>NC_071511.1:114566194-114872801 GCF_027887155.1 Malaclemys terrapin pileata
GTAGCGGCAGCAGGAGCCCTGGGCCCTTTAAATCGCCACCCGAGCCCCGCCGCTGCTACCCCAGGGCTCTGGCAGCGGGGCTCTGGCAGCAATTTAAAGGGCCCTGGGCTCCAGCTCTTTAAATTGCTGCCTCAGGAAGCCGGTCCATCCCGGTATGGCGTACCAGCTCTTGCCGGCAGGGATGGCAAGTTTGTAGAAATTTTGGTGATGCCCAGAACCTGCCCCTGCCCAAACTCTGCCCCCCCCCAAACTCCACCCCCCCACCTGCCCAAGGCTCTGGGAGGGAGTTTGGGTAGGGGAGGAGGTCTGGGGTGCAGGCCCCGGGTTGGGGCAGGGGACTGCGGTGTAGGAGGGGTGCAGGATGCAGTCTCTGGGAGGGAGTTTGGAGATGGGCAGGAGTGCAGAGGGAGGGGGTGCAGGTTCTGGGAGGGAGTTTGGGGATAAGAGGGGGTGTGGAGGGAGGGGGTGTAGGGGAGAGGGCTGTGGGGTGAGACTGGGGATGGATTTGAGGTGTGGCTGGGGATGAGGGGTTTGGGATGTGGAAGGGGACTCAGAGCTGAGGCAGAGGGTTAGGGTGCATGGGGATGAGGGCTCTGGCTGGGGCTGGAGATGAGGTGTTTGGGGTGCAGTAGGGGCTCAGGGCTAGGACAGAGGGTTGGGGTGCAGGGGGATGAGGGTTCTGGCTGGGGGTGTGGGCTCTGGGGTGGGGCAGGGCTGGGGATGAGTTTGGGGTGCAGGCTGCCCTGGGACTGGAGCCAGAGAGGACTCCCCCCAGCCCTCTCCCTGCCGGCAGCAGCGAGCTCTGGGGGTAGGAACCCCCTTCTCTCCCCTGGCAGCACACTCATTCCCCCACTGCCACTGCATGTGCTCCTAGGGCCCCTCTCAAGTCCAGGAATCCCCCTTGCCTTCCCTGTGGTGGGTACCGTGCCAGGGTGGGGGGCTGCTATCACATGTGCGCCTCTCCCCTGCTGCTGCCCCTCACTGGGCGTGGGGGATGGGGCTGCCCCTTACCCAGCGTGGGGCAAGAGCGGTGACTGTGGGCAGGGGGGGCAGCTGTACTGGTGGAGGGTCCCACTGGAAAATGAAAGGGTCTGAAGAGAAAGGGCAGCCTGCACTGGCAGTAGTGGAGGGGGGGAAACTAGGACCCTGCAGTGGCAGTTAATGCAGGCAGGCAGGCAGCATGGAGCTTCAGGGGAGAGACACTGAAGGGAGGTGCATGGGGGCAGCAAAGGGGGACCAGCCCACACTCAGGGGAGGTGTGAGTGGGGGCAGCAGGTGGGGCCGGGGGGAGACCCAGCCTCGAACATTCGTGGAGCCGGGCCCAGGGACCCTCAATATTGCTGGAGCCGGGAGGAGGAGTCAGAGAGGGAGAGAATGTTCCATTTTCTTGCCAATCCTCCGGACCGGCTTACTTTCACCTCTGTATAGACTATATAGTTAACATGAAGCAGCTTTATGCTGCTATTAATATTAAAATATTAGGGCCTGATTTTCATTTACACCAGCCTATTACACCCTCTTTTCAGGCATCTCTACCCTGTCACAGTGGGTATAAAGTCACTCTAGGGTAAATAAATAATCAGGCCCTAGCTCTCTGAGTTTCAAAAATGTGTTTTCTGGAGGCTTAGAAATTGGATAAATAATATAACTGTAAGTTCATTGTACAGAGTTAGGTTCATGAACTTTACCAAGACATGTACCAGTTTTCAGACAAGCAGGTTTTTAACAAAAATCAAAATCACAATGATATTGTCCTATTTATAAGGTGATGCAGGGTGAAAAGTGTGAATTAGGCAACTTTTTCCAGTCAGACATTCACTATTAATAGATTTCGCATATGCCAAAAAAGGGAAATAACATTTTTAAAATTTGAAATATTGTTGGCTTGATTCCAGGCTATAGGCTTCACTTTTTCCACTTTGTGTTTAACAGACGTGGTACATAGGATACCAAGCATCATAACTCTGTGACCAGCATGCACAGTATCTAGATTAATTCTGTTCTTTGAGTAATAGACTCATCGCTTTCATATACATCTAGATATAAATCTAAAGAGAGTTGCAAAACATTTATGCCAATTTAAGGTCATTAGGTCTTAGCAGTGTTATATTACTGTACTTTTAGACACAACAAATCCTGCATCTATGGCTCTGATTCTATGATTCTAGACCACAGTACCTGGAAATAAATACAGTGTGAAACCTATTAAATTTAATTTTAAGACAAACATTTTTTATGCTTTTTCTCTTGTATAGAAAAATATAAAGTAGACTGTATGAGGGAGGAGTTATTAGAGGGATTAAATTGTTCTCTTCCTAGGTGAGTGCTCCACCATAATAAAAATGATCGTATATATTTATTTTTCATATAGCATCCTTCATAGACCATATGACAAAAGGCTATTCAGAGAGTATCAGTCATTAGCGAAAGCGCAAAGAAAGGTTTTAAAGCAAGATTTAAAATAAAGTGAATCAGTAGTCTGGGAGACAAAAAGTTTTCCACATAAATGAGGCAGCACAATCGAAAGGGCGACTTCTAGCCATGCAGAGTTACAGGAAAAAGAAAGAAAAAACGAAGTCTGGATGAACAGAGTGCGTGGGCAGGGGAGTAGGCACAGCATGTTAGAGGTCAAAGTGTACAGTAAATCAGTGTAAGTGCTTTAAAGCAGAAAGGCAATTTTGAATTGGATTTGGATATGGTAGAAAGCCAGAGAAAGTGATAGAGAATAAGCTGATATAGTTTCCTTTTTCTTGTGGCCGGAGTGTCATCCGACCACATTATTCTGGACCCCAGAAGTTTAGAGTGTATCGATTTAGAAAGACTACAAAATATGGTAGTACAATAGTCAAGACAAGGAATAATTAAGGCATGAATAAGGATTTTAGAAGGAAAAAAGATCAGGGTTAGGACTATTTACATCATGGTCCAGAGAGGACATTAAGCTGATTTACAGTCAAAGGTGGTGTCAGAGGGAAAAACATAGTTCAAGGACAAAGATGACTCCACAGTTTCTGACCTTGCAAGAAAAGTGTGGGTATGAGACGAGGCAAATGATAGTAGAAGTAGTGCCATTAGATAAAGAGTGAATCTGAAATATTCAATAGTAGAAAAATACGGTGGACTATCAAGAGAACAAAAAATGAGGGGAAATGGAAAATTCAGAAAGAAAGTGCACAGAAAGGAGAATTAGAAGTTATTTACATATAAATTGTCCAAGGTAGAAACTAGCTATGAATCTTCCTAGAAGAAGAAAAGCAAAGGGCCCGATTCTCAATTACATTAAGGCCATTTTACCTAAATCTGGCAGGGCAAAGGGGCCTTAAAATGGGAGTAAACAATATTTACTTACAGCCACTCTACACTGCCAAAGCAGTGTAATGTTGTGTAAGCACAGAAGACAACGAGGACCATGATGTTCAATGGGGCAATCCAAAATGGAGGGAGACAAGAAGAAATACTCTTCCCCCAGGAATGAAAGTGGACTGATTAGAGAAACAGGATTCAAACTCTGAAAGGAGAGTTTTGGAAACACCAGCTGCTTCATCACAATAAAGTGTAATGCTGATAAAGCATGCTACCAGCTTAATTTTGTACAAAATAATCAAGTATGCTTAGGTTGTGCTTTTTAAAATTGCTCATTAAATTATTTAAATTAAACAAGAAAGTAAACCCAGTTTAACTGGATTTGTTTGCAAAGCAAGTTAAAAAAAACCTGACACTTTATTGGCAGGGGAAAACAATAAATAGCCTATTAGAATAAACTTCAATTATCAAAAATCACAAAGCCCAACTACCGGATCTTATTGTACCTTAGCAAATCACCCTTATTTCTTAATAACCATTTATGGCAAAATGACAGTCACTGGGCTGGAGGCAAGGATTCTAACTTTCCCATTGAACTAAACAAAAACAACATTTTGATCTTTGCCTTAGACCTACAATGACTCCTTGAAATTAAAAACCATTCAATGTACTATAAATGCTTCTAACTGCTGAATAAAGGAAATAAGACTTGATGTTCTTTTCATTCTATAATTCTTGAGCCCCCCTTAACTTGACAGAAGTAATTAAATGTGTACATGGAAATCTGAAGAGCCTACAAGGGGTTCAGTTAGTTACTACGGGAGAGATCTACAAAGGGACTTCGGCATTCAACGCTGAGCACAACAGGGCCTAGAAAAATGAATATTGTTCCTGTGATACACAAAGCAGAGTTAGGCACCTAGGCTCCCTATATAATGAATGTGGGAGACAGGCACCTAGGAATGCAACCCATGAAAGCCAGCACTCTAGAAGGGAAGCTGCCTAAGCTAGCTAAAAGCAACAGAGGGTCCTGTGGCACCTTTGAGACTAACAGACTAACACGGCTACCCCTCTGATACTAAGCTAGCTAGTGGGAGATGCCAGCCAGAAGAGTGTGTGCTAAGCCCACCCCTCTCATGGAGATAGGTACCTAGGTCCAGGCTGCAGGAATATGCCTAGCTCTGCTTAACAACCCATATATGGAACCCGGCCACCTGGAGTCAGATGGCTTAGGTGCCTAAGCTGCTGCTTGTGGGAAGGAGTTAGGCATCTGCCTCACTCTATGAAGCAGAAGCTGCGGTCCCAGTAGTTAGAGCACTTGCCTGTGATGTGGGAGACCCAGGTTCAATTCCTCCCCCTCTCTGCCAGAGGGGGAGAAAACATTTGAACAGGTGTCTCCCACTTCTCAGGAGAGTGCTCTAACCACTGAACTATGGCATATTCTGATGTGGGGCTCCCTTGATCTCCCCCGTTGAAGCTGTTCCAATGTGGATAAATAATGAAAGAGCGATTGGAGCATGAGGTCTGGACTCAGAGCCTCCCAGGCAGTGCCCTAATCACTGTACTACACAGTCATTCTCTCTCTCTGTTCTAACAACTGTTTAATTATTTATCCAAAGTCGAACAGTCATTGGAGGCACCATCACCACCTGCTTTGGATGGATTTTGAATGGGACCCAATCCAGTAGGCAACCTCTGAGCATGCCTGCCAGATCGGGCCGTATATGTGACTTAGGTGGCTGAATGTTTTCCCCGAGTTTGTGAATCACTCTGGGGCTTAGGCAAGAGATAGGAGGCATCCAGATGCCTAAAGGGAGGCAGCAGTGCACATGCTAAAAGGCTGAAACTTAGGTGCCTAGGGAACTTTTACTTTGAAAACTTCGGTGCTGAGTGAAGTTAGGTTCCTTCAGGGTTTGGTGTGAGTTTGGTGGATTGCAGTGGAGCCAAAACTGTGACTTGTGTGCCTAAACCTGAGACTTAGGCCCTTAGTACATTTGTGGATCTGGGCTTAAGTGGCTACTGGAAATTCAACGAGTCTATTGGATGTGACTAAGAAGACTACCACACATTTATATACAATAATATTAAATAAGGAGCATTGATTTGGCAAAAACTATGTCCAGTTTATGAAGTGCAGAAACCAGATGTATATTTTTATTATAATGGGGCCAAATCCTTACTCAGCTCTTATTCAGGCAATGATACTTTTTCCTTTGGCCTACAGTGGTATGGCAGTTTAGGGACTAATTAATTATTATTGTACACCTCTACCTCGATATAACGCTGTCCTCAGGAGGCAAAATATCTTACTGTGTTATAGGTGAAACTGCATTAAATCGAACTTGCTTTAATCCACCAGAGTGCGCAGCCCTGCCCCGCCCCGGAGCACTGCTTTACCACGTTATATCGGGTCTCGTTATATGGGAGTAGAGGTGTATACGGTTTGTTTATAATAGTGCTCACTGTGTGCTAAGTGCCTCCAGGCAGACATGAAGCTCACAATCTAAGGACAGAGCTTAGGGGAAATGGGAAACTATATATATATATATATATATATATATATATATATATATATATATATATATATATATATTAAATAATGTACATGTCAACTAGAATCACTGTAAGCAGCATGGTGGAAGTGGGCTCTCCAAATGGACTTGTACATGGAAAGAGTAGAGGTTTGGCGAATGAGATCAGAATCTAAGGAGTCCCTAAATGGTTTAGCGATTGTCATGGAAGTAAAAGGATGGATCTTGGATCGAGTGAGGAGCAAGAAGCAACAGGATTTGGAAATGGCCTGGATGTGTGGAGTAAAGAACTTATAGGAGTCAAAAATAACCCTCAGATTGTGGACTTGAGTGATGGGAAGGATGATATTGCTGTTAACATTGACAGTTAAGGGGAATGGGAGGGAAGATAAGTAGTTTGGTTTTGGCTATGTTAAGTTTAAGGGGATGATGAGACATCCAAGAGGAAATGCCAGAAAGACAGGCCAAGATGACAGATTGGATGAAAGGCAATATATCAGTGTTGTAGAGGTAGATTTCTGAATCATCAGCAGTTGAAGGTACATGAACGGATGAGACAACCTAGAGATAGGGTGTAAATTGGACAGAGCAGTAGCCAATGACAAGGCCCTGGAAAACCCCCATCAGCTGTGAGAGACAGAAGGAAGAAGATGCTGAGTAAATGGACATAGAGGATGATGGCCAGTATCAGGAAAGTGCACTGATGTTGCTGAGGAGAAGATAATGATAGAATCAAAAACAGCAGAAAAATGAGGATTAAGCATGTCCATCAAACTTGGTTTTTCAGTACTTTCTACTCAGCTATTGCAAATGCGGGTGGTTGTAAAAAAGGCACAAGGATGATCGAAGTCCGTGGAATTCTATTTTTGCTATTTGAACCAGTTATTTATTTTAAATACTGAGAATGGCCAAACAGTACCAAAAGTCTCAAATTATAAGACCATATTTTTGCCAATTCTAGATAAAAATGACAATTTTGCAAAATAAAACCTTACGGTGGAGCAGTTACTTGCCATATTTTTAAATGCAATTTGCACAATAAGATAGGATCCAATGAAATGTCACTGTATATCGCACTGGAAGTACTGTGTATACATGCGGATGTATCGACACTGTACTGGATCATCAATATTAATGCACAGTTCTCATGTAAATTCACAACATGGTAGCTAGACAATATTAATGAGCAGTATTCTTACTGTGCAATTTGAGTGGGAGACCTGCAGTACTGTATGTAATAGTTCCACTGACATTATATTGTGCCCAAAGGACCAACGGATCAATACAATGTCATTGGAAGCGCTAGAGTTATTTCAGTGTCAATAAAAGAATAGCCACTGTGTCATTGACTTTATATCTGGTCCAAAGCACCCATGAATCAGATACAATGTCAATGGAAGGTTGGGGCAGGGGTTGCAATGAAAGCATCTCACAGTTATCGACATTATAATGGGAGCTTTTAGTATGTCAATGTAAGTGACATTACAACATTTTTTGGGGGAAGTTACTGTATTTTTTTTATTTTTATTTTATATATATAAAGATAAAGGAACACAATGTGCATCAATAGCATAGCAATATGAAAATAATGTTGGGAATTTAACTGAATCCAACAAAAACGGAACTATGGCTGCTGATCTATTTTTATTGTGCCCTTTTGTGTTTAAGTATTGCAGTGCAGCTATCCACATACTTATCTAAATCCACTTATAACCTAATAGAAAGCTGAGAATCAAGAACAGAGTGGCAGCTGTAACTTTTATTACCTTGCTTTTGTAAGTTCAAGATAGACCTGTAATGTAATTTTAATTTATCTCTCTCTTACACAGTAGACTGCATGGGCCAATCAATAAATTGCATCATTTTCATTTAATCTTCAGTAACACATTGTTTTAGTACAGACTACAGTGTATTGTAATGCTAGGAAAACTTTGAATAGTCTCTGTTCTGTATATGTGTGTGTGTGTATATATATATATATATATATATATTTAGTACTCACTGTGAGTTGTATTTTGTCTGATATATATATATATATATATATATCAGACAAAATACAACTCACAGTGAGTACTAAATTAATTACCAGAACATGCTTAGAGTAGGAGAAAAAAAACTGAAAAAACTGTAAAAACATAACTGAAGGATTTCAGTTTCCACCTTCATTACTTGTTAAATAAAAGATGTCATAGAAGAAAGCATAGCAATTAATGTTAGATGTTTACTTCTAAAGTTTTAATTAAATCAGCAGTATGAAAACAATCAAAGTTAGGAATCCCCACCTTCCACCCATTCTTTCCCCACCCCAAAAAAGAACGGAGCTAAAATGTTCTCAAACAGAATTACACAAACTTCAAAATGTCAATTAACTTGAAACTGCAGCACAGGGATCTTGAGTCTCAAGTCTCAGTAACTGGAAGCTTCTTCCGTTTCAAGATAAGGGAAAAGTGTAAGGCTCCTGCAGGTGGGGGCACTACGTGCTGCAATGTTTGGTCACAAAACAGCAAAGCTTCTTGGCAAGGATAGTGAATTTTTATGCATTACATATTCAAAGTACCCAAATTATGTGAGCAAGAACAATTACTATTGCCTCCTATCTAGTAGAAGGAGAGAGCACCTCAATTTGATAAGGGCTCAATAGAAGATTTTTTTAAATACCATGATTCTGCTTTTCACAGTGTCCACTCCTCCAAGAACCTTAGAGGTCTGACAGACTGTTTTTAATCTTCCATTGAAAGAGGCTATTTAGAAAAGCAAGAGAAGCTTTGAATTTAAGAGGAACTGCCAACAATTCTGGAAAAATTTCAGTTATCCCACCTCACTCCCAAGTTTCACCATAAATAAGATAAAGTAATAACTGCGAACATAATATTGTAAATAAACATAAAGAAATACAGTAAATATAATCTACCAAAAAGGCAGCCTTGATTAGATATTCATTATTATCCTTATGTTATTCTCTCTCCATTTTCAGGTGAAATTTCCAGAATCCATTTCATGCATTATTGCACTATTCCAATATTGCATTGCCTGGCATATTATGATTTCTCTTTCAGTGTATACCGTTTACAATAAAAGGATGTAATAATATAGCTATTAACCACAAATGAAAACATGTGCTATATATTGTGTCCTTTAAACCTCACAAATAAAACAACAATATTGAAATTCAACTCTCAGCATTTTGGGGGGGTTGTTTTTTTACAGTAATCTCTGTTAATTAAGATAGATGTGAACTGTTAACTAGAGAGCACTGTGTACTCTAAGGACTAAACATAAGGTTTGTTTCCTTGTTAATACCTGTATCTTAAATTCCTTCGACACTCATCCATCAAGAAAGGGCTGCCAGGTGAACTGATTGTCACTCTAGCCTAGGCTAATAGATTCTCCAGTGGCTTTTGTTACAACTCATGTCACACTATTAAAACTATGCTCCTTGAAAATGGCGTAACATATGTAGCTGAGACTTGTCAGCTCTGGGTAATCAGACTCTGCTTGGTTTCAGAAGCAGATGCAGATGAGACGAGCAATATAAATATGCAAATCACAATGGTCCCTTGTCAGCACCACTGTTCCTACCTCTAATGGCCCTCGTAGAAAGTCTGTTTGCTCAGCTCCTACTTCCAGTGCTACATCGACAGAAGCAAAGGGACGGCTGGCCATCTGCTGTCGCTCCCGCATAAGTTGCTAATGGGGGAAAAACAATGTTTTAACAAAGCATTTTAAAAAGTAATGTAAAAGTATTCATCTGTTTTACTTTACATCCAATTACAATTTAACAATATAGGTGGCATGCATGTAGCCATGTCTAGAATGCTAAAGATAGAAATTATTACATTATCACCACACAATATTTATTTGAGGGCTGAAACGAGAGGGCATTTGTTGTCTACAAATGGACTTTCCCCCTCAAGTCAACTGAAACATACTCCAAATAACTGCCCGTGTTCCTGACCACTCCAAATAATGTAGGTGTTTCTCCAAGCTGGAAGCAAATATGTGAAATGGTAGGAAAAGATTGTTATTTGAAGTCTAACTTCATTGATAAATCAGAGAATGAACACCTGCCAAGAACAAGTCCATTCAGCCTTCAAATTCCCCATGCTTTTTTGTACTGAAGCCAGACAGAGTTATTAGTGTCAGTGCTTACAATTATATATAGCAGCTCTTCTCCAATTATTTAAACATGAAGAATTCCGTGTTGGTATTGGGGAGCTTGTGCCAATGTGCTGAAAAACTCAGTTATGCTCATATAGTCCCTTGTGCACATGCCAGTGAGCACATAAGTCTCAACCAATACCACAAAGCTAATTTATATTTCTTCCTCAACCTGTAATTATAATACTCATTAAACCATGATGAATAAAAATGATGACCAGAACAAGATATTACAACTTTTACTTCTCTGGTTCTGTGCAACTAATAAAAGCTCTATTAAATATTTAAAGTTGTGCAATTAAAGTTGGGTACTCCCTCAAATGAAGACGATGGGACAGCATCTAGAAAAAGCAAAATGCTTGCAAAAATGCTTTATGAGAAAAGATCTAGGTTCCATTTTCTTGGGATTTTTTCCTCTACTATTTCCTTGCATAGCTTAAAATATTAGACACTGGCCTTTGAATGTAGATGCTGTCAGCACTGTGACATACTGTTCATAAAATTCCCTTTGAGATAATAAAGGGTATACAAGCAAATACCTGAAGGCAGCTTATTATTTAATGCTCTTGATTTAATGCCTGTTACAATGCTACAAAGTACATTCATAACATTTCTCATGCATTTTTGTCCTCAATTTGTATTTTAATTTTTTCTCATAAATATAAAATACCATTGTTGACATTAAAATGAAAATAATGTGATTGTCCCCTAACTGATAACCACTATGATCCTAAGTTCTGCACCTGGGAGGAAACATTTGCAGAATTGGGCCCCTTATTTGTCATGCCCTTTGAATAATTGATAGGTCTGTGGGCGAAACGACACACTGTATATTCAGACTGAACAAACGCATATTTTGAATATTTAGATTATTAATAACAGACAAGTAATTCGTTTAAAAGCTCTCAGTCAATAATTACTATTAATCAATATTGTGTATTCATAGATTTTACAGCCAGAAAGGACCAGTATGATCTTCTAGTCTACTCTCCAGCATAACAGAGACCATAGAATTTTACCCAGTAAAAGTATTAAATTATTGGGTGCTAAATTCACCATATCTATCTCCTTTCTCTGTTTTCTCATAAAACATCACTACACAGGGCCTACAGCCCTGGCAGCTTTACTAGTAATGTCACTGGAACCAGGATCAGGCCCATAATATAATTTGAAGACGTTAATGTCTTTATAAAAACAAATACAAAAGTATCATTGTAACATATACTTTGATCTTACCACCTGACCCTATTAAAAAAAGAACACACACACAAAACAAAACCAGCATAAGTCTCTTCTCAAATGTTTAAAGGCTGATTGATTGTGGGAGTCAACCGACAAATTCCTAAATCCCTCAAATATCACTCCTTTTACTGCCTGATTTATCAGTGCAGCCAGAAATCACCTAATCAGGTTGCTTTTTCATCTCAAACTTCCCTGGTATGGGAAAGAAAATTCTGAGGACAATCATAACTAACTTTACTCTAAGAGTTTGCATCCAGAGATATCATATGAATTCAATTAGTAATTTGATAACCAAAAGGATTATTAAAAAAAAAACTTTTTATTTAGGCAAAGGTTACAGTAAAATGTTAACATATACCTCATACATTATTTATTTAGGATCAGGTTAATACCCAAAGAATGATTATTTTTTGAAGTACAAAATGGAACAAAGCTTCTCAGATACAAAATAACATTTGCTGATATCTAAGCAACAACATTCTTCCATTTCAGAGCAGGATTAGTGGTCAGCAAACTTATTATTATTATTTGTCATTTCTACTATGGCTGGCATGTTACAAACAGTAGGTCCCTGCCCCAAAAAGCTTAAAGTGTGCATTAACTAGAGTACAGGGAAGAATGCCAAAGGGCAGAGGGATATGGGAAGCAAGGGGATTTCAACACTAAAAGATCATGGGACATGATTTATTGTACACTCAGCTTTTTAAAAAAAATATTAATATGTTATCACTTCACAGTAAGTCAGTCAAAAGAACAGCAAGGTGGTGAGAAAAAGCCTAAAAGGACACTAAGAGACATGAGCCTTCAGGAAGGATATGAAGGAGGAGAGGGAGGGAAGAAAACGCCAACCTCATTCTGGCTATGTGGTTAGTACAAGCCACATGGACTCTTTTTATTCACCTCAGGCTGTGTGGAGTATGTTCCCTAGTCCATCATTGTCATGATATTGTGGGGGGGAGAAGCTATCTAACATTTTTTAACATATGCATGCAACTATAAACAAGGACCAAAACTTTAGAAAGTGCCTCAACTTTTAAGATATCGCAAGGGGCCTGATTTTCATGAATTGCTGAGCAACCATCCTTTGACAATAAGCCTCCTTGATATGTCTCAAGGTGGTCAAGCAAAAACTGAAGCACCCTAAAACACTCATCATTTTTTTAAAATCCTGGCACGGATATTTGACTACTGATTTCCTTTTGCCAGTAATTCCTTGGGACAAATTAAAGATAAGGAAGCAAGTTATGCATTTATCATAACATGGTAAATTACTTTCATACCACAAGAACACATTTTAGTGGAAGAGTCATCCAGTGTCATTTGTTTGACTCAAAAAGCTGTTCCATCAGGTTGTTCAAGATGTCTTATGAAATAAAGATCAGACAACCAAAATTGCTACACACATTATTTTAAGTTTATTTGAAAACATTATAACAAACAGCTATACTCTTACTGACTCAAATTAACTAATAGAATTTACTAAGAAACAACATAGACTTCATCCCTCAGTCTTCAATTATGAGCTCAAATAACAAATTCAAATATTAAATAAAATTTTCTAGATTTATCTGATTATGTCAACCAAAAAAGCATCAAACCCATGATCAAAGTACAAGATAATATTCTTATTAAGCAACAGAAACCAATTCTGCCCCTTTATCTGCTTCCTCTTAATCCATCCTGTGCTGTGTTTTTATCACTGATTTTGGAAGTCCCAGAATCTTGTGACATGACCTCAGCTAGGATTCAGCCCATTGGTTAACAGTTCATATTAGCTGTGGTTGCCTGCAAAAAATGTTTGGATATGAGTGAGGCCATTCAAGGACACAAGCCTTCATTTATATGTCAAAATCTGCCTCTTAATTAACATGATGGGTTGTTAATATACATTACTCCTTCACATGACTTCAAATGTTTTGAAGTCACAAAAAATTGTATTCTAATTGGTGGATTGGTGGATTTTTGTGTGTGATATTTTAATCCTCCTTCTAAAGAGATGGCCAAATCCTAAAGTCATAGATCAATTCTTATGGAAACAAAACATTTGTTGACTTTGATGTCAATAAGAGTTTCAACTAAGGTCTTGTCTACACACAAAAATTGTACCATTTTAACTATACTGGGTATAGTCTAAATGGTACAATCCCCTAGGCTGGATGTAATTGTGCCAGTGTTTATACAATTATAATTTATTCCCATATTAAAAGAAAAAGCCACATTGCTAGAAGGCAACTTTATGGTTGGGTGGCTTCTGAGACCTTATCCACTCAGTTCCCAAGAACTCAGCTCAACTTCGAAATCATCCCTGAAGTTTCTTTATTGCCATACAGTCAAACTACACTTAAATTCATCAGGCTCAAGTGTAGGGGGTGGGTACATACCACACATCCAAGTTACAAAGAAACCCTCTTCCTTTATGTACACATCACATAGCATTTACTATTCATTGGGCTTGATTACTTTGTAGGAACCAATCCCTGTACAGCATGCTCAGACCTCGCATTGTTGTGAGAGAACTGGATTTGACATAACTCGCAGCCATCTTGTGCTCTTAGCCCCCCCTCCCCCCATAAGCTAGAAGTGAGGATACCTATAAAAATAATTTGGCCTTGCTTAGGCAGACAGAACAAAAACAGCTGCAAGCTGCGATTTTACTGAATAAAATAAATAACGTGAAAGGGCAGATTCATGAAAAGAGGGGGAAATGTAAAAAACTGACCTTAATTCTGGTTGTTTGTATTTGTAAGTTTTTTTGCTGAAGCTGCTTTGCTAATAAAAAAAAATAATAAATTGTTATTGGCTATTGCTAGGGAAATTGTAGCTAGGGGCTACTATAAGTTATGTACTTTGTTTAAAAAAAAATCGATAAAAAGTTTAGTTAAAAGCATGCTTTGGAACAGCCTGAGGAAGCTTTTCTTTGGGCAAAGATCTGGCACCAAAACATCCCCAGCAGCTGGATGGAAGGAGGGCCCCTGGAAGGCTGGCTGCTGATTCCTTGAAACCATCTCAGACTTTAGGTAAATATAAATGTTTTGGAATGTTCTGAATCTACTGCAACAGCATACATGTGTGTGTGCTTAAAACCTAATAAAAAGTTGTTTTAGGTAAAGCACTCTTGCTTGTGCCCATCATTTATCAAACAAAAAAAGCAGTGTCCCCATTAATATATTCCTGACACTGCCCCTCCCCCCCCCAAAAAAACAGTTAAGTTACCACTACATTGGTTTCTATAAACCTTAGGTAACAGCATTACTAACCCTTTACCTTGTCTTTACATTTATGACTTATCAATTGTTATCTTGTCCATTGTAGATAGCTCCCTGTGTATTCCTTATCTTAGCTATTACAGACATTCTGCCTCTTAGCTTACGGACCTATTTACCTATCTTAAATAGCACAGACATTCTGTTTTCAGCCCCCTGATCTATTTACCCCCTTAATTCTGTCTCCCAAGAAATTAAGCCCCACCTTAGGTCTAATTATTCACATCAAGCCAGGTCTACACTTTAGACCAGTATAACTATGTCAACACTAGGGGTTGTACCAGTATTACTATTTTGGTAAATATCATACACCTAACCAAAATAAGTTTCAGAGTAACAGCCGTGTTAGTGGGCTGTAGTCCACGAAAGCTTATGCTCTAATAAATTTGTTAGTCTCTAAGGTGCCACAAGTACTCCTGTTCTTCTTTCTTCTAACCAAAATAGTTATAGCAGTACAAAAACTGAGCAGATCAGGTAGTAAGGAAGACAAGCCCTTAAGCTGAGGTGCCAGAAAAGGGGTGTGTAACTGATTTGTACAGAATATTGCATGAGTATCCCCTGCTTCCCCATTACACATTTTTCTTTGAAGGGGTGTGTGTGCTCAGCTGTTAAACGCAACGCATTTGAGGGACACACACCCCCTGTCGACTCCTGTACTCCTCTGGATCGAGTAAAGGGAGTTGACAGGAGAGCATCTCCCGTCTACATCGCGTAGTGCGGACCCCACGGGAAGTAGGTCTAAGCTATGTCGATTTGAGTTACGCTTTTCACGTAACTCAAATTGCATAGCTTAGATTGAATTTTCCCTGTCGTGTAGACAAGGCCTAACTCTTTGCTGAACCACAGGCCAGAGTTTTATCTTTTCAGGACTTCTAAAAAAGGCATAACACAGAGTTAAAAGCTCGAGACTATCATGTATAAAACGCTGATAAATGGATGTAAATAGTTCCCAATAAATTTCAGAGAAAGGATACTCTACACTATCTTAGTACCACAAACATTTAATACACACTCAATACATTGTAAATAGTGTTAAACATTGTAAATGTTATTTGGAATACTATGAGTAACTTTTAAACAAAAGTTATTAGACAGTAAATCTACTACTGTTACTCATATAGACTTCCCTCTTTTGTTTCTGTTACAAACATTCAAATATAAGGTTTCAACAGAACATTTTCTATACATTAGCACACACATGAAAACACATTCCCCTCTGATCTTCTCTCAAAGATGACATCAAGTCCTCACAGTGTGACCATGGCATGTAGTATGTATCACCAGGACTCTTCAGAGCTTCAGTCCTTTCAGACACTTCAGAACCCCATCAGCAAACAGTCTGGGGGCAGTGAGAGAACCTGATTGCCTTCTGTGATGAGATTACTGGCTCTGTGGATATGGGGAAAGTGGTGGACGTGATATACTTTCACTTTAGCAAAGCTTTTGATACGGTCTCCCACAGTATTCTTGCTAGCAAGTTAAAGAAGTATGGATTGGAGAATGGACTATAAGGTGGATAGAAAGCTGGCTAGACCATCTGGATCTGTGGATAGTGATCAATGGCTAAATGTCTAGTTGGCAGCTGGTATCAATCGAAGTACCCCAAGAAAGAGGATGGAGCTAGGCTGTTCTCAGTGGTGGCAGATGACAGAACAAGGAGCAATGGTCTCAAGTTGCAGTGGGGGAGGTTTAGGTTGGATATTAGGAAAAGTTATTTCACTAGGAGGGTGGTGAAGGACTGGAATGGGTTACCTTTGTAGGTGATGGAATCTCTATCCTTAGAGGTTTTTAAGGCCCGGCTTGACAAAGGCCTGGCTGGGATGATTTAGTTGGGGTTGGTCCTGCTTTGAGCCGGGGGTTGGACTAGATGACCTCCTGAGGTCTCTTCCAACCCTAGTTGTCTATGATTCTATGACAAAAGAGGGTCTCCACAGCTAGCAATATTCTAGTCCTTGGGTTAAGTGCTGACTGGTCCTCTCAGTTGCTCGTGAAACAGAAATCTGCAGCTTGTATCCAACGTGGTACAAGGACTGGGATCAGCATATAAAATATCAATTTCCTGGACCTCCGTAGGGCTCTCACTGTATGGCACCATCTTCTCCCCGTAAGCCCACCTAAATCAGAAAAGAATTCATAAATCCTCACCACACTAGGTGCTGCCTCATTCTCTCTTTTTAACAGAGACAGAATCCCAGTTTAGAGCAGGTAGATAAATGCAGATTCCATAGGCTCTGTAGTTTCTAGGGGTTACAAATGCTTTCCCCCAGCTCTTCTTCTAGGGCTATAAAACACACGGCATTGGACAAAATATTATCCTAATGGAGGGCTTCCATAGTAAATAAAGCTGGAATAGCGTTCACCTGTACCCAGCTCTCACTGCACACACATTTCTTGGTCCAGCTGCTGAGTTCACAGGGCTCTTTTTAACTTCTCTATTTATAACTTTCCCCTAACCCCCGCTCTCTGATTGGCACAGCTTTCAGAGGGTAACTAGGGGTATGACCTGCCAGATGATTTGCTCACAATGAAAACTTCCTATACAGCCTCCAAATAGCTATTGAGCCTGTCTAGTAACTATCACACCCTGTTCTGGAAGTTCCTGGGTCTTCCTGACTGAGTTACCCTGCCCTGCACTTTGCATGTGTGCAGAGACAGAATATCTCACTAAGATCCATGTCTGATGTCTCCTGTTCACTGCTTCTCCTCCCCTCCCCTGGACAAACAAAGCCTAATGCTGCAGTATAAAGTATGTGGGTTACAAATGCTCTAATCAAAAAGATTTCCAACTCAGTGTTTAAAGCTCCCAGTGAGGTGCAAAAGGAGAAAGCACAGAGGGTCAGTGGTAGTAGGGAGGGAGATCTTTCACAGTTTAAAATCATTTTGTGCATAGTAAAGGTCACTAATTCCTGTCATGTACAACTATTCATGTACCTAGATGCTTTATAAAGGAAAATCCCAATTAAAGAGAATGTCTTGTGAATGAGATTATTGTACTGAGAATGATAGCCAGGTCCAGGGAAAAAGTAGAGCAAGGTGAGAAGATTCTAACACACTGATGCTCAGGTGTGGCTCTAGAGTCACATGTAGCTCTCATACAGTCCACATATCTGAAAGGAACTTCTCTTCAAGAAATCAACTGACAAGAAATGCAGGAAGCCCTCCAAGAATTTCCTCCAAACAATGGAAAGGAGAAAAGTGGAGAAACACTCTTACTTCCCTCCCAGCAGCCAAGAGAGATGAGAAACACACCTCTCACCATGGGGAAGAGATATGGCTCAATATTGATGTCCTTGCTCAGGTGGAAAACACACTGGGAAGTAGAACTGCACTGGTTTTGCTTCCAGAGGGCCCCCTATGCCCCAAGGAGACAGAACAGGATTTTCCAATTAATAAAACAAACTCTAACCTTCTTCAGTAATCATGGACATTTACTTTAAGAAAGAAAATCTGTTGTATCATACTCCTGTGGAGGGCTAGGAGATTTTATAATGTCCTTTTTCACTAGTTAAAAATCATATTCACAAATCATCATGCTCTAAAATACTCACTTTAAACAATCGAAGAATCAAAGATTAATTGTTTCATTGACAAAATAACTGTGGATTGCTATTTGCATTGAGCAGTTTGTCTAACTACCAACACAGTCGATTTGAACTTTTACAATCACTTTAAATCTCAGTAAGTCCCAAATCCAGTGACAAGACGAGTTAATTACTTATTTGTATTATTTTGCGGAAACGACACAGTGACTCCAATGAATGGTAATTAACTCATATTCTACTATCATAGTGTTCCTTGGTAACTGTATAATTAAACATTCTCACTAATGAAGAACATTAAGATGTTTATATAGTGTAAAAAACAGGTCACAAAGTTCTTATTACTTCAAACACTATGTAATTTCAGAACAGTTTCCAAAAACAACCATTTCTAGCACAATCAAGGCATGATTCAATAAAATATAAATTCCATCTGCCATCCCTTTGTTACTACGTAACTATGTTACTATAGCCCACGTTTATTTTCCTACAGCTTGAGATTTGGTATAAAGGTTTCACAAATAACTTTGATATAGTGTCTGTTTCTTAACCTATAATAACTGTAAATGGCAAGATACTTAGCAAAGTATAAAGTTTATTTTTAGAGCTGGTTGAAAAAACTCTGACAGAACAGCTTTCCATCAGAACATACAATTTTATGAAATCTAAATGTTGCAATAGGTTCCTGTGCAACAAAGGTGAATAGAAAAAAAGTGAAAATGATTCATTTTAGATTTTCTCTTTTTGTTTCAATATACTAAAATGTTTTGTTTTGATAATGCTGAAACATCCTGGTAAAAATGTTTTCATTTTGACTTTTATATTATATAAAAAGAATTCTAATGACACTATATTTTATATTAGCTGGTGTTATAATCTTTCTACATTATCAAAACGTTTTGATAGTCCCAAATTGAAATTTTTCTGAATTTTCATTTAGTAGGAAATTTCAAAATTTTCACTTTTTGTTCATATTCAAAATATTTTTTTAAAATGTTGGAATTTCACATGGGACAGAAATCCCATTTGATGACCAGCACTTTTCTTTCCATTATTTTTCTGTGCAAATGTTATGGAAAACTATTTATTCAGAAGACTTTGATAAGGTACAACACATTTTTTGAACTGAGACAGGTGTAAATTATCTTGGTTGCACATTAACTGGCATTCTTCAAGGGTCACAAGATTTTGAAACTGAAAACTCTGACACTACAGGTCTGTCGCATCTTAGGCGCATTTAACATGTGTGATTTCAGCTTTACTCGGTCAGCAAAAACAAAACAAAAACAACAAAAAAGAGAAAAATAACAATTTAAATACAGTTTCTGTAGTGCGGGCGATTTTGCCCGCCATTACACTCAATGTAATTTTGACTATACGCGATTTTCGCTTTAGGCGCTGACTGCGGAACGTAACACCAGCGTAAGAGGAGACAGACCTGTACTCTTAATACTACAATCAGAGTTGGAAATTATGTGCAGGAAGCTTCTGACAATGGAGAGTGGGTTTTTAGGGTGGAGGGCTTGTCTTGGGCTTCAAGGAAGTTTTGGAAACATGTAGACTAACTGCATACACTCAAATATTATGTCAACAGGTGCTGTATAAGAATCTAGCTGACAGACACATAGACAACACATGCCACATATTATAGAACTGTTTTGCATCTTGGAGAGGGTACTTGGTCTAGGGGGAAGAGAAGTGTTTGGTAGCTAGGGCAATGGATTTGAGGAACTTGATGCTGATGAGTAGTCTGTGAGGCTTTTGGCAGGTTAATTGGGATGAGTGTGTCTTTTCTAGAGTGTGCAAGAAGGTTATAGAAGATGAGTGTGGGGCTCAAATGAGAAGACACTTCTCTGGGCTTACGTGCATGTGTGTGAGAGAGAGAAATGGCTCAGATGAGGAGGATTAGATAGAGAGCATTCACCATGGGAGGCCAGGTAGGAGGAGTTTTGATATGTGGAGCATCTGGCTATAGGAGAGTTTTACTCTGTGCAGTTAGGAGGCAGGGCATCATCAGCTACTTGTTCTATAAGATGTAGGAAGGTATGGCAGCTGGAGCGGACACTGTGTTGGGGGTAGTTCTTACAGGTGGGGAATAATGCCATATCTCCCTTCTACACCTTCCGTCATTTCTGTTCACTCATGACCAATCTTCTAAGCCTCTGCAGTTACAACCTGGCCTCCTCTCCTTCCTAATTTAGGGCAGTGAGGCCCCCACCATTTCTGTGATGGGACCTTACGTGTCACCTACCACCTCCTGACTGAATTACATGCCACTGGGTTGCTACAGCCTAGACTCCATTGCATGTCAGCATCCTGTATATGTAGTTTATGTGGAGTCTGTAGGGGTGCACAAAGTTCCATCAGAGTCTGCTGCACCTGAGTTTCATAAGGAGATGGATCCTCCCATGGGCAGGGATATCAAAGCCTCTACAAGAAAGCACAGTAGGAAAGGATTCGTCTGACCAGCCAGCTGATTACGTTGCATGAGGGCTTATAAAGACACATGCACAGCCCTAGAAAATGATATTTTTGGTAAGCCAGGAGGTCTGGTCATTCTCCGTACATTCGTTTTCAGATTGTTACATTCAATCAATACATGGGCTACATGGCTATGCAGTTGACCTGACCTATCATGAAGATTAAATGCATTTTATTTAGGAGCATAGTTTAATTCTCTTTAAAAATGTTACATTCTTATTCCCAGACTAAGTGAATCACACATACCAATACTTCAGTGTAGCACTGACCATTTGTTTAATTACTTTTAATTTGCACAGAACAAAGATTGACTTCTCTATAGGCTCCGGTGCTGTAACTATGGATGTTACAATTGTCCTTAA
Source organism: Malaclemys terrapin pileata (assembly GCF_027887155.1). NCBI lineage: Eukaryota > Metazoa > Chordata > Testudines > Emydidae > Malaclemys > Malaclemys terrapin. Next base: position 114,587,074 of record NC_071511.1, read on the forward strand.
ATTAAATTAGCTACTTAGCTGGCGGGGGAACTGAGCAGCTTCTCATTTGCACATAGAATAGCATACTGGACTTGATGAACTTCCAGAGCAACTGATTTCACTGAGAAAACAGCAGATACACATTAAATGATTGAAATGTGCTGCTGTTTTTAAGGTGGAATAAATCTTTATCCTTTTGTTTTGAGGTGAAATGTAGTGATTTTTTAAAAGCCACACTGGGGTAGCTTAAAAAAGCCATATTAGGAGGCAGGATGGTCTAGTGGTTAAGGAGGTAGGCTGGGACTGGTCCCTGCTCTACAACAGATTTCCTGTGTGACCATGGACAAATACTTTAAGATATGTCTACACTACATGTGGTTGGCCTGTGCCGGATGACTCAGGATCACGGGGCTCAGGCTAAGGGGCTGTTTAAACGAGGTGCAGACATTCAGGCTCAGGCTGGAGCCCAGGCTTTTGGACCCTGCAAGGTGGGAAGGTCCCAGAGCTCAGGCTGCATCCTGAGCCTGAACGTCTACACTGCAATTAGCCAACAATTTAGCCCCAGCTCTGCGAGCCTGAGTCAGCTTGCATGGGCCAGCCGCAGGTGTCCAATTGCAGTGTAGACATACCCTGAGTCTCTCTGTGTCTCAGTTCCCAATCTATAAAATGGAAGTCATAGTACTACCCTATCTCACAGGGATCTGATGAGAACAAATACATTAAATTGTGAGGTGCTGTAGTAATGGGGGCCATATAAATGACGCATCATGCTTATCACTGTAATATCAGAGTTAGAATATATACAGCATAGAATAGAAGGACTTAAAATCTCAGGCCCTCTTTTATTCGATGGTACTTTCTTTTAAAATTGCCTGCAAACAAACCATTACCTGGGGCGTGTGCAAAAGTCTGTCATGGGAAAATATGAGGGGAGTTGTATTTCTAGTCCTAGCTTTACCCTGAATGAAATGAAGGGCTTAAACTACACATATAGTCCAGCAAACAGCAGCTAAGACATACTTAAAGTACAGTGTACACATCCCAAAAAATAACAGTATCAAAAGGTCAGCTTTATGTGTATCCCTTTTGGAAACCAAATAGCAGTTGCTTGTAATTTCCCTTGAACAAATCAAAATGAGAAAAAAGGATGAGCACTGAAAAGGTCATTTTGTGGCTAGATCCAAGGAACAGACATTTAATGTACTTTATGTTACTACTAAAAGAACAAAATGTGAATCTACCATAACTTCAGGATTATTAATACTTCTTAGGTTCTGGAACACAATCCTTGCCCTCTAAAATAACCTTCTGTTCACACTGTGCATAACATTAGCTATAGTAACATAAAATAAATATTTCTTAAATAAGAGAAATATTAATCTAGCTTTCAGTATGTAAAGCAGAGTGAAACAAATTCTGTGGCTTTAATACCCAAGTGATGCACAGTACAATCAAGTCAGCTTTAAACAGGGGGTGTATAAAAAGCAGCTGATTACAAAAGAAATGACACATTGAGTCCTGCTTGTTGTGCCAGTACTTTATGACTGGAAGCTCTTGTTACGATAAAGCTTTGATCAATTCTTCTGTAGATTTCCCCCACCCTTAAGAATTAATTTGCTAAAGAAAGATATTTTGTGTGTGTGGCAAGAATCAATAAGCTGAAACTTCAATTCTGTATCACAATGCACTGGCTTCTAACTTAAGAAGTTCTAAATGAGACCTAATCCGGTTATGTTTTTCACTTAGTGCACTATGCATTCCTATTGAGCATTTAATAGGTTTTTTGGACAATAATCAGTTTAGAGGTTCCTCAAGAGGTTCTTAAGTCTTCCTGGAGGTCTAACTGATCCCAGCACTGCACTTTTCTTGTTAATCAAGTGGATTTAAAAAAATCCTTTCTGCAAAATGTGATTATTTTGCAGTTAACCAGTAAAACCATTTTCAGTTCAGAACTGAAAGTTTTTAAAATGTTTATTGCACACAAAAACTGTGTGTACAAAGAAAATAAGATCACTAATTACACATTTAAAAATAATGTTGCCACATAAAACTGCCTAATACGTTTGCCCAAGGACACTTATTTATAAATCAATGTATTAAAATATTGGTTAAAATTAATTATTTCAGAATGTGAAAGACAACTTCATGTAGCTTAGATTACCCAAACTAATCTTCAGAACTTCTTTTCCTTTATATACAAAAGCATCACAACAAGAAAGGGCTTTTGAAATCATATTCTAAGGAATTACAAATTGTGTTAACTTATTATTTTAAACACAACTGCAGTAGATACGGTAAACAACAACCATATATGAATAGAACCAGAACTCATCCTAACCACATTATTATATCATCGTCTCTGAAATCAAGCATCTTGAATGTTATCCAAAAGTATTATCATGAGAGCAATTATAATTTGTTTTATTTTATCTTATCTTAGATAACTGAGATTTTGAAGTGACAGCTCCACTCTTAGAAATAGAGTGTTTTTTTAATTGACCATTAATATATTTTTAAAGATGTTAAACTCTGCCTAATATAGGTATTAACAGGTTTTTAAACAAGACTTAATTATGGCATTAGTGGTGTTTCCTGTGCGGGTAGATTCAAAGTACCAAATATTTTAAAACCAAATTATAAATACTTTAGTGGAGCTATGCTGATTTTCAAAAGGATCTCACCCAAGAAGATTAGCCTCACCACTCACAATGGAAATATGCCCTTTCCAAAACAGATCAATCATACACCGGCAAAGAATTTGCTGGTGGGAGGGATAGCTCAGTGGTTTGAGCATTGGCCTGCTAAACCCAGGATTGTGAGTTCAATCCTTGAGGAGGCCACTTGGGGATCTGGGGCAAAATCAGTACTTGATCCTGCTAGTGAAGGCAGGGGGCTGGACCTGATGACCTTTCAAGGTCCCTTCCAGCTCTAGGAGATGGGATATCTCCATTAATTATAATTTCACAGGCACAAATACGAGTTAGGCACTCCATTCCCACGGAAAATCCGTGGGAGATGGTTACTTGAGTCCCCTTTGTGTTTTTGAAATTCAACCCTCCTTGGTTGCTATTAAGGCACACAGAGCTTATGTTTCACACCCAAATTATTTTTATTTAAATATTACACCACACAGCAATGAGAGACTGCTGTTCACTGCAGCCTGCCATAGTCTGTTCTGTCCCTGCCAGCCAGAGCCCTGCTTTCCAATATGGAGGGTGACCTTTGGACTCTGCTGCCACAACCCACTTCCCTACATAACAATGGCAATTGCTCACAATCTTTCTAATAATTATTCATGCAATTATTATTCCACAGGTTATTTACACATATGTTCTTGTTCATCATATTAGTTTTCACACCATTACTTTAATCAAACTATCTCAATCCACAAAAATGTGAGCAAGAAAAATCACCAAAGAAGATAAATACAAAATATTGATCATGTAAACACTGTGGTGCATTTAAATAAAGGGTAAGTTTGCTTTTATCATTACATGTAGTTCTTTATCACCCACCTGTTAGTTGAGCTGATCTGTACACTGATAAGGCCAAAATGTAGACAAAACCTTTTAAACACAACCTCATTACTCATTACCTTTGACCATTCTAAAGGGACACTGTCAACCTTGTTAAGCCAAACATTCATTTTCCACAAAGAAAGTAAATCCTCCATGCACCATCCCTGAAGGACGCTTTTCTATGTTTGCAAACTGAAACTTTTAGAACACTGAGCACAATTATAATCAACTTCAATGACTTGCAAAGAGGGACAGGAAACTAGTACTTAGTCATTCAGCCTCTTCCCCACCCCTACAGCAGGAACACTGCCTTTCTCCCTTCTAGGCAAGGGAGACCCCACTCACACTCAATAGCTTTTCTTTTAGCTCCCCTGCTAAATCCACAAATTCTCCAAGTACAACATTGCCCCCATCCCAATTATTTTTCACTTATTACTCTATATTTTTGGTTCTTGCCAGGATCAGAGAGAGCCAAAATACTCCAAGAAAGTCTGCTCAATAAGACAAGCAGTAGAAAGTGCCAGAAACTTTGCAAGAAATCCTGTTCTCATGAGGTTTTCAGACCCAAAAGGTTTAACTAATCCGGAGAAAGTCTAAATTTCACCACTACCTAGTATGTTCAGGTCAGCTAGTGGGAAAGGCCTGTGCTCATGGTCAACTGCTTTTGTGCAGAGGAGTGGAAAGCTTTCAGAGAGATGCAATTCTACTACCCAGGCAGAGAAATAAAATAAAATACTGATCAATAAAAATGTGTTTCATGGGTACAAACTTTGCTAGATTTGATATAATTAATTTAAATAGATGTGAGATGTTATACTTTTTAGTGCTAGTTACTTAGGCTGTAGATATGAGCTATTTCAGTTTCAAAGACTTGGACTTCCTTCATTGAATCTGGTACCCAGGAAACATGGCAGCTGAACAGTTCTTGCCTTTGAAGAAGAAACACTTTCAGCAGGAAATACAGGCAGCTTGAACTTGGTTGAAACTGCCTGGAAAATAGTAGGGAGTGGTAAGAACAGGGGACATCTGAAGCTCACAGCAGTCTGAAGAAAAGAATTATTTTAAGAGATAATCCTCTACCTCTAAAGCAGCAGTTTTCTGGGGGGATAATAGAACCTGTCAGAGATCACAAGAGGTTTGGCTCCTAAAGTTTCTCAGTAGAGAGAATTTGAGAAGTAGTGGGCTTCCCAGTCTGTAAATGTTCCCTCCTAATCCAAATTATAAAGTAAAGAGTATCCTGCTAACATCCACAGCCAGGAAAATTACTATCCTAGCATCTAATTTCTTATGTTTTTCTTCCTGTTAGTGTTGTGACTACTGTGCAACAGTAACTAAGGATGCCAAACTGACTGGCTCTGTTTCTCCAGGCTGCTGTAAACACAGGCTACAAATTATGGATGAGTCTCTGAAAGAGTTAATCCTTAGCTGCTGCCACTCAGATGTTCTGTATCAACGTGACTGAGCGTAAATCAAAGTATTCTGGCATTTTGAGCTCCAGTCTGACTGTTTCAAGACGGAAATGTGGGACGATTTAGAGTTCATCTATTATATCACATCAAATTAGCCTTCATTATTGGCTTGGCTCAACAGCTTTCATCTATTCTCATTTACAACAGAAAGGACAGCCAAACACAGGACTGTGGCAATGACGCAGTCAAAAGAAAATTCTGCAGCTTCCGTTAGCAAGAATGATGGGCTTTTTGAGACAGCAGCTTCTGTTTCGGCTGAAATCTCCAGCCACAATTAGTTTCCTAAGTTTGGTTTGATCTGATAGTCCTTAACCTCATTTAAGATATTGAAGTGATAAACATCTTTTTATCAGTCCTGCAGTTACTGTCCTCCAAATCATGGTCTATATACATCTAAATCACACAGGAGCTTGCTAGTGCAGTTTGAGACATTAAAATAGACTCCTTATTGGTGTGCCATTGTAACTATATGCCATAAAGGACATAGTAAATTTAAGTTAAAAGTAACTAAATTATCAATAAAATTACAAGTTGACATTGTAAATTGACTTTAAAATTTGACATTTGCCATGATCATTTCAATACCTTGCCACAGCACTAAACTTGTATCACAGGGAAAACTAGAGCTGGGCAAAAAAAAAATTAGCTGAATTTTTTTTTAATTGAAAAAACACATTTTTTGGCAGCGCAGGGCAGAAACTATTTGCCAAATTCAGATCAAATTCAACAAATGGCTTCAGCTGAAATTTTTCTGAGAGTCTAAATGTTTCTTTTTGACTTTTTTGTTTCAAATATTTTGTTTTGACTTTCAAAACATTCCATTTCAACTTTTCAATTCAAAGCACCTTCAATTTCAAATATGGCCAATTAAAAACAAGCAAACAAACAAACAAACCAAAAAGGAGGATGAAAAAGCAGTTGAAAGAGAAAAAGTCTTTTCAAGTTGACTCAAAACATTTTGGCCTACCCCACTTTAAAACGGCTGTAGATTAAAGCTCATTCAGGAACTTTTAGGCAGCAGTGTCCACAATCAGTGCATGACAGGCTAGTGTGAGGCACATTAGCTTGTGCATTAACTGTTCAGACAGACAAGCCCTAAGGATATGCAAATAAAAATGATCACTTCATTAGAACAGCAAATTGACTCTCCTATATAAGAAATGAGGGCAGTTAGAAGTATTGCATATTTCTGTATTCTTCCATCATGATTTCTGTGCTGTTCTGCTTGATCTCTTCTGCCTAGTTTCCTCCAATATGGTCTGTTTCCAAGGAAAAGTGAACTTAATACACTAAGGATTTACACCCATCATAAATTTAACTTGGCTGGCAGGGATTTAATTCTATTCTCAAGTAATGGGTTTACAATGGACATTCTGATGACATTTTCTAACTTGTTTTTATCCAACAAGGTTAAAAGATCTATTGAACGAGCAGGTTATCGGAATGTTTGACCGCATATTTTCAGCCTCCTTCACATGCTCTCAATGACAAATGGTGGCTAAAGACCTACATAGAACATCAGTGTACTTCCGCATTAAATGTTAATTGGGTTCTTTTTATATGTAATCCCACATGGTGTTAACATAGCAGATTTGCACTGGATAAAGTTATTTGCAAATAAGAAAAAAACTGAAAAACAAACTGCATCCATAAATTCCCCATATTTAGTACAGAGAGATGGAAAGTGTAGGATATTTCTGAATCCTGCCACCATGAACACAATTTTGTACAAGAATTTTCTACTTGCTTTAGACAGAGTCATAAATTGTTCCATAATGGAGATTTGTTTTCTGTTATCTATTCCAGCTGGAGACATATTGGTTTAAAATATCAGAGAACCTGCTAAGCGTTAATGGATTTTATATGGGCATCTGCTAAATGCTTTCAAATTTACACTACTGTAATGTATGAGACAGCTGGAATTTCATTAATTGAAATTTATTTACCAAGAAAAAAACAACATATTTAACTGGAAGACAATGAAACAAAGGTATGATCTATGAGACAAAGGTGTCACACAGTGTAGTGCAAAGCAAGGACTGTTGCTCTCAGGAACTTAAAATCAGCCATGATCTGTTTAATTAATTTCCTCCACTTGTTTAGAAGCATGAATTCCACCCAGGCACAAGGGTCCGCACCAATGGATCCCAATACAAGACCAGGGCCTTACATTTTAAGTTCCCATCATACAAAATGTTTGAAAGCTTACAGGTTTCTTTTTAGTGATTTTTAACATACACAATAAGACACTTTGTTAATTACAAGAAACATTTGTATTTAAACGGATGTATTTTGCAAATACATACATGCACTGTGTTTATAGGGTGAAATTCACCCCAGTGATGAGGGTACACCACTTTATCCACAATTTAAAACTTTAAGAAGCAAATCTTGCCCTTGCCCCCATGGATGTGGATGATCTCGCTGTCACTGGACTTTGTACAGTTGTAATTATCACAGGTGGATAACTAATTAATCATGTTTATTACAGTTGGTCCTAAGGACCTGCTAAGAATGGGCTATCCTCAAGTCATTTGGTACAGAAGCTGATTTAAATGATAGGTTACAGACTACAGTTAGTAGTTCTGCAGTTCCTTCAGAACTCTTGGGTGAATACCATCTGGTCCTGGTAACTTATTATTGTTTAGTTTATCAACTTGTTCCAAAACCTCCTCTAATGACACTTCAATCTGGGACAGTTCCTCAGATCTGTCACCTAAAAAGAATGCCTGGGGTTTGGGAATCTCCCTAACATCCTCAACCGTGAAGACCGATACAAAGAAGTCATTTAGTTTCTCCGCAATGACCTTATTGTCCTTGAGTGCTCCTTTAGCATCTCAATCATCCAGTGGCCCCACTGGTTGTTTAGCAGGCTTCCTGCTTCTGATGTACTTAAATGTTTTGCTATTACTTTTGAGTCTTTGGCTAGCTGTCCTTCAAATTCTTTTTGCCTTCCTAATTATATTTTTACACTTTAGTTAGGATTTTTGTTTCCTAATGTCTATCTTAAATCTCCCTTGCTGCAATTTAAACCCATTACTTCTTGCCCTGTCCTCAGTGGTTAAGGAGAACAAATTATCACCCTTCTTGTTATAACAATATTTTATGTACTTGAAGACCGTTATGTCCCCCCGCCTCACTCATCTCTTCTCCGGACTAAACAAACCCAATTTTTTCAACCTTTCCTCATGTGTCATGTTTTCTACATCTTTAATAATTTTTGTTGCTCTCCTCTGGACTTTCTCCAATTTGTCCACATCCTTCCTGAAGTGTGGTACCCAGAACTGGACACAACACTCCAGCTGCGGCCCAATCAGTGTTCAGCAGAGTGAAAGAATTACTTCTCATTTCTTGCTTACAACACTCTTGCTAATACGTCCCAGAATGATGTCTGGTATTATTGCAACAGTATTACACCGTTGACTTATATTTAGTTTGTGATTCACTATAACCCCCAGATCCTTTTTTTTTTAGTATTCCTTAATAGGCAGTCATTTCCCATTTTGTATTTGTGCAATTGATCATCTCTTCCTAACTGTAGTACTTTGCAATTGTCTTTATGGGATTTTATCCAACTTAATTCAGCCCATTTATCCAGTTTCTGAAGATCATTTTGAATTCTAATCCTATCTGCCAAAGTGCTTGCAACCCCGCCTAGCTTGATATTGTCCACAAACTTTATAAGTGTATTTCCTATGCCATTATGAATGCATTTTTCCCACAATGCAAAATTGGCTCATGGGCAGGGCCCTACAAAATTTACCGGCAGGAAAAACACATCACGGACCATAAGATCTGGTCTCCCCCAGTGAAATCCGGTCTTTAGTGTGCTTTTACCCTATACTATACAGATTTCATGGGGCAGACCAGCATTTCTCAAATTGGGGGGCCTGACCAAAAAGGGCATTGCAGGGAGACCACAAGTTTATTTTAGGGGAGTCGTGATATTGCCACCCTTACTTCTGTGTTGCTACCTTCAGAACTGCGTGGCTGGAGAGTGGCGGCTGTTGGCTGGGTGCCCACCTCTGAAGGCAGCACCCACCCCCCAGCAGCAGCAAAGAACTAAGGATGGTAATACCATACCGTGCCACCCTTACTTCTGCGTTACTTCCTTCAGAGCTGGGTGTCCGGAGAGTGGCAGCCGCTGTCTGAGGGCCCAGATCTGCAGGCAGCAGCGCAGAAATAAAGGTGGCAATACCATACCATGCCATACTATGCTGCTGCTCTCCAGCTGCCCAGCTCTGAAGGCAGTGCCGCCACCAGCAGCAGCGCAGAAGTAAGGGTAGCAATACCACATCCCCACTACAATAATCTTGCAACCCCTCCACAACTCCTTTTCGAGTCAGGACCCTACAATTACAACAATGTGAAATTTCAGATTCAAATAGGTGAAATCATGAACTTTACGATTTTTAAATTCCTATGACCATGAAATTGACCAAAATGGAGCATGAATTTGGTAGGGCCCTACTCATGGGGCACTTTTTTTGTTTTTATTCTTTTGCTTTCGTCTCAGCAGCCTTGCTCTTGGTTTGGATGCTTAATATAATTATTCTTTCTGTCACAACTGGAGCAGGAGCCCAGTATGGAATACTGATTTGGAAGGCCAAGTTTGTAAGGTGATACTGTACCAGGAATAAAATAAGGCAGCTTGGACTTGTTGGGCTGTGAGTTTCAAAGGCAAAGTACCAAGTGAGGCTCTCCTTATTTGCATCCTTAATACCTGTGTTAGGAAGGGAATCCAGGAGAATCTAGCTGCAGGGTCAAATTTCTTTATTGTGTGCATAAGTGACAGGATAGTCTCACTTTTTGGATGATTAAATAATTATTAATCAATGGCCTGGTCACATTTTGGGTAGGACTACATATTAAGATCAGCACTAGGCAGTTAAGAATGAATAAAGCTGAAGCGTAGGTTTAACCACACAATGTTGTCCAGTGTTTTGTTCTTGCATGTCAGTTCACTATAGTTGGGTGAATAATTCATACCAAATAGTTGAGTCAGTTAATTTAATGTCTTTTATGTTTGTGAATTGCTCACGTTATTTTCTTGAATATATATTTCATTTCAAACTTTCAGAATAATATTTGGCCTGTAGCTCATTTTTGATCAGTTTATTATGAGTATTCAACAACAGAAATGGGAACTGTTTTGACTGGACACATTAGCACAAAGTTATGTTTCTGTTTCCTGGCTAGATTTGTAGAAATGTTAGAATCAGATTACAGTCACAGATATTCATGATTACAAATTAAAAATGCAGATAGCATAAATATCCCAAAATGTTTATCTAACATTTGTTGTTTGGCATACACTGTTGGCAGGAATTTCACTTGCTAGAATATTTGCACTGAAAAGCAAGCCTGAAAAGTGGGAAAATATAGTAGTACCAAATTTGGGTCCCTGTCCTGCAATTGGCTGCATGAAGCCACACCAGGTACCTGCACACAATCAACTCCAGGACTAGAGTCTTGTTTAAAAATGTAAATAAATAATCTTTAAAAAATTATTTGCGCTGCAATCTATCATCATTTTGATTTTCTTCCATTTTCATACTTGAGAATTAGTCTCATGATTTGAAAAGTAACTTCTTGCTGGCAGGCATATTTCCCTGGCCTTTAAAACTAACATGCATCCATCCCTATCCTATGGGCATTTTAAATTTCAATTTGATTGAGGGAAATTTTGACGTAATTCACTGAAGGTTTAAAGGAACAAATTGCCAGTGATTTTTTTTAAAATGACTTTAAAAATGCACAGTTGAATGAGAGGAGTTTATGCTAGCAAAAGAAAAAATAGTCCTGCATGAAGGTCTATTCTTTCAAAGTGGCATTGTATGCATCCTATAAACACTTCAAAGCTGAATATAATTTTCTCCATTTACTATACCAATACTTTGGGAGTATAAACCATATAAAGCCATTTAAACAATTTGTAAATCTATTCCTGTATTTGTGCACAATGCAAGTTGAAACTGGATTCCCAATTACGCATACCAATGAAATTATTTTTAAGACATATAAATCCAGATTTTTAAAATTAGGTGGCTATGACTAGGTTCCTAAATTCATACTTGGGTTCCTAAATAAGTGGCCTGATTTTCAAAAGTGCTGAGCATGCAACTACTCCCCTTGACCTAATGAGCGCTCAACAATTCTGGAAAATCAGTCCACTTATGCCCATGTATGGGTTTAGGAGCTCAACTTTATAGAGTTCTATTTTTTAAAATTTTTGGTCATAATACTCAATAAAGTCTATGGCCATCCTCATTGTAAATTACAGGTTGCCTTAATCTATGCTTTATTGAAAGCGGAATGGTGCTTGCATCTGAATTGGCCCGCACAAAAAACTCTGTGCGATACATGGGTGAGGAGTGGAGCTCTCAAGCAAACTTTAGCAGCTTGATCTTCTCGCCTCCATTCACACTCAATGGCTGAAGGTTTGCTGTGCCTACAGAGGCCTTTTATTTTTTAAACTCCACACATTCTGTTTTCTTGACGTATATGCATATAGCAGAGAATAGACCCTAGCCTAGTCTGTTGCTGCCTAAATCAAGTTCTTTTTTACCTATAGCAAAACCTGCAATATACAACACAGGCTACCTTGCTGATGAGAGCTGATGTTGCTCAGAATGACTGCGACAACTTACAGTATGGTGCAAGGGCCCTTCTGATCTGTGTGGAAGAAAGGTACACACAGATCCTCCCAACATGGCAAGGAGAATGGGGACCCTGGTATGGTAGGAAGGGGGAATGGGAGGGAACAGAGTCCCTGGTGGGAGAAGGGAAATGGGGGACACGCAGAACCTCTGGCATGAGAAAGGGGCATGAGGTTGCAAGGAGTTGCAGAAATAGAGGGAGAGTAGAGGGTGACCCACAGGGAGGTTGTGGGGTAGAATGGGGGTATGCAAGGCTCCGAAGGTGTGTGTAATAAGCTCAGCCCACTGAAGCAACAAAAGAGTGCACCCCCTAGTTATATTACCTTTAAGTCACCAAAATATGTCACTGCATTTCATGTCATCCATAAAGGGTGAAACTTGCTCTACACAACAGTCAATCAACTATCTCAGATGTTTCAAGGCAGAGTTTCCCAAACTTTTTTTTTGCTGCATCCACCTTTTCCATGAAAGTCACATAACAGCGCCCTCCCCACCCCCAAGTTCTGCTCATCCAGAGCAGAAAGTGACTCACTGAGGGGGCATTGGCAGCTCGCAACCGAGGTGCCATCCTAGGACCTGATTGGCTCCATCCCCAGAAAGGTCCATGGCAATAGAGCATGGAATGGACCAGGGCTCCTCCTCCCTTGCCCAAAGCCTCTTGCTCCTGCAGGCTTCAGAGGGTTTAAAATACCCAGGGCCAGGGCCGGCTCCAGGCACCAGCCGACCAAGCATGTGGTTGGGGCGGCACCTTGGGGCAGGGCGGCGCTCGATTTTTTATTTTTATTTTTTTTTATTTGGTGGCGTGGCACTCAGAGGGGGGGCAGGGCTTCGGGCGGCGTGGTGCTCAGAGGAGCGGGGTCTTGGGGGGGTCGGGAGCTGGCGCGGTGCGGCGCTCGGAGGGGGCTTCGGGCGGCGCAGCGCTTGGAGGGGGGCAGGGCTTCGGGCAGCGCAGCGCTGGGGGGCGGGGCTTCGGGTGGCGTGGTGCTGGGGGGTGGGGATTTCGGCGGCGCTCCCAGGGGTGGGGGTACGGCAGGGCGGCACTCTTCTTTTTTGCCTGGGGCGGCAAAAAAGATAAGAGCCGGCCCTGCCCAGGGCTGTGGTTGGGTGGGAAGCATCAGGGAGAGTGTGCAGTGGTCAGGGAGGGGAGGGGAGGAGAGGAGAGGAGAGGGAGTGCAGTAGGCTGCGACTGAGGGCTGAACTTCCCCATTGCTGACCAATGGGGACTCCATGCACGCTCTGCCCACTGCTCGATTGCCCTGCCCTGGCCCAGATGCCCAGTCTGCTGCAGCCATGTGCCTCACCTTGCAACCTTGATGCACCTCCTCACAAGGGGGTGTGCCTCCATTTGAAAACCAGTGTTTAAAGGGATCTTCATTACCAGTCTTTTATTATATATTTACATTCATATTTTTAATTTTTAGAACATTTTCTTCTCCCCGTCTCCCATAGCCAAAATGGAACTGTGTGTAGTTACAGACATGATTTTACTATTGGAGGCACCTTTTCTTCCATATTAGCATGCTAAAAATGTTTAACCAGTCAAGGAATCTGCTTGGGTGAACATTCTGGGAGCTTTAAAACATAAGTAAAAACACAGTTAAATCAAATAGAATAAAAATGCAATTTTTTTATGGTTTTGCCCCACTAACTACATCTTGAATTTTCCCCTTTATGCACAATGAAGAAAGGAATGTGAAATATCTCATGCCTTGTTAAGGGAAGGGAACCATGATTATGTGACATAATGCAAATAGCATGAGGAGGGTTCAAGTTTAGACTTGAATTCTGAATCTGGATGCATGCAGAAGTAGCTATCATTGATTTGGATACTGACTGCCCAAAGCAGTGGGCATTCTGCCCCTTGGTGCACATACTTGCATAATTGCTTAACAGATGTGGCTCCATTTATTGAATTTTTTTTTTAAGTTTAACAGAATGAATGCAACTTTTTCCCTTGTATATGGATATGTAATTGTAATGTTCCCTGAGAAATTAATATTTTTGAAGACTACCAATTCTTCCTGTAATATGACCATCCTTGGGCCTGTATAAGGCAGTTGTGCAATTAAACTGAAGAACCCTATCGTGGACAAAATTCTGGCGTGCAAGAGGGCCCTTGAAGCTAATTTCCCCATATAAATAAAAAGGTCAGATCACTCTATAGCAGGGATCGGCAACCTTGGCATGCAGCTCGCCAAGATAAGTACGCTGGCAGGCCGGGCCAGTTTGTTTACCTGCCGCGTCTGCAGGTTCGGCTGATCGTGGCTCCCACTGGCCGCGGTTCGCTGCTCCAGGCCAATAGGGGGTGCGGGAAGCTGCGCGGGCCGAGGGATGTGCTGGCCGCCGCTTCCCGCAGCCCCCATTGGCCAGGAGCGGTGAACCGCAGCCAGTGGGAGCCAAAGGTTGCCGATCTCTGCTCTATAGTACTCAATAGAGCACCAGGAAGGAGACCAGCTGGGTAACTGCCCCTTGTGACACATCTACAAACTACATAGTGTGCTGGGTAGGAGACATGTCAAACATTCAAGCCAACTAGTGTGATTGCTGCTGTCTGCATTCATTGCTAGCTGGGGGTGCATACAGCTCAAACTGTGAGAAGCAGTAAAGTTTTCTCTGCTTGTGGGAGTCTGAAGAGGCACTGCAACAACTCAGCAAAAAGGAGAGACTGCAGTGAACCCTGGGTGATGTTATCCTAGGGTTACCATACGTCCGGATTTTCCCGGACATGTCCGGCTTTTGGGGGGCTCAAATCCCCGTCCGGGGGGAAATCCCCAAAAGCCGGGCATGTCCGGGAAAATCGGGAGGGCTCGGCCGGGGCCTCTTTGGCCAGGGCCGCAGGGGCCGAGGGCATGGTGCCGAGCCGGGCCGGGCGCGCAGTGCCGGGCCGGGAGCCGGGGGCGCGGTGCCGGGCCGGGGTCCGGGAGCCAGTCCGGGAGCCGGGGGGTCCGCTGGGCCGGGAGCCGGGGGGTCCGCTGGGTCGGGAGCCGGGGGGTGCGCCGGGCCGCCGGGGGCCGGCAGTGCTAGGCGGGCCGGGGGTGGTGGGCCGGGGCCGGCACCCCAGGGCCCGAGCCGACCCAGGCTGGAGCCGCCGGGGGGCCAGCCTGGGCCGCGCCTCCTCCCCCCACACCCCCCCTTACCTGCTACAGGCTTGCCGCGAATTAAATGTTCGCGGGAAGCAGGGGAGGGGGCGGAGACTTTGGGAGGGGGCGGAGTTGGGGCGGGGGCGTGGGCGGGGCTGGGGGCGGGGCCGGGGCCCCTGGGAGTGTCCTCCATTTGGAGGCACAAAATATGGTAACCCTATGTTATCCAGCATGGGAGTAGGGCCCATAGGGGAAAATAGGGGCATGGTTGCCCAGGCATGACAACTCCCATTAGGCACTGTGCTGTCTCAGGTAGATTCAGAGATTAAAATTGATCTGACCCCAAACAAAAGGTTTTGATTTGATTTTCTCCAACACAAAATTATTCTGAAATCTATCTTTTCCCCATCAAAGATTCTGATTTAGATAAGATCCCATTTTCTGATGAGAAAGTGTTGAATTCAAAATTTTGACCAGTCCTAGCAAACAGTAATTTTGGCATAGGATGTGCTGAGCAGCACCTCTCATTCTCTTTACACCAATCAGGGTTGAGTCTTCTCTATGTATGAACAATGAAATACTCTGGATATTTATTGACCCAATAACTACTGCAGATCACAACACAATACAGTCTTATAAGATGTTAAGAATAATGCAAATACCAAACATATGTTGCTGTTGTTTTATTATTAAGGGTTAATACATGGCAAAAAATGGGAGGTGACATCCATACATCTTACTTGATTTACCGTGAGATTTGTTGCTAACCTTGTATTTGCAGACATTGTTTTGGTCCATTTCCTTTTGTCATAGAAACTCCAAATTTGCAGCTGTGATTCAGCTGTACAAAGCAGCTCTCATATTCTTCTCTCCAGGGGCACTACTTCTCCAAAAGCAACCCCATTTAATGTCACCTCAGCTGCCACTGGCAACCTCACCAGCAGCGCAGAAGAATCAAACCGTGATTTGATAAGATCCAAGCACTCCCTGAGCATGTCATTTATTTTCAATGATGAAGCAGCAACAGTGGCTGATGTGCAATTCTGTGTATGTGAAAAAGACATGTAGTGCTACTTCAACTGGACACGCACTGCATTTACTCCTCTATACAAAACCTTGTTATGTGCCAAGATACTACAATGTAACTGTGTCAACTGCATTTAATAAATAGGATTTATTTGCTTAAAGGAAACACATTTAGTAAAGGTACTGAATGCACACACAGCCCAATCCAGCCAACATAACTGTTACACACAGCTTCTGTTAAGCTCCAAAAACTGATTACATAATTATAACAAACTGACTTAATCCCACAAAAGCCAGAGACCATGATGGGTTATTTACTGAGTTGCAGAAAATACCCCATGCTACTGTGCAATCATTCCAGTTATACCATTTTTTCTGCTTCAAACATAGAGGAGACACACAAAGTTTTGCCAAACTTTGCCGTTTATGGATGCGTGTGATTTTCCTAAAATATCTGCAGACTTTCCATGAATCTTTGTTACTTTATATTGTAGGGGACTGTGCTACCACGTTCTTTAATGCAACATAGCATGACACATTATTTGTGACATCAGTAAAGGCTGTAACTGTGCCTGAGGCATATCATGGTGAGTTATAATTATTAGATTATGATATGTAAAATCACCCACTGTTGTGAGAACACCGCAGTAATGAGGCACAACCGAGTGGTTTACATTAAGGATGACACTTCAGCCTTATTTTTGAACTTGCTGACTTTTGGAGTTTTAAGTCAGACTTAGTATACATAAATTAAACCACAATACACAATTTTTATGTTAACATTAAAAAGGAAAATGACAACATCTCTCATGGAAATGTATGAAACTTGATAAAATTCGTGACAGATCCGAAAGAAATGGAAATACATAGTCGAAATGTTCAGAAATGTTATTCAGAGTTGTGGAAATACTGCAGTAAGTCATTGATTAATATTCTTGCGAATAAAATGCATGGATACGCCTCACAATCCTTTTCATTTGCTTACTAGGGAACATTACCCTAAGTGAGATTTTAAATCACAAGAATGTTTGTGCAAAACAAAACCAACACGAAAATCTACTTTGGAAAATACGTACAAGAGTATTCTGCAGTTGGGTAGTGCTCTTGTGGCCATTTTGAAAATCTCTTTCTATTATACACAACAGACTTCACAAGCAATTACAAACGTTGGCAGATCATTTACCAACAGAAAAGGAATTATTTCTGTCCATGGAGCTTAGAATATCCATGCAATTCTGGCAACCAAGCCAAAATAAATAATTAAATAAATAAAAAAGGTATGAAAAGGCATGAAAAGCAAAAGAGAAGAGGTAAAAACTGGTGAGCACAAACTTTTGGTCAAACTATAAAGAAGAAATTCATAATCATCATGACATGTTCACGAACTATTCGGAAATATGTTTGGTGCAAATATAGAGTGGGTTAGTACTGAGCCAAATTGGGAAATTTGTTGAGGTTTCTCCCTAGCCGTAACACAGAAATTATGTGAGTTTTGACAGAACATTGAGAGAAATGAATGCCACTGTAAAGTATATACACATAGAAGTTTCATGTTAACACATGGGGAGTAAAGCCAAAGAAGGTGCTCAGAAACAAAGCAGTGAGGAATAGGAACTTCAAGTGTCGATTTATCTCCAAAGATGTGATTTTACAACTAACAATATGAAACACAGGACTCTTTCCTACATAAAAATATCAGTCAAACAGGTCATGTATTCCCTGGGTACGCCGAATGACAGATAAAAGTATAATACTCTTGGATGAGTAAAATCTGCTCATTGATTTCATACTGTCACTGCAGATTTAACTCCCCTCCCCCCAACATACACACTATTTAAAATCTAGCACCTACAGTACCAGAGGACCCTACTGTGGACATACATCCATATACATGACTATGGTCTTTGCCTATAACATTATCCTGTAAAACATTTATTCAGGGTTCATGGCTCTTGATGGCAGCCTAGCACACTGCTGGTGCTGTTCTGCAATTTATTCTGCAAGTTGCTGCTCCATCTTGCTCTATTCTGATTACCTCTGAGCTCCTGTTTGTAATTTTGGTTTTAAAATTCTAAGCTCTAGCTGCAGGGAAGTCCTTAAAGGAGAGCGATCCCAATGGGGATTCTGCCTCCCACCAGCATCCCACATGTTATTAGCAAGACCACAGCTGCTACTGCAGCACAGAAAATAAAGGCTGGTACATCAGAATTTGCCTCTTGTGGGAATGGTAAAATGATTGTGTTTTCATATACACGTAAGAAATCCCTTTCTTCCCATTTTTATCAGTTCCTGTCGTTACAGAAACTAAAATAGTTTGTGTATGTATACATCAAGGGAAGTGGTTACTTGGAGCGGTATCAGATCAAACTTCAGTTATATAACTGAACTGAAAACAATACTCCTTTTGCTGGCTTATACAGACCCTACCTCATGTTCAAAGTCAGAATGATGGTTAAAACCCTATCTCTGAGCAGGACATTAGCTAGTAATTGCCTCCATTGCAAGAAGTCCAGAGGAATCGTGACACAGGGGAATGGGTCTGGATGTTGATGAATCCCACATTAAGGATCAGGAAGCCGTATAAGAAGGGAGAGAGGCTGGGAATCATTTGAGCCGGGAACTAACTGAACAGGGACAAGAGTTCTTCTTGATACAAGAGGTCATTTAAAGAAGACTGGCTACAAGGAGGACAGGGTACACTGTGTAACATGCACCCTTTGTACGAGATGTCGAAGGGAGGCCTGAGAATGGGTCAAGGCTGATCCTGCACAGAATTCCTGCTTTTTCATTCCTCTCCCATTTCCCTTTGTGTGTTTATTTGTAATATATAAAGACTTATATGGCTCCAATTACCATAGTATCTGAGCACCTCTCCATTTTTAATATATTTAATCTTCCCAATACCCCTTGTGAGATAGTATCCCCATTTTAAAGATGGAGAAATGGAGGTAAAGAAAAACTAAATGACTTGCACAATGTCAGACACAGTCTGGGTCTCAAGCCAACACCGTAACCAACAGACTTTTCTCTATATATTTAGCATAAACTATCCCCAAAGATTTGTAATTTTAGTGCCATACAAAGAACTGCTTAACACCAGTCACATGAAAAAAGGGCTAGGGATCTCTGCACATACACTAACAGATGCAATGAACATGTTTCTGTAAAAAGCTGCATAGGCTTCTCTTTCAAACCATCTGTCTGAAATCAGGAACTCTGGACAAGTGGGGACATGGGAAGAGTAAGTGTGGATCTGAGTAGACAATGGGCCCAATTCTCATCTCAATTAGGCCTGTGTAAATGAAGAATAACTTGGGGTAAAGAAGATCAGGGCCACTATGTTTAAAGATAGTATGGTAAAGTGGCAGTCAGACTGTGCAATAGACCAAGACACCACGAATCCATTTCTAAAACTTGATTAACGGATAGGCATATAGATCCCAAGATATCACAACGTGGCCCTGGGATATTTCAAGATGTGCAACAATTCATCAGTTGTCTTAGTGAAGAGTTTCAGCCCATCAAAGGAGAGGTCTTCGCCAGCAGTCTGGACCTACCTAGGAAATCCAGTCAGTTGAAGCTGTGATTCCCAATGCATCCTGACTGCAGTGAATATGGATCGAGTTGCTGTTCCAGCTGCATTAAGGAGACTTGTAGTGATGTTCAAGCCATTAACTGACCTTCAGCCATGATGGCCTGGAACTATTTACAATGTTTCTTCAGAAGATGTTCAATCAAAGAGGTGAATTTTAAGGAATTGGTATATTTGTTCTTCGCCATAAGAGCTTGATAAATTTCTATCCTGAACTGTAGGGTCACAGATGAATAAGCCTTATGAGCCAAAAGGCTAAGGCATTTTTGATCTTTGTTGTATGGGGGTTAATTTAGTGTGGTGCTTTGTGCCACATTCATTTACAGCTTCAACAACCAAGGAGTTACATGAAGTGGTACTGGAGAGAGTTGTAATTCCAGTGATCATGATGACCTCTGTACTGATAAGTACTCAGTTCCCAATAAGAAGGGAGACTCTGGTTCAGCCCCACAGAGTCTGGGGTGACTAGCCTATGCTGCAGCTCACTGATGCCTATGGTACCATAGCTACATTACTATTTTTAGCATGCCAGCCTGATGAGAGCTGCAGCGTGTATGTCTATTGGAGCTGGGAACTGCATCCTCAGTTCCAACTGTAGATGTCGCCTTAAAGAAAAAATATCAAGGAGCTTATATTTAAATACAATGAAAAAATAAAATTGTTTTTCCACATAAAGTATGTCAAAGGTATGATTAGTGCAGATTCAGATTCAAGGAAAACTATAAAGATTAGCAAATCAAGAACATTATTTCTTCACGTTAACATTGAAAATACAGATCCTTTAGGTGACAGCAAAAGATCAATGTCATGGCAAACATAGCTTAGCTCTTAGAAACACATTCTACATAAGATTTTTATCTGCTGTTTCTAAAGAGTATCTCTAAATTCAAGACATAATCTACTCATACATAAATAATTTCCTAGTTTACTGGGAACATAATCAGCTAAAATACATAGTCACGAGGCTCCATATTCTGACATTTTAAACCTATTTTATCTCTCGAAAACACTGATAACATAGGGTAGACATTATTTTAGATTAAACTATGGTACTTGACAGTAGCCACAGACCAGTTATGTTTATTATAATGGAATGGCTAAGTTACAAGCAATCACCACTATTTAAATGAAGAGATAATAGTAGACTTGAACTGCTTTATAAGGCAGTAATCAGATTCCCAAATGAATAACTTATCTGAACAAGGGAACCAGAATTACTGCAGAGAAACAGGGAATGAGGGGAGTATTGTCAAGGTGTTTAAAACTGCTGAATTATTTTCAAAACTGATTCTTAGGTTTAAACGCCACATCAGCGCAGCATGACAATACCTGGATTTCTGTTCTTGTTTCCTTCCTGATGAGTAACTGAATAGTAATGTTTCTTAAAGCTCACTAACTTTATACTCTTAAGATAACCTTCAGTGGGTAATAAGTTGCTTACACAGGAATTTTCCTGATTAGGCAATGTAATGTGGACAAAAAAGGGAATGTATTCTATTTTTAAAAACTAAAAAGGTTATTGAACTTCAAAAACCTGAAGAGGGTAGAACTGGACCAGCTGCAAAAATTGGCATTTTTCTTAACAAGGCTGCAGTTGTTGCTTTAACACATATATAACAGTTTTAAAATTACTTGCAATTATTTAAGATTTAGTAATTACATGTAGGTGAAAGCGAATTCTCAGTGTGCTGTGATAAAGCCATCATGGGCGATATCATCAGAGTCTATTATTCAGCAGGGTGGTGAAATATCAAGAAATAATTGGACTGGAAGCTTTCATTTTAATTGCTCTAGCA
This sequence comes from Malaclemys terrapin pileata, assembly GCF_027887155.1. Classification (NCBI taxonomy): domain Eukaryota; kingdom Metazoa; phylum Chordata; order Testudines; family Emydidae; genus Malaclemys; species Malaclemys terrapin. The sequence continues at coordinate 114,608,193 of NC_071511.1, forward strand.
CAGACCTGGAAAGCAAGTTTAGTGCTTCTCTTAGTATCTCTCAGATCCTTTGCATAAACATCCTATATACCACCCTTGTTTCTAGAAACCTCTTCTATGACTCCTAATTCCCTCATAAACCACCCCATTCCAAGATGGCTCCATGCCTCCCCTCCATATGCACCCCCAAGTCCATTCCTCTCTCAGGTCCCCTGCCCCACCTTCTCATGCCCTTACTTCCATACCTTTGCCCAATTTTCCCTGCTCTGCAATCTCCCATCTACTTCAGCCCAATGGTTGCAGTCAGATGGTGGTCAGCTTATAAACCTTTATACTGTAAATGTTTCTCTTTACAGTCTTAAAAACAACTCTATCTTTGACCATACAGCAACCTTGCCACATATATTAAAGGGGACATGAAGGCCTTCAAACACAACCAACTTGGAATTTTCCCACTAAGTATTCTGGAGATAGCATGACCCCAAAGAAGTGTTAGTTTGATATTTTAAAAAGTAAACTACAGAGACATTTACAAAACGTTACAACTTTAAAACGGTCTGATTTTTACCAAAGTTTCCAGGAAAATTCTACCCTGGGATAAGATGTAGTTTGCAAAATTTTAGTAAAAGTAGTTTCTCTGGGGCAGCCAAGAGGGGTTTAAGTCAATCAGGTTTATAATGGGGAACTAGAGTCAATGAGAATATGAAGTGACTACTGCCACTTCATTCTAAACAGCATATCTTGAAGACACATCATTCCATTTTATTATTTATTATTTGTTAGGTGAGCTGTTACTCAATGAAAGAATGGCAAATCTGGGCCTAAATGATCAACTTAAAAACGAATTTAAATGTTCAGTCTAAAGGAAGTACTGTTGCAATTGTTTTCCTTATCAGAATGCCTGTAATTCAAAGCTTGTTTTGTGTGTATAGAATGACTTACTCAAAACGTACTGTTAATTACCAAAGTTATAAAGAGGAAAAAAGATAAATAAAAAGATGGGCTATGCAAAGAATCTTGAATTTCAAAATAAAATAAATTCAAAAGGTAATATTTCGGTGCTTATTCATTGGACTCTATTGGTTGGAATAAAGTTGATTTAAGTAATTGCATTATATATTTATGAACATTTTACACTGTAAATAAACAGGCAGGTATTTTTTAACCCACTGAATAAAGCATATATTTTTGGTTTTTCAGAAGAATGAAGGAAAAGGCAGATGCTGCCAAGATGAATAATCTAAACTGGCCAGAAAGGACTGAACAATTGGAGATGACAGCAGATTAACATTTGGTGTTAAGCACCAAAAACAATGCAATGTTTATTAGTTTCCAAATGAAAAACTCATCCTCCATCCTGGGCCACATTATTCAATTGCTTAAGCCAAACGGGCTCTTCATCAGCTTCTGTCTTGCCTTATGTTCTCATTTCCCTAGAAATATATGGTAATGAAGGTCCTTTTAACAGATGTTCCTCTAGACTCATTAACTCCTGAGCCTCATTGTTCATATTATCCACCAAAAGCTAGTTTATTAGAGCAAACAAGCATTGAAAAATTGAAAAGCACAAAGAACTTTCACCATAATACTGAACCCTAGTATATACACTGGCTCAATCACATGCGGATGCTAATAACTATATTGTACTGTGCTTACATAGTGTCCACAGTAATGGGGGAATTCCCAATGCCTCTAAAGAGAGAGATTTTCTATGTGACTCGAGGCAATGATTCAAATTGCAACTGTCCTGGTTATTGATAACTAAAAGCACAAAGTACTTTTGATCACAGTTGCCTGAGGGAGAGTTCTTTAAGCAAGCTTAAATAAAAAAAACTGTAGTACATGCAGCCACCTTCAGCGTCTATGAAAGTAAAACATTAAAATCTCTAATGATTTCAGCCAACTCCCACGAAATAAAATGCTCAGAATAATGAAAGTAGACATATGGACAAACCATAACTATGTGCTGGAAATGCTTTATATTGCAACAATAATTGATAGGTGGTAGGGTTTATTTAATACATATAAAGAATTAGTTTAGTTTTTCACTTTCTGCCAGGAGGCGCTTTTTCGTCTAATGCTTACTTTATATTTAGTTGTTGTGTAATTATAGATTTATTATTCAAAATTTCAGGGATGTCATTCTCAATTTTCAACAATAAAATCTTTAATAAGGTATGTAACAGAAAGAGTATTGCCAACCTGAAGAATTCAAAAAAATTAGTCAGATCCCATTAACAGATAAAAGCTCATAAGAACAAAAAATCATGTTTTTTTTAAGGACTTTTTTTCGTCTTTTATTTTTTCAACTCCCGCTGCCCATCCCGAGAGAGAGAGAGAGAGAGAGAAAATCAGTGTTGTCCACTCTCCCAAATTTATTGGATAAGATGATTTTTGCCCCTAAAGAAGGAGCGCTCACTCCCACAGATGCTTGTGCCCTGCTTAGCAATTTATTTTGTCCCTACCCAATCAGTTCAACAATCACCTTCACCACTACAGCCCCCTTCATTCCTGCCTCCTCCATTCAGGCCCCCTCTTTACCTCTACTCTTCCTAGAGCCCTTCCCCGCACTCTCCCAGGCCGGACGGGCTACAGCAGGGTCCATTCTCCTTCTTCCAGACTGAGAGGGGGGGCAGCTCCAAGGGCTCTTCACCCCTACCTTCCGCTTCCCAGGTCAGGTTCTGCTGGGAGGATGAGGGGAGGTGCAGATACAGTGTCCTGTCCCTGTTGCTCAGAGTGGGGAGAAGGGAGCAGACCTGCCCTGAGCTGCTGGGTTCTTTGGCTCTAGGGTGACTAGATGTCCCCATTTTATAGGGACAGACCCGATATTTGGGGCTTTTTCTTATATAGACTCCTATTATTCCCCCACCCCCATCCCGATTTTTCACACTTGCTATCTGGTCAGCCTATTTGGATCCCTCCCAGCTCTGTACCTCCTGTGAGAATGTCTTCACGTTGCTGAATGGAAGAAGAGCAAGTCCATGCAATAGTTTAGCCGTGGCCGCTCTAGTTGCTTATTCTGACCCAGGAGATGGGCAAGTTGAGCAGAAAGCCAACCAGAGGGCTCAAATTTGCTAGAGGGCTGGAGTTTCTTACATCATCATGACACTGGCTCCAGAATCACACTACTCATGACAAAATCAGGAGAGTTGGCAACACTTCAGTAGTTCATTACTGTACACAGACTGAAAGTCCAGAAAAAAAAAATCAAAACATCTCAAGAGAGATCAAATCCTGCCAGTTTTCTAATATTTTAATATATTTTCCATCTTGTCGGTAAATTAAAAACCTCTTCTTTTGTGTGTTCGGCTTTTTGAATGACTCATATTCCTAGTTTAATCTCAGATTATAAAAGGTTTTGTATGAAGATTGACAGCAACAAACCGCCAATCGCTAAATAAATTTGGGCCAAAATGTGTGTCTTCACATATAAAGCTATTTAATCACCTACTTGTAGTTGTCATTTTAAAAAAAAATCTTAAAATACACTGTACAAATTAGAGAAATTATATGTTTCTAGAAAAAGAGTAATGGATTTTAAAAGGAAGATTGTATGCCGTGTTGTTGTCAGCCTGTTGGTCCCAGGGTATTAGAGAGACACGGTGGGCGAGGTAATATCTTTTATAGGACCAACTTCTGTTGGTAAGAGACAAGTTTTCAATCTTACACAGGGCTAAAAAATCTGTTCAAACCTTGTATTTAGCAGTGATACTTGGAGTTAGCTTCCCAGACCTGAAGAAAAGCTCTATGTAAACTCGAAAGTTCTCTCTCTCTCATCAACAGAAGTTGGTCCAAAAAATATATATTACATCACCCACCTTGTCTCTCTAAAAGGAAGATTGTAATTTAACTCAATTATTTCCTTCAATTTAAAAAAAATATTTACTGTTTAAGAGGCCAACCCCACACTCACTCACTACCAGCAAGTGTATTGCTTTATAATCTCTGGGACTGTGCTCGGAAGTCTGCATTAGTGGGATGACAAGAACAAGCAGTGCCAGTGCTGGATTAAGGAATGCACCCTGCCCCGAATGCCTTTTGTTGTAGAAGCCCTCTGAGTTATTTTTTGGGGGGAGAGAGAAAATGAAGGTGAAAATCCTTCACCCTGCACTTCTCATATTGGCCACAGGTTTTCAAATAGGTATGATATGCTCTTGGCTGTATTTACTTCTTGATATACTGTGGGCAACCCTTCATTTGCATTAAAAGTAGATACAGTGTAAATCCCTATGCACCAATGGGAGAGCAGACTGAAAATTAATACATGTACCTCCCAGAAACATATAGCAATCTGTTAAAAGAATAAAAAAAATATTTTCTGATGCTATGAGGTAAAGGGTAAAAATATCATGTTATCAAAAAATTGTAACATACTGTGTATTCATAAAATCATTTCTATATGCTCATGCCTCAGTAAATAGACAACTGAACAATAAATATTTATCATCCTTTATAGATTAGGAAATAAAGATTTCACATTTGCATCAAAATTGATTATGAAGTAAATGTCAGTTTTGTTACTTCCAAAACTGTGTTCAGTTTAAATATTAAAGTGAGACAAGCATTCTGATGCAAAATAAATCAGCATTGTATTGTCTGACAGTCACCCAGGGTACACCATAACATAACTCAGATCAGATCTGACATACTCGCTACCACAATTCATTATTGCCATATTCTGTATCTAAAAGGTGTTGTGTAAGTTCTCATATATAAACTGGCAACACGTTGGCTATTAATATTAGTGTGGTGTATGTATGCAAGAAGTATTATAAACGTGTGTTTGAAATATGTTCTTAAAATGTGTGTCAGGCAAGGCTTAGGTCATCCCGCCCTAGACAAAGGAATGTGGTTCCGCCTGCTTGAATGCATCTCCAAAGTAAATGAAGTGAGGAGAGACAATGAAATTACATTTACATGAAGGGTAGACAAAGCCATCAGGCAAACCAGTGTGGAAGATGGCCACTCTCAACGGGTGATAGAAGCTGAAGCTCCAGGAAATCTTCCTGTCTTCTGAAGCAAGGTCATTGGACTTTGGAAAACAAAAGCAAGGACAGAAAGCCATTTTGGCATATATTGCTGGGCAGATGCAAGAGGCCAGAGCTCCCATACATCTAAGAAAAGTGGCACCTTTCAACTAAGGGGGTTGAAAGCCTCTGGAAACTGAATACAAGTGAGAAACCTGCTTAGAACAAGACTGTAATTTGCTGAAGTTAAATTTAGTCACTAGAAAGTGTTTTGTTTGTAACTTTTCTTATCTCTTTCTTATCTCTTACTAGAAATCACTTACTCTTACAGTCTTTGTTAATAAACTTCTTTAGTTTTATTATGAGAAGAGCAGTGCTCGCTGGTAGTGTCATATAGTGGTTAGCGTGTTAGAGCTCTGTTTGCCATGTTTGTTTCAGGTCTCGGAAACGTACTTAGAGTGTCACACCCAGGGGTGCTGGAACAATTTTTACTGTGGGGGTGCTGATGATGGAACCCATGTATTTGGTGTTGGTTATTATTACTTCAAGTTAGGGGGTGCGGCAGCATTTCCCAGCACCCCTCAGTTCCAGCACCACTGGTCAGAGTTAAATACAAAGCAGAACTGACTGTCAAGCTTAAGTAGTTAACACATGCTGCAAAAGACAATTCAAGGTGAAACTAAAAGAGAAGATACGCTGGATCTGCCTGGATTCCCTTGTTTGGGTATCTTGGGAAGCATGTCCTTGGGGTGGGTTTGTGGAGGATGAGGTTATAGTGTTTCACTTGGAGTTGACTGGGAAAGGACTTGATTATATCCTTAAACTCCTGGGTGAAATGTGAATCTGTTCCACCTTGTATTTAGCTGTGACACTGGATATCTTTCCCAGACCTGAAGAAGAACTCTGTGCAAACTTGAAAACTTGCCTCTTTCACCAACAGAAGTTGGTCCAACAAAAGATATAGTCTCATCCAGCTTGTCTCATCTCATTAAGCCAGCTTGTCTCTTTAATAAGTGGGGGACAAACATGGCTAAATCAACAATGCAAACAGGATTTCATATGTTTATTTAGACTTAACCACATGCTGTGAAATAGCAAAACATTACTGACAGAAAAACTGGAATGATTTCAAAGACAAAATCAATCTTACAAAAAAACCCTCTTTTGTAGAAGATAAAATGGCAGAGATAAAAGATCTTATCTGTCAAAACACTCCTTTGCCATGTGCCTACAAAAACTTGACACCAGTTAGACTGCTCATGCACTGATACCTGTCGTGCTGAACAATATGGTCTCACTGTTTCCTTGTATTCCCCCATCTACCTATTTGTATCCATCTCATGTCTTATAGTTAGATTTTAAGCTCTCTTATACAACAGTCCACAACACCTAGCACAGTGCATGACAGGGGCTCCTAAGTGCTATGGTAATGCAAATAAATAATAATTAAATGGCAAAAAAAATAATTAATGCAGAGTTACAACTGCCCGGTGATAGCTCGTGCTCTTCCAGAATGTCAAGTTCAGCAAGACTCAAACTTTCAAAAATCAGGAAGTATAAAATTAAGGTAAATGCCCACATGACTCTTCACCAGAGAATGTTGTGATAGCTAAGACTATAACAGTGTTCAAAAAAGAACTAGATAAATTCATGGAGGATAGGTCCATCATTTGCTATTAGCCGGGATGGGCAGGGATGGTGTCCCTGGGCAACAGGGGATGGATCACTTGATGATTACTGCATACCTTGTGGTTCCAGTCTGCATCATTTCAATGCAGAATTGTGTAGATTGTCAGTAGCATGGCATTGGAGTCTTCTTCTCATGGGTATTGTCAGTAGCAATGGGGGATATGAGAGCAGTCTGTGGATTTAATGATGAGTAGGGTAAAGTGTAGGCTTAGATGGTATCCTGTGTGCAAGGGTGAAGAGGTTACAAAAAGGGCATGATTTGGTTGTTACATTTTGCAGGTGTGGTATTCTGTCAGAGGAGCAAGCTCACTGTTCATCTAAGACTCTGAAAAGGGGAGAGAGTCAGAAGGCCTTGGTTTAAAGGGCTGAGAGTCTACTACTGCTAGACTGACACTGAATGTCCTATTAGAAGGACTGGACTTGTATGAGTGTACTTTCCACATAACATCCAAAGAGGGTGCTCTGATGGAGACTAATCCTTGACTGGGAATGTGTGTGTTATGGGTGTATTGGGGCATTGCTCAAAGGAGGCGGAGTTGAGGATGTGTGCGTGTTTACCTTAACTCTGTATTTTCTGATTTTCAGAAGTTTGGATTTTGCTGAACTTGACATTCTGGAAGGGCACAAGCTATCACCAGGTAACCTTAACTCTCCATTAATTTTTTTTTTTGCCATTTAATTTTATATCTTTTTAAACAGAAAGTGAAATATTTATTTGTAGGAGATGGTGGTTATTTAGACAGTTGTGGTCTCATTTGGTTTGCAATTGCTATACTGTGGCTTGGTAATAATCAAAAGATCAACCTTTTATATAGTGCTTTTCTAACCAATAAATCTCAGAGAACTTTCATCATTATCCCCATGTTGCAGATGGGAAACTGAGGGTCAGAGACATGAAGTGACTTGTCCATGGTCACCCAGCAGGCCAGTGGCAGAGCTAGAAATAGCCCAGTACAGCAGTCTTTCCACTAGGCCACACAGTTCCTATGTAATTCCTCAGTGATCCTCCCTACTTTTGCACATTTTGTCATAGTGGAATGGAGAAAATGGTAATGCTTTGAAATGGTTACAATGTGTAGTTGCTACCAGGGCCAGTGAGACACCACAGATGAGATTTTTATGTCCCAAAACCTTGACCGTTTTATTCCCTGGTGGTTACTTAAAGCGTGAGAGTGAATACTGGTGCATCTCTCTACGTCTCCACCTCCTACCCCAGCATTCCCTGCAACATTTAACTCCTCACTAACATTTCCAGCTCCCCCTTCCCCCATCTCATTAAGCCATTAGTTGGCACTAAAATAGCTATTAACAGGCAAGAAGTTGCTTCTTGCTGTTTCCTGCCCTATGCAGCTGCATACACATATCTCAGGTAGCAGCTTACTAGAAGGTCACACATTACCTTTGTTATGTGCAAATTGAGCTGGGCTTCTCACTCCCACTATCTATCTCCATCTGGAGCTTCTGCCCCTGCTTCAGCCCCTCATCCATACACCAGGTCCACCACATCTGGAACTCCTTCAAACCAGGCCACACCCACTTCACATACTGATGAGCAATCATTGCTATTCATTTTATGGATTTCAGATGTTTTAATCTGTGTTGCCTTCATTCCTCCCCTCCCAGCTCACAGAGAAGAGCAGGGAAAGGGGCTCAGACACCCAAGAATAAGTAGGGTCCTCCAGATTCCAGAAGACAGAACAGGCAGGGAGAGAGGCTCCGACACCTGCAGAGAGGTAGTGCTCCCCCAGATCCCAGCACACACATGGAAGGGGAGAATTCAGGGGTGACAGCCCCCTAACTTCTTTTGCTACCCTTCACATTTTCAAATCCCTCCTGTCTTCTGCCTTCCCCTTACCTGCCACCATTCCTTCTCGTTTATCCCCTTCCCCATAATACACCCATTCCTCACTTCAGACCCAAACCCCTCTCCCCATATTGCCACCGATTCTTGCACCCCTAATCATCATTCCCCACTCTTTCCAATGAGCATTTGAGTGTGTAATTTATTTTCTTTTCAAAAATTGTTTCAGCACCTTCTTAATATTCAGTTGTATTCTGCTTAAGAGAGGCAGATTTTTCCCCAACTGTTTATAGTTCATCCTCAGATTTCTGCCTAGTGTGGTTTCAAACTTTGAAGGTACTAGAACCTGTGAATTTAGTGAAATGCTCCTTTCTTCTGGGGGCTGTATCTCAGGAACCCTGTGCTCGAATGACCCCATATTTGGATCACTAATCCTACGATACATTCCCAATGAGGTGTAGCACATTTTAAGATAGTCCATGTAAGCACATGGATTTTAGAGCACTTAGGAGGGGTGTGCTTTAAACAGAAAGGCCTTCCCAATCTTACCTAGTGATGAGCTGTTGCTCCATTATAATTATAATACAGAACTGTGACTCTGCTATATTGTATGTATAGTAATGTATGAAATTAGAGGGTGAATGGAGGGGAGGGGCTCTCTGCATCAATCAACAGTGTAGCAGGTGCAGAGAGGTATTAGGTGCCCATTCAGTGAGATGTTCTCAGTTGAAAGAATACCCGATGGAGATTAATATAGCGCTGAGCTGTGTGCACTGCTCCATTCATGTCAGTGGGTGTTCCCGCTCCCCTTCCCCCAGTGCTGGAGAGTTTCTGATATGTGTCAAGCATACCCATCATTCTCAGAGATACAAAGAGAGAACAAAAATAGCTGTCTACATTTTTTCCCTTTAAAATAATCTTTTTATACTGTGTTATGTATAGGGCAACTGTCTGCTTACAGTTTCTAAGCAAGTTTTCAGATTTTTCACATTGTTCCTGCATTTTGTTCTGCTGTTTGACTAGTTCACACTGTTTTGCTATCTGTATAGCTGTGGGTAGATTTAAGGCTCTGTGTACACTAGAAATGCTAGAGCAGCAGAGCTGCAACTGCACTACTCTAGCACTATAGTGTAGACACTAACTACAGTGATGGAAGGAGTAAATCCACCTGTCGGAGGCAGTCAGTTCTTCCATTGACCTAGTGCTGCCTATATTGTGACTTAGGTTGGTTTCACTAAGTCTCTCGGAGTATCTCTCCTGTTTCAGAAACACTTTAAATCAAAAACATGCCTGGCAACCTGAACGGAATCTGAAGTTTTCAGATTCATTAAGCCAGAACATGAGAGCATTATTTCTTTTCCACAGCAGGTATAGTTTAAATGGTAGTAATTTGAATGCCAAAATTAACCTTGGTTAATCAGATCATATAGAACTGATTGAGTTATTTGTGTAAAGCTACCACACCACTGTAAATAATGACTGCTATGTCAAGGGACAAATTATTTCACACCAAAGCTGTTTTATAAATGCTAACAGAATTATTTGTACATCTTGAAGAACAAAAGTCCTTCATTATAGCTCAAGTTTTCTGACTATGTCACCATTTCAATCTTCTTGAGCCCATGGATATCCTAAAGACCTATAACCACTCAATGGACATACTTTAGAAATGGTTTATGTTACATGGATGCACAGTGTTGCTCACACAGGAGCAAAGGACTTTTAAAATATTTAAGTGTCTGATTCTGATCTTTCATATAGCAGTTTTACATTAGGATAATTCCATTAGCATCAAGGGAGTCACTCCTGATTAACATTGGTATCCAATCCTATAAATCTGTTCTGTGAGCCATATTCATTGAGCAGTTATCATATGATTGCTGTAAATTAAATCACGTGGTGATAACATAATCATATATTTATGTATAGTGATTTTCACCCTTTTTACGACTGCATCTCTTACCACAGTGAGATCAAAAAGTTCTCTCATTGCTACAATCACTATCCTAGTATCCACAGGTGTATGCCTCCAGCCTCCTAGTTTCTACTCCTCCCAACCTGCTATGCCTTTGGGGGCAACAACACTTATCCCACACGCTCCCCCACTCTCCCGACCTGTTCCATGAACAGGAGGAAATCTCCACCCCACAGCAAACTCTTCCCCTTTAAATTTACAGCTACTTAATTTTTTTTAAAGTATATAATCGTAGAGTAGGTGAGAATCAAATTCTACCTGGTAACATAGCTAACTTCTTCAGCATCTTGCTGCTTCAATCACCGGCAAGTACATTCATGATAGATGATGCAGGTAGAAAAATATAGTCTCTGAGGCCACGCGTACATTACTGGCACTACAGTGCCATAGCTACAGTGCTGTAGCTATGCCATTGCAACCCAATTCAGACTACCACAATGGATGGAATTTTGCCATCACTGTAGAAACTCCACCTGCCTGAGTGATGGTAGCATTCTTCCATCAACTTATCTGTGTCTATACTGGGGGTTAGGTTGTCATAGGTTTCAAGGATAATCAAACCACTACAATAATGTAATCTAGTTGTTACAAAGGCACAGATTAGTGTGGCAAGGTCCTAATCTAAAATAAAATGTTTTCAGATGCATACAAATACACAAAGTTGTTCTTGGGCACAAATGTCATCTGGGGTTCAATGAACAGACAGTGGTCCAAGGACATGCCCAAAATGTTAACCTCATGGACAAATTACCTGAAACACAAGAGCAAGAACCATCCTTCTTATGACATAATAATTTCCTCAACCTAGCAGCATCACCTCTGGTTTGTCTAGTTTGCGCCTCAGCCACTTCACTGTCATCCAAATCCAATCTCAACCAGACACGGATGAGGAGGAGGGGGGAGAGGAAAGATACTTCACCATTCTAGTCTGATGAAAATAAATCAGAGCCACAGGCCATATGCATGTACTGTGCCACTCTCTTTCCTAGTGTCCTCACAGTTCGTATCTGATGGATGCTAATAGAGCCTTGTGGAGCCCTTCAAATTATCCATTGGGGCAGAAATGCAATTGCCTAAAAGCACCCTTTAGAACCTCTGACATAAAAGAACGAACAACATTAGAATAAAACCATCTACCCCAGCCAGGTACCATGTGGGAGTTAATAGGAAGGAGAGCAAGTATGGTCCACTCTTTGGTTAGGATGCTAGCTGAGGACTTGGGATACCAGGCTCGAGTCCCTGTTCTGCCAAAGATTTCCTGAATTACTTTGGTAAGTCACAGTCCTTCTGTGCCTGAGTTCCCCATCTGTCAAATGGGAATAGTATTATTTCCCTACCTCAGAGGAGTGTTGTGAGTATGGTAACGGAGACCATATAAGTACCTAAAATAAAGCCTTGTAGTTAATAGCACCAAAGAACAGAGTGGATACTAAAATCATTATCACTCAACCCAACAAAACCAATGCCATCTCCACTCCTAAAGCCTGATTGAAATGGATGAAGAAAATGTGAGGATTCTAGACTACATCTATATTTCCTTGCCATAGATTTCTTGATAACTTTCCCAAAGCAAGGGGGTTTAGAGACAATATGATAGGTGTCAGATTGCTGGCATCACTCAATGGCTTCTTGAGACATCGCCTAATTAGCATTCATATCAGAAAAGTGACCACCCTACCCAATAGATTCACTTCCCCACTTTCTTTTATGGGTGTATGGGTCCTGCTTGCAGCTCAACACTTCATAATTACATCCTGATATATAATGAGCAAAATGGTCACAAACTCCACAGAGCATTTGTCTCCTCCACATGAAGCAGCCAGAAGTAGCCACAAATAGATGCGAAAGCAAACCGAACAGTCTGAATATTATTTTATGTATCTGTAACACTTTCTATCCCAAAGTATTTCATAGAGAAGTAGAAACTCCATACTGGCACCAGACACAACTGAAATGAACCAATCCATGAGAGAATGGGCCACCACCAAATGGCACGGTCAGAAACTGGAGACAGGAAGTTTTGCCAGAAGACACAGAAACATGAGAGACAGAGACATGGGAATCTTTCGTGTCCATGAAAAGAAACAGGAGCTCATCTTTTAAGGTCTCGTGTGAAAGATCCACACATACTAAACTGAGGAAAACTCCATCTCTATACTTTGGATCAATTTATTTTTAATTATATGTTTAGTGAATATTACACACAGTTTTGAATGGTAGATATGTTTTGCTGTATAACATTTACTGAAATTTCATGTATTTTCTTACCAATTCCCTACACAAGTTTTAAAACAAATAAAAGAAAAGCAGTAAAATAGCATATAAAATCCAAACAATTCATTTGAGAACCTGACAGCAAAATTGTTTTTATTTGGTATTTTATTTTTATATATCTAACTCTGTACTATATCTAGATCATGTTTCATTCTTGTTTAAATGAAAAGTTATGGTATTCTGTTGTTTACAATAAAAAAAAATTATACTAAAAGTGTCAGTACCTAAAGCATGTTGCCAAAATCTTTAGACTAACAGAGCAATAATGTGATATAATATGATGTGATTTCAATCAGATGATTGCAATTCTATTTCTATTTAAGATTAATATTTAAAGTAGTCTCAAAAATGACTGATACTGAGGCTGCTGGGAAAGATTTGGAACTTTTAAATTATTTTGTTTAACGTTTCCTTTGTATATAAAGCATCTCTCAAGCTAAGCCTAATTTTGCTTTAGCATTAGAGAAGTTAAGAGAAAACATGATAACATTCACAGTTCATGTCTGAGTTACAGGTGCTATCATAAAAGAGTTTGCTCCTCCACCTATGCAATAAAAAACTCTGCTTAATTAAATTTAGGGAGTTCAAGGGATAAAATTTATTTCGTGGCTCACTACATTTCAAAACAAATAGATTCTGTGGGGCAAACCCTGAAGTCTTTACTCAGTTTTGACTCAATCCTTACTCTTGCAAAACTCCCAGTGTAGTCAACTGCAACCTCAGGATTTGAGCCTTTGTTTACAAACAGGTGGCTGATATAAGCAATCCCTGAAAATTAAAAAAATAAATTTTACCAATTAGACCGAGAACATTTTGTAACCTTACCAATTATATGCAAATGAAACTTGTTTACATGTTAAGTTTATAGCTTTAGACAGAATTTGAAACTGTAGTTTGAGATCTACTGAAGTCAATAACCAATGTTTAAATATGGTAGGTGTTGAAATTTAACATACAGATTTACTCAGTACACTCTCTAATATTTTGCACAATGCACTCTTTATATAAATCATCTACCCTGTCACTTTGGGGTGCTATAAACAGGTGGGGGGGGGAGGTGGAAGGTAACCTAAAACTAAAGATCATTTTTAATTTTTTTAAATATCATGGCCCACTATCTTAATTGGATGGGGCTTCACTTTCACGAAGCCATCACTGTTCAGTCTTGACAGCATTTACATCATCATATTTGTTGCTGACATTCTGGCACTGCCCCTGGAAATCCATTAGGTTTTAGATGTAATTGTGACAGAAAAATATGTGGACAGTCTGCAACAGGAGAACGGGGGAAAGGCTATGTTGTTCCACACACAGTTCATTTAGAGTAAATAGACTCTTAAAATAGAAGCTATGTACTCAAATGACAAAAGTGATACATGCCAGAGGGACGAAGGGCTGTCTGCAAATAATCATTTTAGTCTGACAATTGGAAACTAAATATTGAGCCAACCTGTCACATGACATGCTGTCACATTAGAAATTATCTAAGTTCTTCAAGTTCTATTACATTAATTTAATACTGTTCACACATGGCAACTAACCATGTTACACATTTCATGTCTTTGCTTTTATCAGAGATATTTTCTTCTTTATGTAATATATATAAAAATATTCTATTATAACCATATTAAAATTAGATTAAAATAGGCATTTAAGCAAATAATTGTTTGTTTTGACCTATTAAAGTCCTAAATGGCTTGGAATCAGCCTACCTAAAAGGCTACCTCCACCCCTATAATACACATCCATAGAATCATATAAATGTAGGGCTGGAAGGGACCTCATTTAGTCTTGCCCCCCTGCACTGAGGCAGGGCCAAGTAAACCTAGACCATCCCTGACAAGTGTTTGTCCATCTTCTTCTTAAAAACCTTCAAAGATAGGGTTTCCACAACCTCTCTTGGAAGGCAATCCCAGAGCTTAACTACCTTAATAGTTAGAAAGATTTTCCTAATATCTAACCTAAATCTCGCTTGCTGCACATTAAGCCCACGGTGTCTTGTCCTACCTTAAATGGACATAGAGAACAACTGATCCCTGTACTCTTTACAACAGCCCTTAATATATTTGAAGACTATTAGGTACTGCCTCAGTCTTCTTTTCTCAAGACTAAACAGGCCTTGTTTTTTTTAACCTTTCCTCATAGATGAGGTTTTCTACACTTTTTATCATTTTTGTTGCTCTTTTTTGGACCCTCTCCAATTTATCCAAATCTTTCCTAAAGTGTGCACCCAGAATTGGACACAATACTCCAGCGGAGGCCTCACCAGTGCCAAGTAGAGTGGGACAATTACCTTAGTGTCCAATGTACAACATTCCTGTTAATATACCCCAGAATATTAGCCTCTTTCACAACTACATCACATTTTTGACTCATATTCAATTAGTGATCCACTATAATCCCAGCTGCTTTTCAGCAGTACTACTGCTTAACCCATTATTCCCCATAGTTTTAGTTAGTGGAGGTGCCAATGCTATTTCCCCCTCAATATAATAGAGGGGGTAGTTGAGTTGGCAAGGAATTTTCCATAAGGGCCCTGGGACTTCGCACCCGTTGTCCAAAACAGACTGAATTTGGTGATGCTGTAGGCCCCATTGTCTCACTTGGCCTCTGAAGAGAAGTAGGGGGATTGAAGTACGGATTGATGTGAAGGAAGGGTAGCAGGTGATTATGCACTGTAGCTGATTGGAAGGGGTGACCTGACTGTACTGAATCTTGGTTTTTTAAATAAATGGAGATATCTTATCTCCTAGAACTGGAAGGGACCTTGAAAGGTCATCAATTCCAGCCCCCTGCCTTCACTAGCAGGACCAAGTACTGATTTTGCCCCAGAGCCCTACGTGGCCTCCTCAAGGATTGAACTCATAACCCTGGGTTTAGCAAGCCAACACTCAAACCACTGAGCTATCCCTATAACTGTTCAGGCACTCAAGAGCCACAAAGCTTATCCAGGCCCTCATCTCACATTTTGATTACTGCAACCTCTTCTTCAGTCTTGGCAAATGTAATCTTGCACTCCTTACATCCATTCAAAATACTGCTGCAAAGCTCACTTTCCTGTCATCACTTTGATCACATCACTCCTCACTCTGCTTCCCTCCACTGGTTCCCCTTCTCTATCACATGAAATTCAAATACTTGTCTTCACTTTCAAAGTCCTTCATGACCTATCCTCACCTTACCTATCATCCCTCAGATAGTACCACTATGTTGACTCCTGACATCCCAATGATGCCAGCCTTCACCACTCACTTGTTACATTTTCATACAAGCACCTTTGTGCTTTCTCCCATGCTGTTCCTTTATGCTTGTGAGACGCTCCCTATTAACACCTCTATGTCTTTCTTCAGCTTCCTCTTTAAAACTCTCCTCTGCCATGATGCCCACAAAAAAGAAAAACTTGGCAGCTAGTATTCTCACACCACTGTCTATCATGGAGACCAATATTGTCTTATTGTTTTCTTGTGCTCCCCCAACTGTGTGTGTGTGAATCCATCTGTTATCTTTTGGGTTACAGTGAGAGCTCTTTGGGGCAGAGACTATCTTTTTGTTATGTACATGTACAGTGCCTAGCACAGTGGGGCCCTGATCCTACCTCAATATAAATACTCAGACAAAAATATTATAATTTCAAGTGGCTTTTTGTGGGAAATAAACCAGGTTCAAATTAACCACAGAGTATGGAAAAGAAAATGTTTAGGGCCTGGTTCTGGCCAGTCCCGTATGTGCGTACAAGGCCTGGGGAAGGATACAAGTAACTTTCCACTTTTCCATTTGCATCTGTGCACGGGGGATGACCAGAATCCTGTTTGGGAGTGTGCAGTCCCTGATCCCTTCTAGTGTCTCCGTGTAAGCTAATTGGCCAAAAGGAGATCTCTGCAAGAGCAGGACTAAGGTGTGTCCATGCCCTTCTTGCCAGACATTGACCACAGGAGAGCTACCCCTCCAACTTGTGAACTTAGAGAACACAAAGGAGGGATTCTGGCTGCCTCAGCTGGGAATCTGGGAATTCCCAGCCCTGGCATGGTATTTCTGCATCCCTCACTCCTATGCCTTGAGTACAAAAACGTGTCCTTAAAGCAAAGGTGCTAAAGTTTTGCCTTTTTCCATTCTAACACCTTACTTTCAGTCATTCAGAACTTTTAAAAACTATCACCTTTGGGACTCGATTTTTCAGTGCTTGATCTCAGACTTAAGATCTATATTTTTTGAAAATCTGAGAAACAAACAATTGGGCCATTTTTGAGTAGAAAGATAAAAAAAATCCTCCAGGAATGGAGTGCACCCAGCACTGGAGCATGAAGTTTCTATCCTACAGAGATCACAGCCACTGTTCCCTGACTTAGCCAACGCTTGCGGCATAGACACATTTTCCAATCCATAGCATAGGGGGCGATCATTTTCCAGGAGTGCAGCTACATCAAGCAAGAAGTCTGGGAGTAGAACATTTATAATTGTTAGGAAAATTGTCCTGAATGGAGAAAAGTGCCTTGGAATGTCCTGGTGAAATCCAGTTTTGATTTAACCAAGTTAAATATAAACATCAGTGAGTGGAAGAGATGAGATTTTAACTCATGTTCTCCTTGCTCTCAGCTCAGTATACCTTTTCCTAGGTATTTTGGATGGGGTCTTTCCCTCTTGCTCTATTCATGCCACCATCCAAATTGGGAGCCTGGATCAGCTGAAATATGATACACTTTGAGAATGGTGCTTGCCACATGAAAGCGAAGTTTCCCTTAAGCTATTTCCAATGGTCCTGAAGCCAACAGCTGTTCTCCTGGAAGACAACAACCCCCTATGCCAGGTGTAGTCAAAAGGCAGACTGCGGACCAAATCCAGACCACCAGACACTTTTGAACAGTTCCCGAAATCTTTTTACTTATTTTTTTAAATTATTTTCTCTGGAGTCTGGATCTTGACCAAGAAATGTGGACCTTGACAACAAATAATTGACTACTCCTGCCCTATGCTATGGATAGGAAACTGTGTCCATGCTGCAAGCCTTCGTTCAGCCAGGGAGCAATGGCTGTGGTCTCTGGGGGAGAGAAACTACATGCTCCAGTGCTGAGTGCTCTCCAGTCCCTGTTGAAATTCTGCAGCTTCAAGAGGCGCTCCTTCACTCTGAGAAGTTGTGTCTAGCCTGAATGAATGGATGCAGCATTTGACAAGTTCCCACAGCTTCAAAAATGTGGGCACTGTTGTCCTGGAGTTTAGGGCAAAATTACGGTTGCTGATGATGCACCTTAAATCTTGTTCATTTCCTCACGTTTGAGTGCTTAGCCATCGTCTTTAACATTCTCTTGTCATTTATTTAGTTGACTCTCAAAATACATTTACCTACCATGGGAAGCCACATCATTGCTGAAATATACATCTCTCTCCTATGTATCTATATATTTACTCGTTTTATTTATTTAATGGTGAGGACCAAGATACTCCTGCTTGCAAGATACTCAAAGCATAGAGTACCAGTGTAATTAGAGCTCTATAGGAGATTTATATTGATAAAAATTCTAAATATGTTCTGCCATAATTGTCCATGTTCTTTCACAATGTAATTGCTTTAGTTTACTAGTTCTTAGCACTTTTGTTGTTGTTGCAGTGACAAATAAATGCTATTGTATAGGCAAACATCTAACTATGTTCTTGTCTTAATTATGCTTTCGACAAAAAATAAATTTTCCACTATTAAATTATGTTGGATATGAAATAAATATGTTTTGTTTGGAAGGGGTGAAAAAGAGGGCTCTTAATTATCGGGTTATTTGTTCTTCATTACGGTTCCATTACGATGGGGTATGCTACTGTGACAGAATACACCCCTGTATTTACACCCTACACACTATTGTAATAATATTGTAAAGTATGCCTTGTAAAATATAATTTGAAAACTCATTATCTGCTGGTCAGTATTGTCCTGATAAAATGTGTGGCAACACTGTATGTAAAGTTATAAAATTGCTCTATATGATGTTATTAATGCATGTTCCAAACCCCACAGCCCTGCGCAGACAGAAGTTAAGTCTGTCCTAAACAAAGGAAGAAATGTGTGATTGCCTTAATTTGCATTTAAGCAAGTAAACAGAGTCATCAAGCAGGGAGGGAAAACAAAGGAAGTTCAAAGAGGTGAAAAAATACTCTGTAGGGAATATCCTTCCAGATAGACTCTTTGTTTCTTCTTAGCCAGAAATGTTTTTCAAGAGGAAGACAAACTATAAAAAGGAGGGACAAATACCCCAAACACTCCTCTCTCAGCCCAGCTCATTCTCCACACCTGAGAAGACAAAAGGAAACAGCTGTTGGACTCTGGTAGAGGGGTCCTGACATGAAAGTTTGGTCAGTAATCTGCTGGAGCATGTGGTGAGAAAGCTTGTTTCGCAAGTAAGATAGGTTCTTCCATACATACTAGAAAACATTTTATTTTTATTTTTCTTGTAACCATTTCTGAATTTACTTGCACTACTTAAAATCTCTCTTTGTAATTAATAAACTTGTTTTACTGTTTCACCTATTTAAGTTGAAGTGTCTGGGTAACTATTTAAGGTAATGAACTGGCATATTATTCTGTTAAAGGAATAATGGACTTAGTATATTTGTACTGTCCAGGAAAGGGTTGGGCAGTACAAGACATATATTTCTAGGGAAAGAACTGGGACTTGGGTATGTTGGGTTCATCCTGCAGTATAATCAAGGCTGGTGAGAGCCAGGGTGTAGCTGGCAGGCTGCAGTTACACACAGACACTCTGTGTATGGCCGACATGATGGAAGGCTGTTTGTGAGCAGCCCAGGAGGGAGCTAGTGCAACAAGGCATTGTAAGGTATCCAAGATTACAGGATAGGGGAGAGACAGCCCCCCACGAGTCTGGATTGTGCCCCTGTATGTCACAGCTAGCCATCTGGACCTTGAGGGAATTCTGGATACTAGAATTGGGGGGACTGAATGGGAAACCCTGCCTTAATTTGAAATTTGTATCACCCCCCCAAAAAAGATTTAACACATTTTTATGAAGGGATTAATCCCCACGAGTGATTTTAGCGGGGGACATGGTATTATGCAGTGATAACTTTGAGAATTATGGATGCTTTGTAAATCATGTGAAATTGCCTTTACAAATTTCTTGAAAAAGTCAAAGTAATGACTCTCCGTTAACATATAATTATACATTGATTTCATCCTATATTGATTTTATTATGGCAAATTTACTTTAAATATGTTCTCTGCTTGTTTTGTCTGTGTGTGTAATTTATGAACTGCTTACACAATGTAAATTTCTAAAAAAAATAGCTTATTTCAAAATCATGTTTTATAGCTGTAGAACATGGACAAAGAGTGTTCTCATTTTAGCAAGATATAATTTTACAAGATAAATAATGTACTAATGAAAATATTTTTAATAGCATTTTTCTTTTTTCTCCCCCAAGTAATAGCAACTGAGAGGCAACAAAATGGCTGAGGACCTTGCTGAGAATTTGAGTCTTCTCATCAAAAACGCCTCTGCCTGACTGGTCCAAGTATATAATCTGCCAATAGCACAGGAACACCTGAGGACTAAAGATACTTTATAATACATCAGAGAGTCCGTGGCACCTTTGAGACTAACAGAAGTATTGGGAGCATAAGCTTTCGTGGGTAAGAACCTCACTTCTTACCCACGAAAGCTTATGCTCCCAATACTTCTGTTAGTCTCAAAGGTGCCACAGGACCCTCTGTTGCTTTTTACAGATTCAGACTAACACGGCTACCCCTCTGATACTTTATAATACATGCCTTTTTAGACAAGAACATGTTTATCAGCAGTTGCAGTCACTAGATATGGATGCATCATTAGCTTTGCCTGCAGTACACTATGATGCATAATGCCATCAGTTCTACACCAGCAAAACAAACCTGATGCATTTTGAAAGTTGAGGAGGAGGCTCAAGCCCTGGGTCTTCTACTTATACTTCTCAGTGTTGAAGCTCACAGAGTAGGAGACTGAGTTGCCAGCCTATTAATTGGAATTTGTGTGTAATATGCTAGAAGGTTTGTCAAAAAAAAAAATCTATCACAGATTGTAACCTTCAGAGAGCAAGAAAATCTGTTTGATGCGACTGAAGCCAGAGAAGAAGACACATCTTAAAACAAACGGCTGGACTGGACTTAATTGCATGGGAAGCAAAGTACCACAAAGACTGCCATACTACTTTCACCAGCAAAAGAAACATCCAGACAAAATCTTCACTATCCAGTGACATAAAGCATATTTCAGTGAACTAATTTCTGACATTGAGAATGACCTTGTTATCAACAGAAAAGCTTTGTCCATGTCTTGCATGTTACAGAAATACTTGGATATTTTGAAAGGCAAAGTTCCCAGCAGTGAAACTTATCTAACAAACTATTATTGTCTTTCAATTGCAGCATGACCCAAGTAAACTAGTGGTACCAGATGACAGAACAAGGGGTAATGGTCTCAAGTTGCAGTGGAGAAGGTTTAGGTTGGATATTAGGAAAAACTTTTTCACTGGGAGGGTGGTGAAGCACTGGAATGGGTTACCTAGGGAGGTGGTGGAATCTCCTTCCTTAGAGGTTTTTAAGGTCAGGCTTGACAAAGCCCTGACTGGGATGATTTAGTTAGGGTTTAGGTCCTGCTCTGAGCAGGGGGTTGGACTAGAGGACCTCCTGAGGTCCCTTCCAACCCTGATATTCTGTGATTAAACCAGAGCAGTAGTATAACAGTACTTTGTCTTTGGAAGATGACATCAACAGAGGTGCAAAGCCTACACCTAAACACATTGGGCTTGAAGTGTCCGGACACTATATGTCAGGCTCTAAACATGTAGTAACAACAATGAACAAGGTAGCACACTGTGTCGGTTATACAGCCCTAGAGAGAAATGACACAGGTATTGCAATGGATCTACATGAAAAATCGACCAGGGACAATATAATAATTCCATAAAACGTACAGCATGGTAAATTTGTTCGGTTTGCTGCAGACAATAATGATATAAATGAGGAAATCTTAGATGGAAAGCAGACAACCCAGGCCCCAACTATCGGGTACTCTATCAGTGTCAGACTCGCTCAGTTCCAGAAGGCAGCTTTTGCACAGTGACAGATCAGGCTCAAACAAAGAAAACAGCACTGCAAAGACAATCACTTTAAACTCCTGCAATGTGCTAAGACATACTGGAGTACAGTCCTCATGGTAGATGCCCTACCCTAATCTTGTGGGGAAATTAAAAAGTAAGGGGTATACTGATGTTGAGGCTTGCCGACAAGCTGCTAACCTTGCTCTGCAATGAATAATTCTAAGATGCTGCCCAACCAAGCTATTTGAGATTGAGTTTAAAAAGGTGAATTCTCAGCAAACACCAAGGGGCACAGCTTTTATTATGATTTCATCTACCATACCAATAGTTAGATCTTTTGGGTAGTGTTTAATGGTGCCAACATCACCTACTGAATGGAGTACTGTACAGTTTTCACTGTCATGAGGAACGTCAGTAAGTTGACTAGAACACTTGGCCAAGATTATAGTGCCTTGACTTATAGTCACTTATAGTGACTTGACTTATATATATATATATATATATAGTGAAACCAAAGAGATCCCATGGAGGTGCCTAGAAGAATTTCAGAAAAGAGTTTTGAGAATGTGTGTTTTCCTCATAGCATAGACATTTCTGGCTGTAATTGGAAAGAACTATGAAAAGAGTGGTCTGGAATCACAGGTATATCGTAGCAATTTTAGCAACCGACTTATAGGCAATTCATACATCTATGGCCCACAAGGGCCCCACAAACTTGAAATAGAGGCTCTGTCCACAGTGCGGTGGCATGCATTTTGTAAATGGGTATAAGACAATGAGATCGACTGATGTAGACCTCACCAACAGCAAGCTTCAGAAATGGCAAAATGTGGTATCAAATGATGCAACAAGTCTAACAGCAACACTTTCACAGCTGAGTCATGCACTCAAGAATGTACAGAATATTTTGCACAGATTTCACAATTTTGGAACAGCAGCTTCCCAAACCTTTGCATTCTGGGATGATTACACTGAAATGGTTAACATCATAATTCATTTCATCAGAGCAGAACATGAAAGCAACCGGGACCCACATCTTGCGGCAGTTGTAGAGATGCCACCACTAATTTTTTCCTTTGACCCGCACCAACTATGCCCACTCAGTATCTGTGCACATTAGTCATATGAAGCTTTTGCCAGATTATGCCCCCACAGTTCATGAGTGGTTGTGCAAGAAATTGTTTAACCATCTTGCCTTAGCTGCACAAACAAGAGAGATTGTTCTGAAGGAAGTTTTCACACAAGTTTTCCATAGTTCTACATGGCACATTCCAATAGTTCCCTGAACAAAACTACAAAGGGTAAGCTATTGCCTGAGTTAGAAAAAGAGAGTCAATGTATCAACTACCAACATTCAAGATGCTCACAGCTTGGATAGTGGATGGCATGACTGTAATACAAATGGTCAGGCAAGGAGGTGCAACTAGCTTTGCAGAACTTGCTAAACTAGGCTTAAGAATGGAATGCCGGCCTCTACAGAGTTACAAAGCTGCAAAAAACTAGATACTGTCTTTGATCGATATGATGTCAAAGATTCAATTAACTCTTTCAAGTGTTCATGAAAGCAATGCTCATAAGGCAATAAAGTCAAAATCCACAGTCCCAAAACATGCATCCCAATGGGAATCCCAAGAATAAAGCACATCGAGTAAAAAAAAAAAAAATAATTGTCAGAATCATGGTGTGATATGGCAGTAACTTTTTGACCCAGATCAGCAGATGATTATTGCAGGTGGATTCAAGTATGGTCTCATTGCTTGTATGGTCATTTCAGGTAAACCAACAAGATCCATGCTCATTGCATGAAGAAGCAGATACTCAGCTTCTTCTTCATGTTGCACATGTTTTATAAGAATACCTTTGTGTAGTGGTGTGGTCTCCAGACACTGATGTGAATAAAATGTACACAGAGAACTGCAACAAGTTGGAAATAACTCAACAGCTTTGGTTTTGTAAAAGCCAGGTTTATTCCAACCCACATGATAGCAGCTAAATTTGGCCAACTACTATGCAGAATGTTGCCAGCAACACACACACACACCAACTGCGTGGGATTCAACCAGAAGTCTGGCAAGAGTTGGCAAACTAAAGCCATACAAATTTGTCAGGAAGAATCCACATACATTTAGAAGCCTTACCATTTTTAACATTGGGGTGAATATACCTCCTGCACGGTTGGAATCAGTAGAACTTCTGATAACCTTTCTCTGTGACAAGGGCTAACTCAGCAGATGTAAATGGTGTGTAATATAAGCTTTTCTGTCACAAACAGGCCCACAATGTGGCCCTCCCCCCAATTTATGATAATCTTCCACAAAAAACCAAACGTGAAAATTACCAGACCCTTATATGGAACTGAGCCAAGGAGGCTCAACATGACGTCCTTTCCACAGCTGGAAATGGCTGGCATCACAACAAGGATGGACACATTTCTCCAACACTAATGACACAGACACCTGCTCTGAAGCACTCCAGGAAGTCATTACGTGTGGGTGGAAAAAAGCCAAATGTCTGTGCAACTGCAGTTGTTAAGGGCAGAGCATGGCATGCATACAGCCTTGCTTGTGTACTGGTGGTGAGGACTCTTATAATCCTCAAAGTTTCCAATATGGATCCAGATGAGTCTGAGACTCTAGGTGGTTCAGACTTAGACATGTAGCATATGGCAAATATATTAACAATGCTAGACACACGTATACTGTCATATTGTCCATCACTGAGAGGGAGTCCATTGGCCATTAGTGTTTTGCTACCACGATAGTGTGCAATGGTATATACTTGTGATAATGACTTTTGTGTTAATTAATAATCTGTTCATTTATCAATACAAAACACAAGGCCAATATTCTTTAAGTAATGAGACTTATTAATACTTTGTGTCAAACAAAAACTTGGTAACTAAAATTTTTTTTGTCTTCTAAAATAAAATTTGTTTAAATCCCATTTTAGTGATCATTTCTTCTTTCAAACTTGTCTTGACAACTTAGCTACATTTTTGTGGCCTTTTCATGTGTGAAAAAGGTTGTTTTGACACGGGTACAAAAATCTTGCATTGGATTACCTTGCTACCACTTTACACCACCTCATGCACCCTAGGTAAGTGCCTAAGGGACACTTTTATCAAAATAACACAGTTGTTGCTTTCTGTATGGGTGGTCCAATGTCCCCAAAAATTTCCAGCCTGGGCCTCCAGACAAAGAGCTCAATCCACAGGTCCCTTCAATTTCCTGAGTTTGTTGGCAGGATTTACGGACCAGGCAGGAAAAGTTTCAAGGTTTAGGAGTATCAGAGGGGTAGCCGTGTTAGTCTGGATCTGTAAAAAGCGACAAAGAGTCCTGTAGACTAACAGATGTTTTGGATGCATCTGATGAAGTTAGTATTCACCCACAAAAGCTTATGCTCCAAAACGTATGTTAGTCTATAAGGTGCCACAGAACACTTCGTCGCTTTTTACAAGGTGTAGGAGGTCTCCCAGCAACCAGGCCCAGCTGCTTTGTACGCCAGGCAGTACAAGGAAGTTTGGGACCAGAAGGGGGGAAGAGGCTGCTCTTATGATAGGAGAAGGAGATTGAGTATCAAAAAATCAGAGCGCGAACAGGCTGTTGATTTTGGGACTGTGTTTGTCCTTGGGCCTGAAAAAGCCCACCCTCTAACACACTGCTTTATGCATCAGTGGGAGTAGAGACTCAAAATATCATCAGATACAAGTCATTTTGATTTCTAATACTTGAAGTTGTAGTAAAATGTAGGAGTCTCACTCTATTATAGAAACTCATTTTACTGACATGTACCCAACAGAGCACACATGAATGATACTGCTCCTTTAATAAAATCAAGTTATTCTTTTTAAAATATAATTGGCATTTTATAGGCTGTTAAAATGAACAATGCTCAGCATGTTTATATTATTCTGTGTCTCCCAGATTGTGTCCCATTCTGCTAACCACCTGTCCAACTTAACTTTGATTGGCTACATATCTTCTGCAAATAATTCAATAGGAAACAAACATGTTACTGTTGTATTAAAAACAGAGTGTGTACTGGGACCTAAGCTTATTGGTCAGTGCAGGAATTTTCCAGGCATCTGGTTTGTAGCTCACATTGCATGCAGTGAATTATATCCCAGTAATTGAGAATGATGAATGATTTGACCCTCTCAAATGTATAATGAGGAAAAAACAGCACAAAAAGATCCAAGGTTTGGGCAAGTTTAGCCTCAAGGATAAAACATTTGTAACTTGATACCAGCTAAGAATCCCAGTGGGTACTCTTGTTTGGATAGCATGTCACATATCCTGGGTAATATGTCTCATATTGTGGGAAAGGAGATACACTAATATTGATCTTCTGGCTATGAAAAACATCTATAATATCAAACAAGTTATAGGTTTTGAACAGTAAGGTTAAAAAACACAACCTTTTGTTTGGGGATGTTTTCCCCACATAGATATTTTATAAATCCCTATAAAATACTAGACTAGTTTACCATATGAGTAGAATATGACAGCTAAGTTACTGACATATATTAATGTCACCTCAGCAGGATAACAGTCCTGTCTTCACACCACCACATCATTACTATGGTGACTTTAACAAAGTATAAACTAAACACAGACTTATAGTTAACTTCATCAGCATGAAAAATTAGCAGTTTCATGGTGGCATTTCACATTTGGATGCCATGCTGTGTTAAGAGATTGTCCCTGGACCAACCTGCCACTCGTATGTGAATCAAAGGCAAAGGTTACATCATCTGCTATCATGTATCTCCTTTCACAGCTGGTCATCCTCTCTCTCAGCACTGAGTGGGAATTGCCAAATGAACTTCTTGTCAGACACTGAAAGAAGCGCTCTCTCCAAAGCTGCAGATGAGCGTGCGGGAAACAAGACAGCTATGGTACATGGCGTGGGATGGGAGGGGAAGGAATGAGCAAGCAGGAATTTATTGTGTAACACTGAATAGGCAGTGATAAGGAACAGTAATGGGAAGGACTAGTTTTAGTTTGCCCTAAATTTGATTTGGAAAATACCATGCAACCCTTGCATAAGAAATTTTGTATAAAGTGATAGTATATGGAAGGAAGGGGAAAGAGAAGGAGGATGCAAAGACAAAAGGGGAATGACAAATAAAGGGAGATGAGAGCTGAAAGAAGGCATCCTTGCTATATTGCTTCTGTCTCCAGCTTCCCTCGTCCTTGTCTTCATGGGCAACCATTTCTGATAACCAACGGAAAGTGACCTAAAACAGACCCATTCCTCTGCTCTGCCCATGATCCAAAGATATGCAGACTTAAAACTGTAGAAGATGAGTATTGCTAATGGTCTGCATTTCTGTTTTAGCATAAGGACTAGGATTTAAATATGAATGGAGAGATCTCCACGGAGATGTTACAACTAACTCTGGGTCCCATTTTCGGAGTAGTAATTCAGATAACAACATATTTATCATGTTTTTAAAATAAGAGGAGTTAAAGCACAGAGATGGAATTACTCGGGAAGTAGTCCAGTAGATACAGTCTCAATTTGGCATAACTGTATGGTATGATGGACGTCACCTTATGGATTCCATACTGTTTTATGGAGGATAGAGTATGTATTTAAAGCACTGTGTTTGTACTCTGCAAGACAGCAGCTGCTTCTCATCTTCCATACAATCTGAGTAGATTGTTTTCATCCAGAGGACTCACAAGCCAAGAAAACATGCATGTGTGACAGAGGCTGAGGGAGTGAGCATTTCAAACTTACTAAATCTGGTAAGTAAAGAGGATTCAGAAAAGGAATATATCAGACTGTTCCCTTTTATTTTACAAATGTAAAAATCTTTTATCAATGTTTAAAAATGTTATCACAGTCCTGAAACATTTGACAAAGCATATCCAGCCAACCAACTCAAAAATGTCATGTCCACACTAAAATGACAGCATTTTCCACCAAACCACTTTTCAAAGTATTTCAAAAATCAAGACGCAAGAAGGGAGAAAAAACAAGTTCTAAAAGACAGTTTTTAGTCACAAGCTCTATTATTATTTGTCATTACAGTAGGACTTTTGCTTCCAATACCTAATCTATAGTTAGTTAATCTATTTTCTACTGCACTTTAGCTGAGTTTCTGTCTCGTATGGAGCTATCAGTTGAGCCAAAAATACATCTGTGTTTTTCATTTTCTAGATTAAAGACAAAATTCCTGCCTGCTTACCTGCTCTTGTATCTTTTTGTGTCAACCAATCCCATCTCCTTCATTCTGCCAATGAAGCCAGCCTTGCCCACCCATTAATTAACTTTTCACACAAATATTTCAACATGGATCTACAGTGCTTCTTCAGCACATGCTGCCCACAAGTAATGGATCTCTAAGGCTTCTATCCTCTCCTGCTCTTTTTCTCAAGATCTACCTTCTGCAGCGATGCCATAAGAAATTGGCCAAACAAGGATGACTAGGTTGAAGGACAGATGAATACAGCTGATTTGTTATCTACAATATTGAAAAAATATTGTGAATCTATATATTTATATATAAACTATTATATTTGATAGTATCCTTCTCTCTCACCCTTCACACATCACTTGTCTTCTTTGTAACTTTTTGGGCAGGAACCAAATATGTCTGTGTGTTTGGTACAGCACCTAGCAAAATGCAACACCCCTGATCATAACTCTGGGCATTAATACAATACAAAATAATCATGACCACCACCACCAAGAAGAGAGGTTGCAAATCAGTAACCATTTTTTCTCCTAAGAGTATGCTGCATCTGCATATTCTCACTTATGGTACTGGCATCTCCTGGTGTTGAGTGGTAGAATCTTCTAGCCAACAGTATCTGCGGGGATATTATTCTGTAAAATATTCCACAGTGCAATGCCAGGAGGCGTTAGCCCATGAGTGGGAATATGCAGAGGCTACTCAAAGAAAACAGAGTATTCAGAAATGACTATCGTGTTATTTTGCCCAAAGTTAATACAACACATTCTTAATACATTTGTCAACAGTAATTTTGTCATCTTCTATGCAAAATAAGTCAAATTAAAAAAGGTGAAAGAAAAATTTGGCAATCTTTAACCACTTCTTCATTTCACCGAGAACATATGTAATTCATAAACGAAAGAAAAGTTACCAGAATTCTCTTTTCTATAGCCTTTTTTCCTAATTGAGTTTGCTCTACATATTTCAGTACATCACATAAAGTATTAGATGAGGTGCCAAAGCACTTTGTTAACAAACTTATTTCCCAGATGTGGCTAAAGCAGGGACAGAAGGCTCAAATGTTCTAACATACCTAACAATTCAATTACAGTTATCGTATGCTGCCATCACATATTTTTCTTCAACAATCAAACAACCTCAGCTGGAAACTCCAAGCAATAACATAAATAGAGGACCATCTGGCAAGAATAATTAAGGAAGGCTGGAAATAAAACATTAATTAGTGCAGTATTTCAAACGACCTTCAAAGGCCTTATAATGAATTTATATACAAAACAGGTAATCGCTTATTTCATGTTGCAGTTAAACTTAACAAAGCAAGAATAAATAATACCAATGTTTAAGCTGCTATTATATATTATTGACAACCTTATAATGAGATTCTCATACAGAAATAAGACAATAAAATTGAAATGGAAAGTAACTAAATAACTCTGGAATGGCAGCTCAGTTTTTGGCTGATCGGATCAATGATTGACATGAATCAAGCTTGTACCAAAATCTATACACTAGAAAGGAACAGATCAGTAGCTGGCTGCAACAATGTGTGTGAAGTTACATTGCTTTTAATGCATTTACATTTGTTTTCTCATGTTAGAGGCGAGGGAACTGCGAAACAATCTACCTCAACTATGTAAAATAGCAAATGTTGAAGTAAAACTAGCACTTTGTGAAATGTCCTAAGTGGATATTCCTGGAAATAATGAAGAGACAAGGTGGGTAGGGTAATATCTGTTACTGGACCAATTTCTGTTGGTGAGAGAAACAAACTTTTGAGCTTACATAGATCTCTTCTTGAAAGCCTGTCTCTCTCACCAATAGAAGTTGGTCCAATAAAAGATTACCCATCTTGTCTCTCTAATAATTCTGGGACCGACATAGCTACTACAACACTGCATACAGCAATGCATTCTTGCTCAGCAATATTTAGAGCCACAATAAATTAATGTAAAGAATGTTCTCTGATCCTTTAACATATTTTCCTCCTTTTTCTGTTGTAATGCAAACAGATGGAGTCCACAGCCACTAATCTATTGATATTCCTTAGTCTTCTATTATCCAGAAAGGCATGCAATTCAAATAAGAACCATTTTCTTAAAATGCGATGCAGCCATGCTGCTCACAAAAGAAAAAGGTATCACTTTTACAGTTGTTACCGGACTTTCCCCCACCGTAAAATGCATTTTAAATGTACATATAAACTATAAAAGCTGTTATATCTGTATATTGGCTGTGGTTTATTCTTTCAATGTTTTTAAGATGACCATAATTAAAATAAATTAATTATTGTGTTTTATCATAATTCAAATGACCGTGCAGCCAATGAGATTAGGGTCTTTATTCATAGGTAGAGTCACCTTCTTATCCCCATACTACAGGATCTCAAATAACATATGTGATTTCTCTTGGACCAGGGTCAGAGGGATGGTCTTTATTTATTAAAATGACCCAGAATCATCTGGATTAGTAGGCACATGGGAAGAAAGCTTATTTAGGGAACAGGAAGACAGAGCCTCTGTATGAGGACCCTCTACTGACTAAAGAGCTTAAACTCTCCACAGAAAGCCTGGATTGGGCTTTTCACTTATCCCCATGGTAGCACACTGTAAATTCCAAAGTAACCTGTGTGAACAGTGAAAGAGATTCTACAGTGGTGCTCACTGAAGTCATGAATTCCACAATTTGTCTCTTTTTATTGAGCGCTGTAACTTCCTACCTCCTATCGCCTGGGATCATAAATATGTTGCTGCTATGGGGAAGATATTGCTACATGTCCTTCCCCTCCCTCCCTCCCTCTCTTTCTCTCTGAATATAGCTGCCCAGCTGCATGGGAGGACATGACATTTCTGTTACCCATTTTCTCAAAAGCTGGTGATGATGAAGATTCCAAGGCTGCTTGCCTCCTCTAAGCAAGGGCCTGAAGACTATACCACCACGTACCCCTATACAGGGGACTGTATTTAAAGATTCTGGCACTGGAGAATAATTACTATAGCATTCTATGCCCTGCTGCCTCTAAAGCAGTAGTTCTCAACCTATTTATCATTGTGGGCCGCATGTGTGTTACCTGGGCCGCAGATTGAGAACCACAGTGTGACCCCCCCCCAACCCTCCTCACAGACTCTTATGCACAGCGCCTCCGGCCCAGAGACCCCTCCACAGAGTGGGGCCAGGAACAGAGCCCTGGGCGGGGGGCTGGGCAGCAGGACCCCAGATTCTGCTGGGCCGGCAACCCTGGACCCCGCCATGCGGGGTGACCAAGCAGCCAGGAACCTGGACCCCATGCAACCTGGTGGCCTTTAGCACACAGCCAAGCCACTGCAGCTGTGTGCTAATTGGGCTGCATGCCACCCACGGGTTGAGAACTGCTGCTCTAAAGAAACACTCCTATGACAAGACTTAGGCCTGGTTTACACTGGGGGCGGGGGACGGAAATCGATCTAAGTTACGCAACTTCAGTTACGTGAATAACGTTGCCGAAGTCAACGTACTTAGATCGACTTACCGTGGTGTCTTCACTGCGGTGAGTCAACTGCTGCCACCCCGCCATCGACTCTGCCTACGCCTCTTTCCGAGCTGGAGTACAGGAGTCGACGGGAGAGCGCTCAGGGGTTGATTTATCGTGTCCAGACTAGACACAATAAATCGATCCCCGCTGGATCGATCGCTGCCCACCAATCCAGCCGGTAGTGAAGACATACCCTTAGGTTGCTGGGACAAGCTTTCATCAGGGAAAAACAGGGGTGGGATCCATACACAGCCACACACCTGAAAGGAGGGGAGGAAACCCAATACCAGTGACCATGTGGGGGGATGGGAAGAGGTGGGGTGAGGCTGGGAGCTTGGGGGAAGAGGGACCTGAGGCTAAGCAGGTTGAGCACCCAAGGGGAAAATTAGAAGCCAGCGCCTGTGTATAGAATGATTTTTAAATGCATATCATCAGCAACCCTTCCCTCCACCTGCAAACTTGTGTGACCAAGAAACCTTTTAGTGCCAACTGGCAAGGGAAGGCGGAGGGGTACAGATATCTCCTGGGTCTAGTAAGTTACTTAAGCCTGGTCTATGCTACACAGTTAGGACAACATAAGGCAGCTTATGTCGACCTAATTATGTCAGTGTTTACACTATAGCCTTGCTTCCGCTGATATAAGTACCCTACTACACTGACATAATAACTCTACCTCCACAAGAGGCATAGGCTTATGTCAGTATAATTAGGGTGATGCAGTGTCTATGTAGACACTGCGTTACTTATATAGGCTGTTGGCTGTCTTGTTAATTTCATGGCAGGAGATGTGAAATTGACGAGAATGCCTGGAAATTAGAGCCCAACTGCCCCCCACTCTCCTGGACCCTGCTCCCAGCTGGAAACCGGGGCGAGAAGACCAATTAGCTTGACACTGCTCCCTGGGGGTGAGAAACCACGGGTGGCTTCCCCCCACACACACACTCCTGGGGGAATGGGGAGACAAGAAGTCCCAGGTGGCTTTCCCAACCACTCCCGCCAGAGAACGGGGAGGGGAGAAATCGTGGGCTGCTTCCCTCATGCTCCTGGAGGGGAATGGGGAGGCAAGG
Organism: Malaclemys terrapin pileata; assembly: GCF_027887155.1. Lineage (NCBI taxonomy): Eukaryota > Metazoa > Chordata > Testudines > Emydidae > Malaclemys > Malaclemys terrapin. The sequence goes on from NC_071511.1 coordinate 114,640,733, forward strand.
AGCCCTGGGCAACTTCCCCCCCATTTCCCTCCTCACTGAGACCCCGGTGGGGCAGGGAGCTGCCAGCAGAGCTGAGAGACTGGGCTCTCAGTTCCTCACACTGCCTCTCTTAAGTCGGTGGAAGCGCTCCTGGAGAGGGACACACACCACCGACCCAAGGAGGCTAGTGTGGACCTGCACCACCTCAGTAATTATTGCGGTGGCTGTAAGTCAACCTAATGCAGACTGACTTACATTTCCAATGTAGACATACCCTTAGGCACTTTTGAAAATTTTGCCCACCCACACTTTGCAAAGCCCAGTAAGGCAGGCTCATTTTAACAGTTACAGATGAAAAATGGAAAATATTACTTTGCTATAAACAAGTCCCTTTTCTGACTTCTCCTGAACAGACTGCCCTCTCTCTTGCCCACCCTCCCTACTTACCAAATTCTTGGTGTTAGAGTCACTATCATGCCAGGTTAAGGTTACCTTAAGATTTCTACAAGCAGTGTGTGATCTGAGTACCAACTGAAGGCAATGTAAGAGTCTTTTTTGTTCCCAGGCCAGGACTACTGTCCTTTAATCACCACTGCGGGAGGTTTCCCCACCTTTCAGTTGCCAAGTCTTTTCATAGGCTTGGTCCCTACCTTCTTATACGCTCCTCACCAGTCAAAATGATTGACTTCTGATTTACATCTCCATTGCTCTTAACTATAGGAGTTAAATCACACCCTTGTGCTGCTTTGAAAATCTCGCATCCATTTTCCTTTTCCATGTAATATACATTATAGAAAGATCCCAAGCTCTCTGCCACACGTATAACTTAGTACACTTAATAAACATTGCATAAAACCTTTAAAAGAAAAGGATTGTACCATCAGCATAGCAATATCTTGGCAATAATCCTGCCAATTGTGAATTTGGCAGGGTTTTGTCTTTAATTATGCAGCAATCCAGAGATCATTAGGGTATGGGAACCAGAAAATATTTGGAACATAATACATGTATCTTTGATAAAAGCAAATAGTGTTAGTAAAGTCAGTTCTTTAAAATAATAAAGGCAATTCTCCAAAAAAACCTATCCTGACATGAGACTATCCCTTAGGGCAGGATTATGACCTGATTTTAGTATGCTGTGAAGGAGATTAAATTGGTGAAATATTCCCCCTTTGAAGCAAGATGTGAACTAGAGGGGAAAAGGCTCAGAGTCACTGTTCCCCCCACCCCCAAGACTACTCCTCTCCTGGGGTAACATGGCTACACATAACCCTTGCTCTGGGCAGACTATACATTTATAATCTAACCTTTTAAAGGCTGAGAAAATATACTGTCTACATAAAAGAGGGATGGATAATTGTACATTAATGTATTCAGATTAAATAAACACTACAAGAAACGTTTGGTTTCTGAAAATTGCCACACAGTAGCAGGCAGTGTGGCGTAACTACTTAAGTCACAATTTATTGTCAATATAAATCGTACTGGGTATACAATGTAAAGCAAAAGCATTTCAGATAAAACAGACTAACTTTAGCCTATAGAAAATAAACATGGAGCAGCACAATACATCCAAGAGTGGACTGAAATATGCCCATTTATCCCAGAATTTGCCAATCATTGTAGCCCTCTCTACATACAAAGAATTCATAAAAAGAAAGATATTTTCACCAGAGAATGACATATTGTCTAATCCACATAATACCAAATGTTTACACACACAAAGAACGCATATTTTTTTGTGTTTAAAAAAAGATCTCAGTTCAAGAAACTACTAACATAACCATTTTAGATTAACTATTCACTCCATCCGTTAGAAGAGCATGAGTTACTAAAGCAAAGGATGATGATTTGATCTAAAATATGATATGGGTAAAGGTTCCTGAGTATGTGGAAAGTTGCTCCATTAGGCTTAATAGACTTCTAAATTATATGGATTTCCTACTATTATTTGCTTACTAACCAGTGGTCAATTAAAGTCATTGTTCCATTATGATTTTTAGGAGCTATAAAACAGTACGTCGAACTTTCAACACAGTGGAAGTCCATCTAAATCCAAATATATGTACCTCTAAGCCTTTGAACTATCCTGTAAATAGGTCACTGCTTAATATGGTTGACAGAATACAAGTATCATTATAAAAACTTATGAATTGCTTTTTGTGTAGCATGAAATGGAAAATCTGTCTAGATGAAGTCAGTCGGAGAACAGCAATGATAATTTGGCAAAGATAATAAAAGTTCATGGTAATTATGGCATATTGCATATCAAAAATTTGGATTTGTTAAATATGTTTTAACAGGTGAAAAGTTAGTGAAAAAAAAGGAAGTGATTTTTACTTGTAACTTTCTCTTAACAAAGCAACTAATTTTCGTTTTGAAAACTTTCATTTAATATCTACTGTTCAGGTTTCATGAACAGTACTCTATTGGCTGATTTTGATCATTCACTAATGCCGCGAGGGTTGGCAGTGGTTAGAGCAGGCAAATGGACTGGGACTCAGGAAGGCACTGTGCTATCCCAACTCTGCCACTGTGTGAACCTGGCCAAGTCATCTCACCTGTCTGTGCCTCAGTTTCTTGATCTGTAAAATGCAGATAATACCACCCATCTCAGTAAAGTGCTTTGAGACCTTTCGATGAAAAGTGCCATATGCATTATTTGTATTATTTTCATTCTCGGTAGCTGTATGTCCTTGTAACTTATTCACAAAGGAGACTGGAAAGCCGTTTTGTGCATGAAAAGCAGCTACATTACACAGTACATTGCCAAATGAAGATACACGTACTGCAAGAAAAAGTGCCCCTGTCATTTTGACCCAAATGTTGGCAAAGTGGGAGTGGCCAGAGGTTGGGTGGTAGTAAATCAGCCCTCCAAATTCTACCACTTCTTGAAACACAAATCTGCTTCATGGTTATATAGCAACAAACCTAAAAGTAGAAAAGCTACATAGTGCTGATCAATACTTTTTACTCTAGTTTTTCATGAATGTTTTCTAAAGAAAACAATTTTCATTTCATTTGAATTTTTTTCCATGTTTTGTTCGTTTAGAAAAAAAATGTGTTTTGAATGTATGTTACCCCTCATTCTCTCCCTATTTTATTATTTTATTTTCCCCAAGATCTTCCTAATGGCAAATAAATAAATACAATATTAAATGAGTGAGACGTATTTACTCACTTTCTCTCATTTTTGTTTTTATCTTTTCTCTCTTTTTCCAGTGAAGAAAAAGGGGGAAATGGGAATTTTCCCACTACTTCAAAATGTGTTGATTAAAAATTCATTTTGGAAACTTTTCTGGAAAATGAAATCTTGCCAAATTATTTTATTAATATTTTTATGTTTTATTTCATGTTTGATGAAACCCCATTTTGACAAAAATCTCTCCAACAAGAAAGGTTTTGCCAGTCCTAAAACTGTGCCAAATTCTCTGCAGATGTAATCCCACTAATTCAGTGGAGTAACCCCCACCACTGTGCCGTTGCAGCTCTTTTTCAGTGGACAAAGTCAGCTATATGTATCAACGAAACAAATTACAGGAAACGCTAAAAAAATACTATAATAGAAAACAGAAATTACTCCTTCAGAACAAAAATCTTCTAGTTACCTACTACATTTCTGTAAAAGTTCTTATTTAGTCCACTATAACTAATGGATCAGTGATATTTAATATGACGACACCTATTTTTCAGGGTTTGTCTACACAGGTAATTATTCCAGAATAGCTATTCCTGATTAACTCCATATATGGATGCTCTTATTCTGGGATAAAAGTATCAACAGATGGAGTTAATTAGGAATAAATAACTGCTTTAAATTCACACCCAACCTTATTTTGAACTAAGTGTGTAGAAAAGCCGTTAGCAATCTTCATTTTTTTTTTTTTTTTGGAACACGTGATTGACAGGAAGGAGGAATTGTGCTCTACTGACGCTGCGTGTTAGGGGACTTAAAATACCTGAGGCAAGCCCTAATATTTGTGGTATTAAGTTAACAAAATGGCAATGGACAATAATGTAGTTGTATATTCCTATATAGAAAACAAGACGACATTTTTAGGTTGAGAAAGTTTTAGAATAAAAATAATCAAGAAAAACACTGGTTTTAATCAGCGTCTTAGAAATAAACTTCGCAGAACACAGCTAGAACATATTGAAAAATTAAAGAACCTAGTTCAAAGGCAGATGCTTAAACGGTATAGAGTCCAAAAACAAATGGTTTGAGCCAGGTCTCTGTTAACTGCAAGTATTCTAATTACTGGGACAGCTGATGTTTCAAACGAATCTAAGCCATTTTGGCTACCGTACAACTCCTAAATGCAGTTTTGTGCTGTTTTACTTTAGTAACAAATAGTGAGGCAACAGGGAAAAATCTACAAGCTATTGTGAAATATTTCTACTGAAAAATTGTAGCATAAATCTTTTTTCTTGTCAATGGTAAATGAGTAGGTTTAAAATTAAAATGTAATTAAAATGAAAATGTAAAGAAATCATACATACTATATGCATATTATACCACTAAGCAATTTATGTGTAAGTTATGAATGAAACATCTACCAAGCTTATTTTTCCCCTCTCTTCTACCACTGTTATTAAAAGACTGTATTTACTTGACTCAACAGAGTGGCTTACAGAACAAACACATCAGCTTTATTGCTTGTAATGGATACATTAATTTAAGGTATCACACAGGGTTCCTAGGTGTCCCACTCAAAGGCCAGGATCAATTGTCTTTGTGCTCAGAGAGTACTGTCTGCTGTGAGTCAGTGCCCACAGTGGCACTACTTTCTCCAAAGGGACCCTCACCCCATCAGTAATTCACTTCTTGTTCTTCAAATCATCCACTTTGGTAGGTGAATTCTATTTATTTTTTTAGTAGAGCAGTAACCACATCTTCATTTCTGATGAGCTTGAATCACTACACTACAGCTTATTGTTAGTATCTGCAAAAGTTTCTACTCAAAGATCGATGTTGCCATGGAATCCTGAAGTGGGACCAACCTCTTAAGCTGGTCCTTAGTGTTAGGAGATGAATCATATAAGATCAATATTTCTACAAAGTTCCCAAACTGTGTGAAGTGTCTGGAAGAAACAGACATTGATCAGGGCGTAAAAATCATTCTTCCTGATACTGGGCTTATTTCTGGATTTCAGCTATAAAGTTGGTCTCCACACAATTAGAAACCCAAATATTAAATTCTCCACAGACTGCAGAATCAAACTGAAGCAAGGATTTGCTGATTTTATGTTTCACGCGAGCAACCTCAGTAAATGGGGATCCTCTGGAGCCCTGATCAGACATTCCAGGGGCCCTCCCATGATGGACCCCCATAGTTGATACAAACAGAATTCTCTGCCCTAGAGTGAATTCTCCCTGGCATACAACTTCCTCTAATGGTACAGACCGTGGCACTCCTGCCACAGGGTGAATCAACCTCTTAGTCAACAAATAAGAGATCTTAGAAAATGTGTGATGGCACTAATAATACATTTCCAAACACCAAAAAGGAAAAATATAAGTAAAGGGTGACTCATAGAGAACTGTAAGGAGTATACTGTAGCCTGAACATTGTTATTGATGTAATTGTTAGACTGTACAACACCTTTTATTTGCAAGGAAACATCTGTCACAAGTTCACAAGAGAGCTCTTTGAAGTCAATATTGTATTTGATTTGCACATTTTAAATGTGATTGACACTGTAGGTAAAGGCCTGTGTCTGATAGAAGCATAGCTCCTACAGCTCCCTTTTGACTTCAGTGGGCATTGGTGGCTCTCAGCAGGTGTAGAGCATGCCAGGATGAGGAACAAGATTTGTACATTATTTCTATCATGTATTGTTTCTAGAAATATTTTACCACTATTTCCTGGAGCATCTTTGTTTCCAATGTGTACTTCAGTTTGCATCTTGAAAACATTTTTATCTGTGTGTGCAGATAAATATTGAAGATTGGATTCTGACTTTAAAAGTGTACATGAACGCAGATTCCCCTCTCCCCAATTCAAATTTTGTACACTTACAGTATAGAATGATTTATTTATGACAGTAAATTTTATTTATATGATGCTCTGATTACCTTCAAATTTATTCTGAGATTTTGTGAAGAGATATGGCCCCATAAACCACTTTCCCAATAAATGTACAGAGTCATCATGGGCTAAACCAGGGGTGGCCAAACTGTGGCTTGCGAGCCGCATGTGGTTCTTTTACCATTAAAGTGCAGCTTGTGGAGCGCCCTTGCTTCCTCCCCTCCCCACACACAGCACCACCCCATTCTCCACATACCACACTGGGGTAGGGGGAGCTCGGGACCTCTGCCTTGCAGCAGGGTGGTGGAGTAGGAGCTTCTGCCCAGTGGGGAGGGAGGTCTCAGGGCTACTGCCCAGCAGGGTGCAACTGCCGGGGCTCAGGGTTTCAGCAGGAGCAGGGCCGGTCTGCCCTGGCTCTCGAATTTCTGAAGATTGTCATATGTGGCATGGAGGGCCAGTAAGTTTGGCCACCCCTGGGCTAAACTAACTCCTGGTAATGGAATATACAGCCAGTATAGCACCTTGTATCAAAGTGAAATTAACTCACATCACTATTGTATCCATGTCTCAATGATCTGATTTAAATCCATCATTAATCTGATTCTAGATTGTGTTCTGACAAAGTTTGCTGCCTACCCACCTACATTTTAAGATCATTTTGTATTCATGGTTGGGACTACTAAAAATCAACCTCTCTTTCACATCACATTGTTAAAATATTAAAGACAATGATCCACGTCCTCATGCTGGAGTAAAACTGACATAGGTCCATTGACTTCAATGTCTGGCCCAATATATATTTCCATTAGCCTGAAACGAGAATCCTGTAAGGTTTCTACTTGCATAGTTTTTTTTTATTATTATGATTATTGAATGTGGTTGAATGTTGGCAGGTTTCTAAAATTATGATTTGACAGAACAGCTGTTTTCTTGATGACTAGAAATTGAATTACACAAACTGTATGTTAGATTGCAAAGGGACTCTTGTGATGAGATTTCCAATTGTTAGTTCTCATGCAGCGGGCCACCTTTATATGACAGACAACTTACACTTTGCATTAGCATAACTTCAAGGTACTGTACAACTTTTTAACGTATGTCTTACAGATTTTACCATAAAACTGTTTAAAAGAGAAAATTAAATCAATACAGTTATGTAGAAATTTGCAGTTTCTAAAATTTATTTGACATTGGTCCTAGGCAGCAAGCTTTTTATGCTCATGCTGTACCTCATCTGAAGGTCATTATTTTTTTATGCCAGCATGTATTCAGTATCCTATGAAGGACTAAACACTGTATAAATATTTTATAGTACACTGTTCAGTTATTTTTCCTCACAACAACATGACACCGAGCTCCTAATGCAGTTCAAATGAGATGATGCTAATGACAATTCACAGTTGCTTTATGACAAAGCCTTTATGAGGGTAGTTAGAAAGGGGACATTAATTAACAGTGTATAGCTACCTTAATGATAATGGCTTCCGTATTTGTTGCCTCAAAAAAAGGACCTATTGAGAGATAATTTCTGATTTTTTTTTATTCTGACCCTTTCAAGCCTTCCCTAATATGAGCATGCCTAAAGAGGATGCTCAGGTACTTCAATGATGGGTACTATATACTGCTGATAAATAAATATATTAATTAAATATCAATCAGAAACGATGGCAGATCACTGAATCAGAAAAGAAGATTATCTTAACAACAGTGCTTGGGATCAACTTGGAAGGGAGGAAAGAGATATGACTAAATCACAGACCAGAGAGGAGAAGGGTCTAATAGCAGATAAGAGACTGTGAGAGCAGAAACTCTTTTGACAGTTGGGATGGAAAGGAAAGGAATTATTTTGGAGATGCATATAAATTTCCAGCAAGATTTGGTAAGGTCTTACATGTGATGCATCAGTAACTGGTTAAAAGGTAGGAAACACAGGGTAGGAATAAATGGTCAGTTTTCAGAATGGAGGGAGGTGGTGTCCCCCAGGGTCTGTACTGGGACGAGTGTTGTTCAACATACTCATAAATGATCTGGAAAAAAGGGTAAACAATGAGGTGGCAAAATTTGCAGACGATACAAAATTACTCAACGTAGTTAAGTGCAAAGTAGACTATGAAAAGGTACAAAGGGATCTCACAAAATTGAATGAGTGGGCAACAAAATGGCAGATGAAATTCAATGTTGATAAAAGCAAAGTAATGCACATTGGAAAACATAACCACAACTATACATACAAAATGATGGGGTCTAAATTAGCTGTTACCACTCAAAAAAAGAGATCTTGGAGTCATTGTGGATAGTTCTCTGAAAACATCTGCTCAATGTGCAGCAGCAGTCAAAAGTGAATGTTAGGAAACATTAAGAAATGGATAGATAAGACTGAAAATATCATAATGCCTGTATATAAACCCATGGTAGGCCCACATCTTGAATACTGTGTGCAGATCTGGACATCCCATTTCAAAAAAGATATACTGGAATTCAAAAAGTACAGAGAAGGGCAATTAAATGATTAGGGGTATGGAACAGCTTCTATATGATGAGAGATTAAAAAGACGGAGACTTTTCAGCTTGGAAAAGAGATGACTAAGGGGGAATATGATAGAGGTCTATAAAATTTTGATTAATGTGGAGAAAGTGAATAAGGAAATGTTATTTACTCTTCACATAACACAAGAACTAGGGATCACCCAATGAAATTAATAGGCTGCAGGTTTAAAATAAAAAAAAGGAAGTTCTTCACACAGCGCACAGTCAACCTATGAAACTCTTTGCCAGGGGATGTTCTGAAGGCCAAAACTATAACAGGGTTAAAAAAGAATTAGATAAGTTCATGGAGGATAGGTCCATCAATGGCTGTTAGCCAGGATGGGCAGGGATGCAACAACATGCTCTGAGTGTTCCTAGCCTCTGTTTGCCAGAAGGGATGGATCACTCGATGATTGCCTGTTCTGTTCATTCCCTCGGAAGCACCTGGCATTGACCACTGTCAGAAGACAGGATACTGGGCTCGATTGATCATTGGTCAGAACCAGTATGGCTGTTCTTATGTTTTTAAGGAAAGACAGAAGTCAAATATGACACCATGGGTTTTGAAACCAAGTGATAAGCAAGATGGTAGTATCTATGAGGATCACAGGCACTACCAGTGAGTCACCAGTGGCTTTTTTTGGACATTGCACAAATGGCTTTATCGGGAAAAAAAGGCTCACATCTTTCCCCATTCCTTCTGAAGAATAACAAAGTTGCTTCTTGACAAACTCTGCAGAACAAAAGAAACTGCATATGTACAGCAATGAGTCAGAGTTTAAGGCCAGAAGGGACCACTAGAGCAACAAGTCTGGTCCGAACTCCTGTATACACAGGCCTCCAACACCACCTAGCACCCACACATTAAGAACACAGCAACAGAAATGAGACCAAAGTAAATGAGACTCACAGGAGACTAGAGTATTATATGCCACAGGGAGTGAATGGGGGGACCGAGATGCACCAGTGCTCCAGGTCCCTGCTATAGCAGGGAAATGACTGCTAGAACATAGGAATGGCCATACTGGATCAGACCCATGATCTGCCCTTGTCTCAAACAGTGGTCAGGACCAAAGGTCTGCCTGGGCCTAATTTTTAGGCTTGACCTGGACCCAAACCAGACCCAAGTCCACCTAATTTGAGCCCGAGAGGATCTCTGTTTTCCAATCCAATCCTTCCCCCCAAAACTCAGTCAGTGCTACTGTCTCTTGCCCCTGAAGTTGGTTTTCCACCTTCTGCCGTGGAGGCTGTGCGACAGCGGCTGTGTATGGAAGTGGCATACTCTGCTCCTGCTGTCCGCCGCCCCAGGTGCACTGTGTGCATACTGTGGTGTGAGAGGTGCTATGACTCCTCCACACACTCATTCCACAGCATCCTGAGAGATGACAGCAGCCAGCCAGAACAGGACACACTGCCACTGCTATGCCAGCCCCTCAGGCTGGAGGAGGAGAGCTGATCTGACACAAACGGGACTGGTGGTTCCCCCCCAACCCAGCCCCACTCTTGTAGTCAGGTTCTATAGGGTTTAGGACAAGTTGCAGGGCTCTAGCCAGGACCAGATGCTTCAGAGGAAGGTGCAAGAAACCCAGCAGTAGACAATTATGGGATTATGTGCTCTATATTAAGGTTTTGTCTTAATCTTTGATAATTAGAGATTGCCTTAAAACCTGAAACATGAGTATTGATCCGCCTTCCAACACTTTGTTCGCATTAACTATTTTAACATAGTTGCTGTGATAGCAAAAGTCTTGAGACTTGCATATATAATTTACTTTCCTGCAGTTTGTTAGCAAGCAGTAAGCAAAGCACAAAACAATGTGGTAAGTAATAATAATCCTAGGACTCGGTTAATTCCACCTACTAGATAACTACACCCCATGTTTCAGCTGTTTTGCCCACACTCACCCTTCTCTGGCCAGCAGTGAAGTAAAATTTATTTCAAAGCCATGCATGTCCCGAGTCATGCCTCATATCACATCTAGCTCTTGATGAGATGCACACTTCTTTAACTATATACCTGCATTAATGTACCAACTATATATTCCATTATATAATCGCACATTCAAGAAGCCTGAATATGTTAAATAAAATACTTCAGTCTACTTTTAAATTATTTCCCTCCTGGTTTCCTTATTTCAGGGATCTTAAAATAACCAAACATTGCAGAGCAGTACTCTAGGAAGCCTACTGACTTCTGTCCCTTTAAGGAGAGGCTTTGAAGCCTGTTTGGCTCTTTAAAAAGGAAGCAACATAGGTGGCTGCTATTGCACCCTCGAGTCTTGTCAAAGGAGATAGTTTCAGAGAAGTGAAAAGCTTTGGAGAAGGAGAAACCTGTTGTGTAAGAACATGGAAGGTAATTTGTAGAAACTTCAATGCAGCTGCATTAGGGTCCTTGTTCCTGGGGAGCTGTACGCAATAAAGAGAAATCATCCTGAGCTGAAATCAGTATTATTGTCTGCGTAGTTCCTACACCACTGATCATGAGCAATGACGAGCAAAATGTTACACAGGCTAAGATGGTTATAACTATATCAGAACTTCCAATTGTTTTTCACTCTCTGCCATGCCCACTTCCAATGCGGTATTAGGGAGTGTGTCACTTGTGTCAGCAGCATACTGTGTGAGAGACATGAAGCTCAGAAAAAAAAGTAATGTAAAAATGAAGATGCTAAACCCCATGCTGCATAATATGTTTCTTTATAATACCAGATTCTTTACACTGGTGCCACTTTCTCTTAACCTCACTTCAGTGGCTCTAGCCAATTATAGTGCACAGACTATGATCTGTACTGATTTCCCTCATAAAAGTCGGCCATCACACCTTACTCCCAACCTGTAGTATAACCTGCTATTCTAGTCTTTTGAGCAAAGACTGCCAATTATATCAAATATTGCAGTGGTTGTGAACGGAAGTTTTGCTGGCTAGCAAGTAAGAAGAATGAAGTGGTAAATTAGGCTTCCACTGTTCTCTCTCCAACACAGCCTCTTTATACTAAAACAAGTAAAGACAAAGTAAGACTCCTGGATTTTAGATGAATTGGCACTTTTCCCCTCAACCCACCCCCAAAACAAAACACTAAACCCAAACCCTTCCACACACACTTTTGCCTTTACACTCACCAATCTGCTTTACTTGCCATCCTCAGTTCCTCAGAAAATAGAGACAAACCCCTTCTACTTGTGTCTCTCTCTTCCACCTATCAAGCAGGGGTACCCACTAATTTCAACTCAGTCCATCTTCCCATAGAAGGTAAGAAACAATTAATAATGGAAGCCAATCCATCCCGCTTGCCAAGCCTCTCACCCATATTGCTGAAATTGCTTCAGAGAAAGGTCGCCACAAAATAAGTGCCAGCTGCTGTCCTAGGGAAATATCTTCATCTTCCCCCTGACCTGGAAACCACGTGAGTTATCACTTAATGAAAAAGGGTAAGAAGATTATAAATATGCCCTTAAGTTTTACCTACTGCACTTGCAAGTAATGGGCAGCATGTCAATCTGTATTTTCAATAATCTATGGATTACTGCATGTTTTATAAATATGTCCTCTTGCCATAGTCTATAAATTAAATATACCTGATAGAACTATACAATTGCTAAACATTTATTTTGCTTTCCTGCAAAGCAGAAATGAAATGTAATATCAAAGCTTTCAAGCACAGTGTTGTCTGTAACACACTGTAATTAAGAACTACACATTAGAAACAAAATTATTTTTGCTGTTTCTTATTAGTTCTCTTTTTTATGTTACTTAGTTTGTATTAGTCTGCTTATTTAACAACTCAATCTCATGGACAATTAAACAATATCCATAGAGGTATACAAATGTCCGACCCAATCAGTTCCACCTTATTAAACTCTTTTTTCATAGTTTTGTTGCATCCTGGACTATACTGTTAAATAGTTCTTTCAATACTGCATTTGTGAATACATTTTATGAAAGAAAACCTCCTGCAGATTTCATTATTAGATGCACTGGATTTGTGCTTTTAAATTATAAGGTAAATGATTTTATTTCCAAAACCATTCCCCATTTTCTCCTTTTGCTTCGCTCTTTCTGCAGTTATCTAAAAAGCATTACACTGGAAACCTTGAAATCATTGGTTGTGCAGTCACTTTGATTGCCATCAGTTTATGGTTGTAAGATACAGACTAACAGTCTTCTTGGTGTGTAGTTACAATGACAAAGTTATTCATCGATTTTTAAGAGCTACTAACCTGGGTTTCCATATTCATATCAAGAACTGGTGACATCCATTATCTTCCCAACTGTCATGACATGACAGCAAGTTACCTTGAAAACTATGTCACATTGGCTCCACCATAACAAAACAATCAAACCCCAATATCATTTCTATAGGAAACAACAGAAACTAGAAGAGACAACTTCTGCTTTCTAGGCAAGTAATTGATTCTCTTGATGAGCGTCATGACTACAGCACACACAGAAAATACTATTGTCTGCCTTTATTTTAGCTTTTGCTAAATGGGGATAAGTTTCTCTTTCCATATAACCATCTCAGACATTTCCTATGTATAATACATCTGAGGATACAGGGCCAGCCCACAACATTTTGGCACCTGAGGCGGGGAGCTCAAATGATGCCCCCATTCCCCCTCGCTTGGGCCAAAACTTTGAAAGGTCTCAATTCTGCCTTCTTCCTGTTCTACTGCTCTCATGGTACTGCTCTCATGGTACTGCTCTGCTACCTACCTCAATAAAGGAGAACTAACAACTTAAAATGCCTTGTTCAAAAATTTTAAGTAACACTTAACTTTCAAACACCTGAATAGCAAATGGAACTTTTCTTGTCTGCATAGTAAACACTGGCATTTTTATCTGTCTGAATAATCAAAGTGGTGCTTTCCGTGCCTTCTTGGTTCAAAGATTTGAACTGCTTCCTGAAGGTCCACAATCTGGCCAGCTCATGCTCTACTGAGATGATTGCAAGGCTGACCAGCCTCTCCTGTGTCATTGTGGAGTGTAGATGTGTTATTATTAACTTTAGCTTGGAGAAGCTGCGTTTTCCACTGATAACTGTTACAGGAAGTGTTAGAAATATGCGGAGAGCAACAAAAGCATTTGGAAAGAGGGTGGTCATCTTATTTGTGCACATATATTCCAGAACAGCCTTTGGAGTTGATCCTGCTGAAATGTATCTTGAAAGGGCTTTCAGTTCATCACCTAAATCACTTGCATCAATATCGTGCATGTCATCATGTTGTCAACACTGTCTCTAGTGCCCTGCATTGCTGGTGTAGATCTTCTTCAGGTATAGTGAGGAGTTTTGGAATATCATACAACATCTAAAATATAGTGCTGTGTTCCTTGAGCTGCATGTAACATTCTTGAACTGACTGTATTGCACAGTCTAGCACCTGGTTAAAGAATTCAACTTTGAATTGTTGTTTGGGGTCTCTTATGGGATTATCCTGTGCCTCGTAATCAAAATGTCTTCTTCTTCGGTGACTCTTGTATTCTTGAATGGGTGGGAAAATAGCTTCAGTGTGAAGTTCCTCTGCCAAATTCTGTGCACTCTTCAGAATGTTTTGAACTCCCTCATCTGACCGGTAAGACTGTAGGTATGACTTTGCTTTGTCCAGTTATTTTATTGCTCCAGATATATCAAGGTTAAGACCTTGGAGTCTCTTGCTTACAACATTTATTTCAAACAGTATGTCATGCCACAACACTAAGCCACACAGAAATTTGAAGTTATGTATGTTTCTGGTGATTCCATTTCCCTCTGCCACTGTTCTCCCACGAATAGTTCCTGTCATAGCATTATCCTCCATAATGGCAACTATGGCATCATCTATCTTCCCAATTTGGTGTTTGATAGGCTTTATTGCCTCCACTCGACTTTCCCATTGTGTGGCACTCAGTGGTTTCAGTGTCAGAGAGGATGTTACCAGATGTTGCTTCAAAATTTGCCATCGATGAGTTGATGCAGAGAAAAATACATAGATGCTTTGAATTACATTAAAAAAATTCAGCAGCCTCACTAGAAGCTGAAGCTGCATCACTGACCACCAAGTTCAATGAATGAGAACTGCATGGGACAAAAAAAGCTTGAGGGTTTAACTCTCGGATCCATGTCTACACTCCTCTGTTCTTTCCTCTCATGTTGGCATCATTATTGTAGCCCTGACCTCTCATGTCAGCTATCACAATTCCCGTATCTTTCAGCTTTTTAAGAAGCACATTTGTCATACCAGCTCCTGTAGTATCATCAATGTCAATAAATTCTAGAAAATGCTCTCTGACAGTCACCATTGCAGGGACATTTTCACTAGGTTCTGTTGTTGTTACGAAATGCACCATTAAAGTCATTTGTTCCGTATGGCTGATGTCAGGTGTGCAATCCAGAATAACAGAGTAATATCTTGCTGACTTCAGATTCGCCACATTCTTCTGTTTGACTTTTCTTGCCAGTAACTATATGATCTCATTTTGAATTGTTTTTCCAAGGTAGTGGGGTGTGTACATTTGTTGGGTGATGCTCCTGGAGTACAGCATCAAACTCAGCCATCAGCTCCACAATTTTAAGTTTCCATTGTTTGGCATATACAGCTGATCTGAAGTGCCAGGCAGGGCTAGGTTTTGGGTAGCAAGCACTCTCACAATGGCAATGAGCCTTTTCAGAACATTTTGCCAGTAAAGAGACACTGATGCAATCTTCTCTTGTTGCTAATTATCTATGGTAGCCTTTAACCTTAGTCTCATCTCAAGCTCTTTCCACCTATGGAATACTCTCTGGTGATTTGCTGCCTTCTCATGACATGCCAGATTTCTAGCCAGATTTTTCCAGTCCTTTGTTCCTGTAGAACCCAATGTGGCTGGAACATTAGACTGGAAGAGTTTGCAACAAAAACAGTATGCGGCATTCTGGGTTTTTGAGTACATAAGCCATGGCCTCTCCACTTTGTCACCATTGGGGATTTCATGCCAGTAATGTGTTGGATGGAAACTTCTATTTTCATTGTCTTTGGGGAACATGAAGTTTTTCACTTGCTGTGGCCCATGAAATACAAAGAAGTCCCCCGGGCTACTGTTCAAGTGGGTCCACGGTCCTGGATCATCTTCTAGACTTAAAGAACTAAACTCAGCAGCAGCTGTTTCTTGCGCCTCCACCATACACTTCTCTGATCTACACTTTTCTTCAGGAATGTGCATGGTTACATCTATTTGAGATGGAGATATGGATGCTGCAGTAGCTGCCAGGTCACCTGAACTCTAACTGGAAGATCGGGCATCTCCTCACCACTCACACTCTCACTGGGGCCGGAAGGCTCACGGTGAACATTTCTGTCTATGTATCTCAGGAGAGCGCCTTCCTGCTTAGATAGAAAAGCTTCCTTTGCGTGCTTTCTTTTTCTGAATGCTGCCCCAGAGGGGCATTTTCTTCTTTCACTCATGACTGCTGTTCTGTGCCAGCTATCGTGGCTCTCAACCCTCAATTGAAGGGGACAAATAAGCAGGCTGGTTGCAGGGCATGAGTGAGGGAAGATATCAGCGTCTTAAGGGCCTAACTGGCTCCTACTATTTCAGTTAACTGCCTTTTCTCCTCAAGTGGGTTCAGGGAAGCAGCAGGAAACGGGAAGCTCCCTGAGAAGCTGGTGTTAATCAGTCCAGGCTCCTGGGGGTGCTACAGAGGTACGTAAGAGGCTTCTCCTCCTCTCTCTCCCTGCGGCTCCTGCTGCTTTCTGTTATTCCCTCTCACCTTTTCTCCTGCCTGCCTATTATATCTCTTGTGCCCTCCTTCCTCCAGCACAGAACTCCATCATCTCTGTGCATCTAGAGCAGAGAGAATACATATGCACCAGCAGCAGACACAATTTTCTACACTCTGGGTCCTAGTGGCACCCTCCCCCCGTCCCCCATAGTCTGGCACCTGAGGCGGCCACCTCAGTTCACCTCATGGTAAGGCCAGCCCTGTGAGGGTGATACCCTAAATAAATTAAGTCATTGGATACCATGTAAAGGTTATTGCATTAAAAAAGCAAGAATTTCTAATGATACCTTTATATTTTTATTATAACCCAAGCATGCATTTACTTATATTAAGTTGCAGAGTATAGCTAATTTTCTCCCATTGCTTATTTTGGGCTTTATTTTTGAGGTACCACCAAGCAAAGTGGTGAATTGGCCCTTTTGTAACTTATCGTTACCGCTACCGTTATGCAGTGGATGAGTGACCTGAAATTCTTTAAAGGAAAGGGATAATTCTCATATTTTGTGATAGTAGCATACATCAGTGGCAGGTCATGCCTCCTTGCAGTACAGACACTTAAGTGATACTAAGTGAAACTATTATATACATATCATATTTCAAGTGACTGCCAACATTAATGCATTGTTTCAGTAATAACCATGAATCTACTGTGACATATTTGGGCTATTTCAATGTACAGTTATAATAAACTTTTGTCCAAGAGCATTTAAGTCTGTAGCACTCATTACCCTTGTTGTGTGACCTACAAGGGTCCTTGATAATCAAAATTCTGACACAGAAGTTCACAGTTCAGATCTGCCTTTCAAATCATCCCATGAGACTACCTGTACTAATCCCAAGTATTTTTGACAGCTGTATTGAGGTCTCCCAATTATAAATTTCATTCTTCTAATCTTTTCATTGGGAAGGGCAACTGTAAGTAATAGCAAGTTAATTGCTGCATATGACACCGCTACTAATAAATGCTTTAAAAGATTGGCAATCTCTGCTGTTAAAAAACCTGTTTGGTGGTATAATTTCAGTGTAAATCTCCCAGTGCTCAGAAAATCTAAGCTGCTACTAAATGCTATGGGTGAGGGGGGAAATTAAAGTACATTTTATGGCATATAGGTCCCAGTAATTGTCACTGCATGGCAGGCTTTTATGTCACACCAGTGACAATGAAATTGTTGCACACATAACCTAGCAGTCAATACATACCTCAATCACTGAAATGGGATCAACTCAAGCACATGACAATCTGTTGCTAATGTATTTGGATAACTTTTTCCTCAGCTACATGACTATATGAATCCTTAATATTTAACATAGAACAGATTATTGATGGGTGAGGTAACATGGAGCAGCAGCAGAATACTCACTTGATATGAAAAGTCAAAATAGCAAAAGACTAATCTATTAGATGTGAGTTTGGGAATCAAAATATCTATGGATACTTGGTGTTTGCAATTATTTTCAGGTAATCAGAGACAACTGTAAGATAGACCTTTTTGCAGGCATACTTCTTTGTGATGAGACCTCTTATATCTCACAAGCTGGGCAATGATGAGACAGATCAGTACTTGGATCAAGGAAAAACTATGTACATTTCAGAAGAAGTGGCTACTTTTACCTCTATGCCAGTAGTGAACCAGTGTCCCCGCCATGATGTGAGGTGTCATCCTTAAATAAATAAATATTTTCATAAGTTTTAAGGCCAGAAGAAACCATTATATAATAATGTAGTCTGACTTTATGCATAACACTATTCACAGAAGTGTCATGGAATAGTTTCTGCATCGAGTCCCTAACTTCTGTTTAAGATAGAGTATATCTTTTAAGAGATGCAATCCTAATTTAAACACTTGAAGTGAAGAAGAATCTACCACATCCCTAGGTATGTTGTTCCAACTGTTATCTATCCCCCCATTGTTAAAAAAAATCACCTTATTTCTTGTTTGAATTTTTCTAGCTTCAGCTTCCAGCCATTGGATCTGGTCATATCTTTGGCTGCTACATTAAAGAGCTCTCTACTATCAGAAATCTTTCCCCCATACTGATGGATCAGGATCAAGTCACCTCTTAACCTTCCCTTTAGTAAGCAAAATAGACTGAGCTTCTTTAGTTTCTACAGTAAAGCAGTTTCAGACCTTGAATAATTTTTGTAGCTCTTTTCTAAGCTCTTGCAAATCTTTCACGTCCAAGGATGGAAATATCCACCCTAAAGATGAATGTTTTAGAAAGCTGGGAGCATAGAACATTTTTGGAGAGGTTAGTATGAAAAAGGTTTTGCAGCTTTATCTTCAGCAGTTGCTAGGGGTATCTTTCAGAAGATGCTTGTAAGTTATGCTGTAACTGGAGAAATTAATCACTGCAGGTCTTATGATAACAGGCCTGGAACTACACATATAGGGAATTCACATCCATGTGGCTTTATAATACTGTAAATTTTCTGATTTAATGCCATATAATTAAAGTAAAAACAAAACACAGTAGGCCAGTCTTTAACAAGCATGGCATGAGGTGTAGGCAAAAGTATAGTATGTAGGATTTAAACCACCTGGGTTTTTAAGCAAAGTTTATTCCTTGACTCAAATATGAATTATATGGCATGGGTGTAAGTTATTCAGTAATCTATGATTAAGTACCCACACATCAGTTGATGTGGACACAGAAACACTGAAACTATCATATGGTTAAGTGCAGAAGATGGTTAAATTCAATTTTTTAAAACAACTAATATCAAAGTGAGATAAATCAACCCTAAGTACCCAACAAGATTGTTCCAGTGCAGACCTCAACTGGCACCAGTGGCCAGTTATGTGCTATAAACTTGAAGGTGAGTGTGAAGGGAATACCCTCAGGCCTACCAAGGGGCCCTAACGGAAGTCAGAGTCCAGATCCCCTCCATTTTTCTATTCTAGAGATGAGATGAAGGGAGTAAAAAGCTGAAGACAATAGAGGCAACCCCCCCATCCAATACACACACCGCCACACCATGTGACTGCTCAGGACAAACATCTAAGCAACTCACTGGGTTTAGAGCTCTCAGCTGGGCCCTTCCTAACTGCACCAAAACCTACTATGACAGGACTCAGCTTGGCTGTCCACCTCACACTCTGTTGTGCAATTACAAAGGAACCCACTCATTGTCTGATATCCTTCAACAAAATATCTGACCCTGTTTCAGATGGATGTATTCCATCCATCTTCTTGATACAGCGCTGGGCAGGCATACTTTTAGCTATAAAAAATAGCTATATCCTCTGTTCTCTTGATGTATTTACCAACTTCCCAGTTCATCTCTTTCTAATTAGTTTTGGTGGGATTGGCACCTTCTTGCCAAACTGACCTGTGCTGCGTCTCTGACCAGACCAACATCTATCGCAGGAGAAGGGTCCTAATGTGACCAACATTGGTCTTTGTTCTACTCAAAGTAGCTCCTTTTGCTATGCTTAAATCCTTCTTCCGCATGTTAATAATGATCACCTGAGAGGAATGAAAACAGTCCGTCTTGAGTGCAGGAGGGACCCTAGGTGGTTCCACAACATAGGCCTCCATTTCAATGTCTATTACACTCCTAAAATTGAGTGGAAATTGCTGAAGACAAAACAGTCTTATAACCTAAATGTGCAGCAGAGTCCATTCACTTATAAGGTCTAGCCCATAAGTGTGGAAATGCAGTCTCCATATGGCAACTATCACCATTCACACAGGGTGGCATTCACATTGCCCCATGCAGTAAATGGGGTGAAGAAAGACAAAAATCCTCCTTCCACTCCAGCATGGAGGTAAAGTCATGAAGCACACATGCAACTGGGCTATTACCACACTTACAGCCAACAAGCAGTACAAACAGTTGGAACACGAACTCCCTTTTTACACAGAGTAGATCCTTGTAGATCTTGGACTAACTAGTGATGCCACCTGCCTGACTGCCAACTCCTCTCTGACACAGAGAAATGATATTGAAATCAGCACCAGGCAGTCAGAGGGATGAAGAATCTCCTTGCATGGACACTATTCAGGTTATTTCCTCCCTGTCTCTTGCAATGAAACCATGGTGCCGCTAATGCATTGGCCCCTTTGGAGCTATGGAAAAATTATACCTATAAGCTTTGTGAATGTTTACACTACTTTATTATAAAAACCCTCTTACATGTCACATACCACTGAAGTAGGCATTGCAGTAAATTCCACAAACTTTTAGAATTCTTAGTGATTTAAAGATTTTAATATCAAGTTATTTCCCCTCAATTTACATGTATATTTCTATATTAAACTATTTTGTTCAAGTGAATCTTCCTACTATATGATCTAAACAGCAACATTTCAAATAAGATAAATTACTGTTCAAATTAATGTGCAGCAATAGGATCAGAAGAGACAGTAGAAATGTGATATTTATTTAGACTCAGATAATAACTAAAAAGATGTCTACCTAAGGCTCTAAGCACCCTGACACACCATTAACAATACAATAGGTAACCTCTCTTCTATAGTCTTACACTGTATTGTTTCATAGAAATAGTGTGGACGAAGAAAAGGTAGCTAGGGTTTATAATGCCATAATTCAGCGTCTGTAACTTAGTTAGGTATTTTTATTAGATAATTAACAGCCAGAAATGTAGTACATAAAAATGCTTTAATGCAATGACTTGTCCTAGCATGAGTTTAAATGGCATTCACAAAATAAGTCGAGAACACTTGAGGTATTAAAGCTTTAAAATTGCACATTTTAGCAAAACAGAAGAGTAAGCCTAATGAGTTAGTGATATATTATTTTCATATGATTACAATAATCCCTTAGCTAGCAAGTTTTAATTTTTCCCAAGGTGTTATAAAAATTACCAGAATAAGTAATAGTCAGAAGTACCCTTTCAGTTATAGCTTCAAATACCAGCAAAACCAATCCTCAGGGAAAAGCCAAAGGCTTAATGCTATCATATTTAATTTAGAAGGATTTGAACAAAGAAATATTTTCAGATGATCAAAACAATTCCATTCTGAAAATGTGGGAAGTTTCTATGTGTTATAAAGTTTGTTGTTTTTCTCATAAATGTTTAGGAACCTGTTAAGAAAATTATAGACATGTTAAGGAAATTGGGCTTAGGTTTTTAAACATGTCAATTAATAAATGAATTGTTGAGTACACAGATGAATTCCATTATGCTGACCTTGAACAAAAGTCATTGTGAACTATCATCACTGCATTTAGACTGTTAGCAATGCAGGAAGACTATGTCCCTCAAACTTCATCATGCATCATTGAACTGTAAAACTCTGACAGGTAAGGAGTGCATCTCTAAACATTACGACACTCTGCTAGTGACAGATGGAAAAGAAAAGCTGGACACAATCACAGTTCTCACATTTACTAGAAAAGCTGAGACTCCATCCATAGCAACTATTTTTTTTTAAGAAACAAACCTTCAGAACTATATTTAAACTATTTTGTTGAATGTCTTAATTCTTTACACTTTAATACAAAGAAAAATGTCAGATTAATTGCCTAGGCTTTTACCATTAGTAATTTGTCTTCAGGTCTTATGTATAATATTGTCGTAGAAACCTCCTAAAAACCTTTAGTGTTCAATAACCTTGCTCCATTATAAACACAATTCATGACAAAGGTCATTTGCTGTAGCAATAATATTTGCATAATAATTGCATGCGAAGAATAAAGCTTGGAATGCCACAATAGTATTCCAGGAGTAGTCTTTGTGATAATTTAAGTTTCCCCACTAAGCACTTGTAAAAGTCAATATTTTATTTTTGAAATACGTTAATGGAATATTCATTTTTAAAAATAGAATATTACATTCTAGTGCTGCACCTTGAAAAATGATAAGGCGATAAGGGCATTTCTTAATGAACATTTTTGATAGAATGCAGAAAGCAAGGGTACATCTTCAGAGCAGTACTAATTTAAGCCTACAATTTCCACTCCCAATTTTGTCAGCCATGCATCTAATTCAATGAACATGGTGCTGGTTTTTCAGCTGCAACATTCAAATATGTATGTTTTGCTCTGTGCAGCTATTTGCACTTGTGTCTTGATTCAAGGGGCTGTCTTGAAAATATTTCTGAAACAAGCACAATTTTATTCTATTGAAAAAATGACACAAGAATCTCATCTATTTCAGCATACCGCAGTGCCCTCTCTACATATATTCAGAAGTGTGATGAGATTTAGACTACAGCATTTAACTTTACTGTTTTTATTTCTCCTTTGTGGAACAAAAATATCTTAGCAGAGGTGAGATGATGCTTTAAAATAACATAAAATAATAATAGTAATAACTATTTATAAATACACGATGATTACAAAAACTCTTATTAAATTTCACCCAAAGTACATGCCCTTAAAATTTAATACAAAAACTCTACAAAATTATTTGCATATATTGCAAAAATTATTATGCTTAAAGTTTATTTCTAATCTATTTTACTTAAAACTTTCTCAAACATTTCTTTTGGGCTGAGTTTTTTCAGACTTTGTCTTTGATTGAAAGAGAATTGTTTGGAAAAATTGGAGTGAGAGTGGTTAGTCCTTTTTTGATTATGTAAATGTGAAACAAGATACATTTCCCACATGTTCCAATTCAGATTTTTTTTGCACCCATATAATTCAGAATGGTTGAAACTAGAAACCATTTAATTTTATATTGTGATGTGTATGTATGTATGTATGTATGTATGTATGTGAGAGAGAGATGCTTTTATCCTACAATGGTTTAGATTGCTGAGTGTAGAGAAAAAAGGATGACTCATGCAATGAATTTTTCAGCAAAGATGCCTCCATTAATGAGGAGTTTACTAAGGACATTTCACCTGAGACTTCTTGCATCTGTCAAGGGTACCTCCATTTTATTTCACCCAGTTCTTTCCTTTCCCCCGATTGTTACCTTCACCCCTCCCCTCAAGATAATGAAATGCAAAACCTAATTTAGCAGGAAGATTGAAAGATTATGTATGCAAAAGTGATGTAATTCAAAAAGTGAATATTGCTTTCAAAACCTTTGCCAAGTTTCTTTTTCAAATGGGCTAGGATCCTAAATCCATATTAAGGCAGCTAAATAATAATGTTGATTTTCAAAAGTGCTCAAAACCCCATCTTCCATACATAATAAAGACAGATGTAGTTTAAAACGAGAAAGCAGCAGACAGTGGAATTGCTAAAGATAACAGTGGAGAGGAGCAGGAAGTTAGTAAGTGCTGCAGAGAAGGCGACGTATATACATAAGGAAATAGGCTTCTTATGCTGTCTCCCCAATTCTTACATCATTGCACAGACCAGAAACTATCTGCAATGAGAGTAATACTAATCCAACTTTTTTTCCCCACAAGAGGCAGGGTGCTACATATTTATCGTTTAATAACACGGTGTTAAAGTTAGCACCAAGGAAGGCAACATGATCTAGTAGTTAGATAACCATAACAGGAATCAGACATCCTGACAAACTTGCTCACTGTGTGTATGCCATTGAGCAAATCACTTACCCTTTCTAATTCTTTGTTTCTCCATCTCTAAAATGGAGATAATGAGACTTACCTACCTTTGCAACATGTTTTGAGTCCTGTTGTTGGCCTACATGAGAGTTAAATATTATGTTCCAAAGAGATGATGAACCAGGTCCTTACATCCCAGTACCATGGGGTCTGACCACCTCTCAGTACTATAAAGCATGTGCATGAAGATCTCCCCTCCCCCACTTTCCCTGCTAGCCAACGTGGCTTGAATTTTATTTATTTATTCACCACACCTGAGAGGATCAGTTACTAGAAGGGGACGCAACATACACATTGCCAGTAGCTTCACAATAATTTGGGACACAGTAGTAGAATGTTGGCGATTAGGAATCCTGGTTATGGAAGGAGAATGTGTTCTAGGGGCTAGGCAATTGATTAGAGACAAAACCATCACGCGAACAGCTTTAGCATATTCAGTCTGAAAGAGAGTGTGGTGAAGCAGCTGACACTTGAATTTACCATATTAGAGGTATTTTGATGGGGATCACCCTCTCCCCACTTCATGCAGCAGGAATATAGTAGCTTGATACAGTGACATGAGGCACACTGGAGAGGTCAGACTGCAGATGTCTACTGATCCGCTTTATGGGTGCTGGCTTTTCATTTCCTGTGACTGTTACTTCCAAATAAGACATGGATTGGGGAGAAGTGATGTTTCTTCATTCTGGATGTTAGTGTGCATTTAGGAGCCTGCCAGATGCCCAGGCTACAGTAAGCATGCGCCACACCCCGGGGACAAAGTAGCATAGGACAAAGCTGATGACGCTGTGCTCTAAAGTAGTGGAGAATAGGGCTGCAAGTGGGAGGCATTTGGGGGGTAGGGCACCAAATATGACAAAGGCAAGCATTTTTGTGAACTTAAATGTTTGGGGTTTTTTCATCTCACTAAGAAATATTAACAACCTAAATTTGATAACCATTGACCCATGGTATAAAACATTTTTCAGTGTCTTTTTTACTGCATGGATGTAAGTGTCTCAAAAGCACTCTGCCTGCCTGCAAAATGAAACTTAACGCATTGTTAGATAATAGGTCATTTGACTCAGCTGCTTGTAAACCTCTTTGTCATACTGGAAAGTGTATGTATCATTTGCTGTGTATGTCTAAAATGTGAAATACTTAAGAAATATCCTTGGCTCTTAAGTTATACACTACAAGTCTGCACTTCAGCAACATTTACCTTGTCCAATTTAAAAAATCAGCTAGTGGTTTATCCATATGAACATCCATTATTTCAAAGCTTTTTATTTTAATTGGGTAAAATTCAGTGTTCACTAGAGTGAGAGACAAGTCAGCATGGTCAGGCCCTGTGCAATGGGACTTATGTATTTGTTTAAAGTTAATTACATGCTCAATTGCTTTCTTGCAAAGTCATGAATATGCTTCAGTGCTGTGCTGAATTGGGGCCTGAGTATGCTCCCTGATCTCAATGAGCCTCTTCCATGGTAGACACAGAGCTAGAGCTCTGGACTGAACACAGCCATTGCAGTAACCATCCCTTTGGCCTCGAAAAAGGTGTAGAGTATAGGAGACTGAGTTCTAGTGTCAGTGCTTCCTCTGACTGTTCTTAATAATTCTGTGTACTTCAAAATCCTTATTATTGAGAAGACCTCATGCCTATTTGTTATGAAGAAGGACAATATAATTCCCTCCAGTTTCCGGTGGCATGAAAGAGGTTTGCATGGTTACTTACTTGGGTTTTAACTGTTGAGATGCAGGTTCAAACATATATTCCAGTCAGGTGTGCACACCCAGCGCACCGAAGTCCAAGAACTTTGCTTAGTTGTACCCTTTGGGGTGATGCTCAGACCCTTTGGCCCCATAGTCACTCCTATGGGTATATCAGGGCAGCACTGCCTAGACCCCCTCCCTATAAAGAGGAGATGGAGGGTGGGTCATGTAATAAATGTCTGCATCCTCATCTCAAACAGTTACAGTACAGGTAAATAACCATTTTTTCTTCTTTGAGTGGTTGCAGACGTTTATTCCACACATTTGATTCACAAGCAGTAACTGAAGTAGGTGGGGCTTGGAATCTACCTCAAGAATGATTGCAGAAATACCTTTTGAAAGTTTGCATCTGATTTAGACGCAGTCATAATAGCATAATACTTGATAAAAATAGGCACTGAAGACTAGTTAGCTGTTCTGCAAACATCCAATATAGAAACATCATCGAGGAGCATGACTGAAGCTGCCTGGGCCCTCACTGAATGAGCCACCAGTCTTTGTGGAGGTGTAGACGGAGCTACTTCAAATGCCACCGTAATGCAGGAAGTACTCCATCTGGAGATTGTCTGCACAGAAATCCCTTGACCCTTCACCCAATCTTCAGAAGAGACAGAGTCAAGGCAAATGATGAAATGATTTAGTTCTCTCCAAGCAGAACACCAAATATCATCTCCCATAACTTTGTTTGATAGAATTCTTGGTAAAAGTAGAAGGTATATTATATTCCTAGCAATGAAAAGGGTTTGACTTATTAGCTGGCTGAGTTATTTGTTTCCAGTATATGATTATATTTATGCTAGTGGGGGGTTATCACTATTTGACTAAGTCTAATTGTTAGGGTGCCTAGAGCTTTAGTATTAGTGTTTTATAGATGTTTAAATTTAAAATAAAATAAAATAAATTGGCTTTTTGAGGAAAGATTGCTTTTTTGTAGTACTACTGCTTTCTTACAAGAAAAAAAAAATCCCCGAAAGTAAATGAGCACAATTAGACATGATCATACTTAAGGATAAATATTTGTCTTGGAATAGATTTTTAAAGAAAAAATATGGCAAAAACTTTGGGGAGCAGATGGGTGAATTGCAGGTGAATAGTTAAATTAATTTTATGGGAGGTCTGAAAAGTATAGTTTAGAAGACTGGAAAGGAGGCTAATGAAAAATAGTGATTCTAAGATCATATTGCATGGGTAGGGAAAGACAGAGATTTGTTGGATATATCAAGGAATTGTGGTAATTTTCCCAGGTGCTAAACCACTAAGGCAGAATGGGAAAATAAAGAAAAGAAATAGATGATAGTAAAGTATCTTGATGAAACTAGGAGACAATAAACCACATTCAGAAGACATGCAAATAATCTGTGAATTACACATGGCGCGAACGAGTGGAGGTTGGTATAAATGACTCACGGATGATTGGAAGAGTGTTGAACTGGCCCCTCTGCTGAACCATCAATGGTAGCCTCCGGCATCCCATGAATGATTCCTTCTCCCAAGTGCCTCTGGCACTTTATGGAGTTTAACTGGTTCAGACAGGTTATGATGGTTTTCTGCACACGAGTGAATCTCCCCTACAATTTCTAACCTGTTTACTATTGCATTGCAGTGTCACCACTAAGCATAATCACAAGCTGTGACAGAGAACAGGAATTCAGGAATAATAGGAAAGCTATCTAGTAGCCTCATGTACCACTAACTGAATCATGCTCACAGATTCTCTCTCCCAACTAATAGAAAAGGTAAAGCATCTGGTCTAATATGGATCAATGTGTCATTCCATTCGTTTTTCCAGTTTGAACTACTTGAGCTCACAAGCACAGCTGGCCTCCATTGTCCAAGACAGTTCTTCACTCACTCAAGCAGCTCAATACGAACAATGAACTTTTAGATTTCTTTTCTTCATTAATTAGAAACCTATCACCAGATTGTTGGGTTAACTTAATGCTTCAGAAACAATGAATCAGCTCACATAAAATCTGAATCATAAATGCTACCTTTGGAAAAACACTGACTAATCTAATGTTTCTGCATCAGTCAGGAAAGATCCTGCTTAGGTTAGGTCTTGGTGATTCATTTTGTGGAAAGAAAAACAAATGATTCTGCTCTTTCACAAAAGTGAAGTATGTGCAATGTCATCAGTACATCACCAATTTATATTACTGCACAAATAACCTTTGAATCAATTTCAAACCTACTTGTTTGAAAAAAGCCAGAAAGTTTGTAAAAGCTTGAGTACATTTAAGCTTGCATTACTATGTAAGCTAGACATACACCCAAAATATAAAGGGAATATCTTTTTATTGTCTTATTGACAAAGAACACTGTTTTGCTAAACAAAAATTGTTTCAATATAGCGAGACATCTTTCCTACTATTGACTCTATTCAGGAACAAATGTTAATTTTTTCTTGCATGCTAAGCCTATCAAACGTATTTCTGCACTGGTTTAGTATATTGATTCAGTGAAAGTTGGCTGGGTTGCAGATTATTTTGATTTGTAAACAAAGGGTACATCTACACTACAGCGGGGAGTCGATTTAAGATACGCAAATTCAGCTACGTGAATAGCGTAGCTGAATTCGACGTATTGCAGCCGACTTACCCCGTTGTGAGGACGGCGGCAAAATCGACTTCTGCCGCTTTTTGTCAGCGGCGCTTACTACCACCTCGGCTGGTGGAGTTAGAGCGCCAATTCGGGGATCGATTGTCGCGTCCCGATGGGACGCGATAAATCGATCCCCGAGAGGTCGATTTCTACCCGCCGATTCAGGCGGGTAGTATAGACCAGACCAAAGGGAAACAAAAGGCAACACAAAGTTTAATTCTCCTTAAAAATGTTGGAGTGAGGCACTTGCACAACAAATCATCACTTTATAGTAGATACAATGCTAAGTACCCTTCTATCTCATGCCACCAGTAGCCAAATGACACTAGCTCCGAGTCTATCATTTGACCCAGTGACTGCAGTTTCCTTACTTACATGTTGACTAACACAGATAGGGACCCTTGAAAATGATCTGGCTGGTACTTAATCTGAATCCATGGAGAGAATGCTACCCAATAGGAGGAAGCACTTAGGATGGATGGGCAGAGGTTATATCTGCTCCCTCCATTGATGGAAGCAGTAGACAATCTTGGGGCCCTTTGGGTTTCTGTAAGTTGTGTGAAGGTCTACCACTGTGGACATTATTGATAAAATACAACACTATTTTTGTTTGAAGTTTTTCCATTGCTCTCTGGTCTGCATGTTCTGCAGAGGTTGGAGCCAACAGTAAATTCACATGAGGATTGTATGCGTGTTTGTGTATAGAGAGGCTAAGGAGCTAACAGTAAATTCACATAAGGTAGTGGACAAGGACCTCTCCCCAGTCTGACTTGGAATTTGAACTTAATCTTAAACAGAAAGGTAAGAAGAGCCTGTACAGCAATTTAGAGCTGACAGACACCCAGAACAATCTGGGCTGGTAAAGACAGTGGGGTCCAGAAGCTCTTTAGGGATTAGCATAGAGCTTCAATAAAGCCCTTTTTCCTTTCTAATGTGACAAAATACATCTAGTAGATACATGTACTGTGTAATTCCTGCAGTAAACAAGTCCCAAAACGTACAGGGTATTACTGTCAATGGTATAACCAACCAGTTATATTTACATGTGGTATAAAATGGCTGCCACAGATTCTGGCCTTTGACACTTTTTTTTTTTTGGGAGACTACTGTCACTTGGAGCTAGATTCTGACTTGGACTACACACACACACACACACACACACACACACGAAAGAATTCCCCTTCCTCTGCTGCCTCCCTTCACTCTTAAGTGACCTATCTGGACCTTGAATCTGGGTACACTGGAGTAAGCATGGCTACTTCTCTGCTTACTTCCTCCCTGGAGCTGGCATGCTGGTAGGACTCACCCTATAAACTGGTCAGAGTAAATGAGCCAACACTGAGGAGTAGGCAGTAATGTATGTCCCAATTCAGCAAGAATTCAGCAAGATATTTAAGCACAAGCATATATGTCTAAGTTCCACTGACTTCAGTGGGACTACTTAGGCTGCAGGTTGCCCACCACTGATGTGTCAGGGTAATCCACTGGCGGGCCGTGAGACCATTTGTTTACATTGAGCCATCCACATTCACAGCTGCCCGCAGCTCCCAGTGGCTGCAGTTTGTGGTTCTGGGCCAATGGGAGCTGCGGCAAGCCGCAGGCACGTGCTGGCCGCCGCTTCCCCCAGCTCCCATTGGCCGGGGAGCTGCGGCGGCCGTGCCTGAGGACGGTCAATGAAAAGAAATGGTCTCGCAATCCACCAGCGGATTACCCTGACGGGCCATGTGCAGCCCGCAGGCTGCAGTTTGCCCACCACTGACTTACATGCTTAAGAACCTTTCTAAATCAGGCCTTCATTTCTGGCATAGGCCAGCACTAAACCGCTATCTCTAGGAACAAGGAGGAAGTAGATGAATTGTGACTGAGAAGTATTTCCCTAAGGCACAATGCCTGTTGGGGCTACTGCTGGGGTGGTGCAGTTTACTCACCATTCCTTGGTCAGGGTTGTACCTAAAGTCACAAACCAGCATTTGGGTTTAGTAAATGAAGATATATGGCTATCTTCAAAGACAATCTGGAAGCTTCATCTAGTGCAGAAAGCAGCTCCTCCCTTCCTAATAGCTAAAGCCAACTTCAGCACATTGCATCAGTGCTCCACACTGCAATTCAAGGTGCTGGTTATAATATATAAAGCCCTCAGTGGCTTGGGACTGGCTCTCCTTATATGCCCTGTCAAAACTGTTGAGATCAGATGGAAAGATCCAGTTATCTTAAAGGACTGTCATCCAGGCAGGCTGCTAGCCTGTTAGTCTCTTTGAAGAGTTCCTACTTGTAGAATTTCCTTCTTCTGGTGGTCCACCAGTAACTGGTTGACAGTAGTAAAAACTGCACCACACATCTAATTAGTGAGTCATTTTCTTGATTGTTGAGGGTACAATATAATGGAGAAGGAGGGTCTTATGCAGTGGTGGATGTTACTGCTTGAGAACCCACATCTCAGAATAATTGGTGGAAATACAATCTTAACTTTATTAAGAAAGGTAAGAACATGCCTTCAAGCTATGCAGCAATTTTCATCTAGCAACAGGAACCAGGAAAGATCTGAGCTGGTTAAAGCTAGTGAAGACTGGATGGCAGCTCCTTAGTGGTCATCAAGGTGCTTCAGTGAAGCCCTTTTCCCTGGTAACTTGTCAACAAACAGCCATTATCATAGATATACAAGAAGATGTTGAGTACAAAACTTACTTCTTACCAAGTTAAAACATTTTATAATAGTACAGATGTCAAGCAACGCTAGGCAGCCTGTGTCGCTCTTCCTGTGTTAAGTCTTATTTATCCAGGGACTTGCATAGACTTCACCACCATAAAGGCAAAGCCCCTTGCTAAAGACAGTGAAGAAATTAGAGACAATTTAAGCCATTTTTCCACTGAAGGTTTATGCCTGACTCTTAAACTTTATCATGCTTCTTGACAGTTTTTCTTCTTACTCTATATTGTTTGCATTACTCTGTAAGAAGTTTTAAAAGTGACTTGTATCAGGATGTAGCCGTGTTAGTCTGTATCCACAAAAATAACAAGGAGTCCAGTGGCACCTTAAAGACTAACAGATTTATTTGGGCATAAGCTTTCATGGGTAAAATGCCTACATCTGTAACTTTCACTCCATGCATCTGAAAGAGTAAGGTTCTTTACCCACGAAAGCTTATGCCCAAATAAATCGGTTAGTCTTTAAGGTGCTACCAGACTCCTTGTTGTTTTAAAAGTGACTTCTTTGCCTACACAGTTTCTCCTGTTCAATCTGGCCAGCTTATTTCCCTCTCTGTGTTTCTTATAAGATTAAATGATTTAAATATGTATGCTTTGGCCAAATGACAGAGAAGGTTTGAAGGCAATGCACAAGTATAAGAAGGGTATAAACGGCCGGGAAGGAAAGGCATTTTTCAGGATCTCTTAAAGGAATACTGCAGATGAAATTCAGATGAAATTAACAAAGGGGAAATGTAATGCTAAGCAGTATTAATATAACTAATAATTAGTAAGCTTCATTTTTGTTTTATCTGTTTCCCAAATCCATTCAATTAAAAAAAAACCACCAAAACCATTTTGATATTTTTCCTTGAAAAATCATCCAACAATTAGAGAATGAAACAAAACCACCACAATTCAGCACTCATAAGCAGTTCTAGAATACTAAAAATGTGTATATGTGTGTGCACCCATGCACATACGTACGTAAGCTCTTCGTGAGCATGGCTTGTCATTTATTTTATGTTTATAAAGCATCAAGCCCTGGCCTTTTTGGCCTTTGGATGCTAAAGCAATGTAAATATTAACTACTACTAATACATGGACAATGGAAACAATTGGTAACAAAACTGATTTCTATTGCATAACTTCCAAAGAAACGTTAAAAAGAACAAAATATAAAAATTACACTGAGTTTTAGATGTCTCAGTCATGTTATTTAAAATAAATAAATATTTGAAAAAAATCTTTGCACTGCCTTTGAGACCTTACCTATCATGTTTAAGCCCAAAATTTTACAGTGGGGAATAAACCACTGAAATTGAAAATAAGCATTTACAATGGAAACACTGATACATAGTTAAGTGCAGTACACAGATGCACCACTAAAATAAACCTGTTAGTGATGTATTATAATTAAAGACTTAATATAGTCTTAATTTTCTGAAAATGCCTTCTGGAAACAAGACAATTTTACTTTAGTTATTCCAAAACAAAATTCTACTCAGCTTCCTTAAATTTATATTGGAGTATAATACATTAAAGCCTTTGTAATCCATCTAAAATGACAAAAGCATTAATGCCTTTAATGGTTTTTCAACTAAACTGCTTTATAAAACATAAAAAAGCAGACTGTGTTTGTTCTCAAAAGCTAAGGAAATTTCTGAAGAATTGATTTTTTTCCCTATTCACAGTAATCTATTCTTTTTCAATGTTTCACCATCAATAGATTAGCCAACATATAAAATCAATCTTTAATTCCGTGACAGGAAAGAATTCTTTGTTCCTTGTATAACTGCAGTATGAATGGAGGCTGACCTAATGGCCTAATTGAAGCGGTAACCACACAGCAAATAGGGAAACAATGAAAATGCTGTTAAAAAATGGATCATTTCCATTTTTACTTAGCACAGTAGCTCCGTATTATTGAGCTAAGGCATCATGTTCCACTGCCATTTAAAAGAATGCCATTAATAGGAGAAAATATAAACAGAAGAAATGGAGAAGTCAAATTGAGAGCATAAAATACTGAAGATTCAAAAGCAAACACAATGGAAAATCTCAGAGATCCAGTGTTAAAAAAGTAAGTGAGAGAGAGAGAGAGAAAGAACATACTTTGAAAGTAAGGGACTGATAGAAATCATGTTAAGCACAGAGTGACTCTGATGATACAAGCTTGTTCAACACAAAGAACAAAAGTGCAATTCATATGCCTGAATAAGCCAGCTAATCTTGTTAGGATATGCATTCATGTAAAATTAGTCTCTGCATCTCTGTCTGAAAGAAGCACTTAGACCTTTTTAATTTTTATAGCCTATGGCAGTAAACGATTGTAATCATTTAACAATCAGACTCTTTACAATTTAGATCTGTTCTTAAGGCTGCTGCAGTAGATACGTCCAATTTAACAATGGTGAAACTGAACTCATTTATTTTGCCTCCATGTACTCTATGTTGTGCATTTCACATTACTGGAATACGTTTCTGTGTTAAAGCTTCCTGACAAAGATCTAACACACGTGCTGTGTCAGCTACAATTCTGTCCATCTCATGGCACAGTCTGATAAACAGTGGCAATGTAGAGGGCCTGTTGCCTGAAGTTGCAACATGATCACATAATTATTGACCATATTCTCTTGACCTTTCTATTGGTGGTTCAGGGCCTTGCCTTTCATCAATCTGTTATAAAAGGCTCTGGTACAAATGACACTTGTTAAATAAATACATGGATTCTAGAGCAGAATGTGTCATAGTAACTTAAAATAAAAAGAGAATGGGGATTCTAAATGTTTATTTTTACAGTAGCTATGCTGCTGGGCTTTCACAGACTATCTGGCTCAAGAGATTTCAGCAATGAAAAACACCCAAGGAGCTGAGTAAGCAAAACCGATCTTAAGATTTCAGAGAAACTTAAAACTAGCCATATTGAAACAAATTAAAACCTTGCAAAAATCTATTAAAGTAGGTCACTTTGTATTTGCCTAACAGTGATTTCACAAAATAAATTGTGTTCCTGTTGATTAGCAGACAACTTTTCCTACAAGCTACACTAAATTGTGAAGAATCATAGGTTGCCTCTATGAAAAATTATAAATAAAAATCCTCTCTGTTGCAAGGGTTTTTGATCCCCCCCCTTTTTTTTTAAACACACTCACCATGCACCAGTTCACTGTACTCAAGATACTGACAGTAATGATGGACAGCCCAAGAACACAGTAATGTTCTAATATATACAAAGTCACAGATTAATAAAAAGATGGAATCTCTCAATTGTGGTCCATTGAGATAAAATTTGCTATTGTGATACACAATTCATTTAAAAAAACAAAACAAAACAGGTGAATATTATAGATGGCCTGAATCTGTATCCACTAAAGTCAATTGAAGGATTCTTTACTAGCCATTGGATCTGGGCCACTGAGCAAAAACAGATTTATTGTTTATAGACTGTTTTCTCTGCTTTACAGTGTCTGTTAATACAAGTACCCAATCTACAGTACATAATTCTAAACAGTTTCATTAGTGTTCACTCAGCCCCCCGAACTTCCCCCAACACACAAACACACTTTAAGTTTACTTATACTTCATTTTCTGCCTGCCACCACTCTAACAGTCAATAATCTGCACTTTACAGTTAGCTGGAGAGGGAGGTAAGAAGGTCATTTAGCAGCCTGTCATTCTATCATCTGGCAGGGCTGGTCTGACAAGCCCAATCTCTCTGAAGTTCAAATGAATCACCTCATCAACATTTTCTATGTGCACTGAGTCCCGTTTCTGATTGTCTTAAGTCTGCTCTTGAACCTTTGACTCTCACGTAATCACTGTTTGTTGAGGACAATTTTAGCAAATACAGAATTGCTAAAGTGTAAAAGGATCTAATAAAACTGAGGTTACAAACATTTGGAAAAAGCTGACTGCAATGGCAAATGGCTATATGATCAATAATGGAGAGAGAATAAAACACATTATACAAACACATTGAGAAATACTCCAGATGTCAACAACACTAAAGTCTCAGACATTCAGATAACAAGAAATGCAACAGTACGCCCTCAGTCTGATACTCAACTTAATCCTACTTAGGGCTGAAGTCTGTCAGTATTCTCTGCTTGGCTGCAAATGACAAGAATATTCTCTTATGCAATGTATAACACTGGGGGCTTTTCTAATGCACAATATTCACACAAAATAACTATGAAAAAAATCAGAAACCAGGTTTCAGTACCAGCCTATAAAGAAAATGTTATGCTGCTGAAGGCATAGGGATTTATCTAGCTTGAAGCTGGATATTTCCTTACAAACATTTATTCCTGAATATAAAACTGAATTGAATGTTCTGTGATTTTAAATTTATAGTATATATCATATCTATCTATTTAGATTACTGAATCATATATTACTTAGAAATCTCATATTTCAGGGTATTCCGTGTCTTTTTTTTCTTTTTGAGCATAATGCATTTTAGCTGGAAAAAGATTACTCTGGAGTGATATTCCCTAGATCACTAATGCATCACATGGAAGAAAACATATGAGATACACAATGGAGTAACACTGCAAGGAAATGAATGGTGATTTAGCAACACAACTCATATTTACATACACTTGGACAATGTTTTGAAAATTGACACCCCCCCCCCCCCCATGAATATACATTTCAAAATAATTTATAACTGTTTACTCAGCAGTTTTATTTAATTACAAACTCTCTGTGATCTTTCAAAGAAATAACGGATGTCCCAGCTGAATAAGGAAAAGAAAAAGACAACTATCTGCGGGGAAACTGCTATACTAAGCTTGCACTCTCTTTAATGACTTTGATGTTGGAAATCGCCTATAAGCAAAGGACTTTGTAGAGACCACCGGATAAGTGTAGGGCAGGATAAACTTAGTGTATCTGTTGCCCTAAGAGAAACTAGATTATAATGTTCCCTATGTAGTCAAAGATTTAGGACTCTAGTTTACATTAAGGGGAAAAGTGCCAATAAGAAGCACACTATCCCTACCACATGGAAAAATATTCTATCAATCTATTTAGATTGTAATGCTGCACCAATCTATGTGACATCTGAGTACCTATCCACTGAATTATATATAAGGATTAGAAGTCCAAGAATCTGTCTCGCTGTAGTTAAAAGCACACCTCAGGTACACTTTAGCAATCTATCCCACACTCCTCACCATATTATAGGTGCAAGTAGACCTCTAAGATTTGATCCTGCAAGATGTTGCGCACAAGGGCTGAGATCCAGTAGAAAAGTGAAGCACGTGTGTAGTCCCAGTGACAACAGTGAGACTACTCATATGATTAAAGAAAAGCATATACATTTAGGACCTGTTTCAGGAAAGCATCCCTATTTAGGACAGCACAGAAGCATGCGTTTAAGTGCTTTCTGAGTCAGTGCCAAAGTGCTAAGGCACTGGCAAGACCAAGCCCAGAATGATTTAAATTTAAGGGGAAAGTAACTTTTCTGTTACTTTTTCTATGTAAAAGAATAAATAGACACAAATCGGACATCAGGAATGGTAACATGCAAAAGCCAGTAGGAGAACACTTCAATCTTCCTGGACATTCTATAACAGATTTAAAAGTAGCCATACTTGAACAAAAAAACTTCAGAAACAGACTTCAAAGAGAAACTGCAGAACTAAAATTCATTTGCAAATTTAACAGCATTAATTTGGGCTTGAATAGGGACTGGGAGTAGCTGGCTCATTACAGAAGCAACATTTCCTCTCCTGGAATTGACACTGCCTCATCAATTATTGGGAGTGAACTACATCCACCGTGATTGTATTGGCCCTGTCAACACTGGTTCTCCACTTGTGAAGTAACTCCCTTCTCTTCATGTGTCGGTATAACAATGCCTGCATCTGGAATTTTCACTCCATGCATCTGAAGTGGGTTTTTTACCCATGAAAGCTTATGCCCAAATAAATCTGTTAGTCTTTAAGGTGCCACCAGACTCCTTGTTGTTTTTCTGTAGAAGACATGTGACCTGTATCAGAATTACCCCTACAAGGGTCCCTTCTATGCTGAGGCACCAAAATTCTGATGCCTGTATATACTGCAATAAGTGAGAGTTTTTCTTCATGAGGACTGAGCAAGGACCTCAGAATTTGGTCTTGTATTTACATTCACTAACAAAGCTTATTGTTCAGTCCTGCCTATAATGCCCTCAAACTGATAGCCCCAATATGTGTACATATAGAAGTGGACATTTTCAGTGGGGCACCCTTAACTCCAGAGTTTACTTCCACCATTGGTCTAAAAGACTTTGAGTTTCATGACTCCATGGCATGTCGCAAAACCTATTTATTGAAGCTTTCTCTGGGCTTTTCTTCACTACAGGGGTAAGTTGAGCTAACGTAGCTGGAGTTGACATAGCTTAGGTCAACTTACTCCAGTGTCTTCACGGCGCTGAGTCAATGGGAGACGCTCTCTGGTCGACTTCCCATACTTGTCTCAGGGAGCTGGGTACCAGGGTCGACAGGAGAGTGCTCTACCATCAATTTAGCGGGTTTTCACTAGACCACTAAATCAATCCCTGCTGCATTGATTGCAGCAGAATCGATCTCCCCGATAGTGAAGACCAGCCCTCAGAGAGGGTGGGTTGAGCCAGAGGGTCTTGTGCTTTATTTTTGTGGAGGAGGAAGAGGAAGAGTGTGACATTTTATCAGTGTGGCTGACTTCTATATTATTGAGTCTCCCACCCCCAATGCATTTTTCATCCTATTATTGTAAGTGGATAATATAAACACACAAACTGTGATGCATGCTGCAGCAGAGAGTTTGCCTCAACATCTCTGAGTGAGGATATTTGTTTTGCAGAGTTCAGGAATCTTTCCCCTATGAACAGCCACATTACTTTTCTTTAGAGCAGAATGTGATTTCTTTCACCCAATCTGAAAACAATATTTTTCTATCTATGAGCCCCTCAGATATATAATATAATAGGCAGCCTGCCACTCCTCACAAATACAGTACATCATTTTTGAGGGAATCATCTCCAAATTTTACCTCTTAACTCCTCCGTCCTCTGGAAATCTCTAAAACCACATGGTATGTCACCTTTCCTTCATGTTAGTTGTAGTTCTCTCCTGAGTCCTTCAAAGAGGCTGCAGAGATGGTCACTCAAGTCTGACAGCAGACCTCCAAAAGTTCAAAATACCACTGGTGGCCTATTCAGTGCAATCAGCTCCTTGCATCTGGAGAGCAAGGGATTGAGCTGACAACCTAACTGTAACTCTTAACACAGCATTGCACTCTGATGCCACAAGACTGCTGGGCCAGTCTACACGCATATAAAAACCTTTCAATACTAATTAGATGTTTGCCATTAGTGTACAGAGCCAAAAAGCGGTTTACAATCTCTTCATTATATCTGTGGGAAGCACAGGCTGGAAATCTTTACGTACTGCCGAGTTCATTTCATATTTATATTTTATATTTAACTATCATGAAACACATTCAACTACTATACCATAATTTCACTGGCATTTGTTCCTCAAAAGGGATACTACTTCCCAGCTTTTTTTGCATCAAGAGGATATACCACTATCCTAGACATTCTGCCACCAGCATTCTTCTGCTTGTCTGGATTTATCAAGCTATGCAAGCTGGTAGCAATGTTCCACATATGTTCACTTTTTATAATCCTCAAACTACAAAGGAGCTCAGATCTGGGAAGAAAATGAAAGTAATACTTAGAGAGTTTTCAGTGTTTCCTCTCACTACACATTTCTTGACTTTGACAAAATTCGAGAAATGATCTATCAGTAATATAATAAGAATTTCGGATTTTCATTCTGTTCAGCTCCAAACATTTAAACTATGTTTTTGATACGTACAAATGTTTGTTCTTTTC
This sequence comes from Malaclemys terrapin pileata, assembly GCF_027887155.1. NCBI lineage: Eukaryota > Metazoa > Chordata > Testudines > Emydidae > Malaclemys > Malaclemys terrapin. The sequence goes on from NC_071511.1 coordinate 114,679,399, forward strand.
ATAAAATGATGATCCAATGCAGCAACAGTAATATTATTGCTAAGAGAACAACTCTAAACTCTCAGGGAGATATTAACCCCTGGTGTAACTCTACCAAGGTAAACAGAATTACACGAGGGATGGATTTGACCCACGAAATATCTAAAATCTATTTAGGCATTTTGACATTGTATAATGTAATATTTGTTTCTCAGAAATACAACAACAAGGCACCACAAGCTGGTCTGTCTCATAGGCATCAGTCTGAAACATGCCATATACAAATAAAATGCAATTTCTGTTTTATGGCACTTTTACTTAAAAACATTTGAATTATATAACTGTTGGAGTGATGAAATGTACATGACTGAATCCAACAGTCATTGAAGGTGCAACATCATTTCACAAACAACCACTTTTGCATTTGCCAATTAGGGAGGCTACAAGGTTGTGTGTGCATATGAGAGAGACAGAGCGCATGCAGCTGGCAGCTCACACAATCCAGTTATGGGAAAATGTAGCTACTTAAGGTGTGTGTCAACAGGCAGCACTGTCCAGCTGCGCCCTCTGCTGGCAGGCCATGGCATGACAGATGTGCCTGTCAGCTTCCCCTTTCACATTCCCCCAAAGCAGTTCAAATAGCATTTCTTAGTGCAAATGGCCCTTGTGGGGTTAATTTATTACAGAAGAACCCCCATGCACTAACAAATCCCAATACAATAATCCAAGCAATACATTAAATACAGCCCCAATGTCCCCTCACCACGCCCTGCCTTCCCAGCCCTCTGGCTTCAGGGAGAGCCTGCAGAAAACTTTCAGCTCTCTATACAACTTCTACCAGAGAAACTTCTCCTGACTATAGCTGATCTGATTCACCAAGTCTCTCTTTCACTACTGGCTCACTCTCTAATCTTTAATAGGCCCCAGGTGCTGTCCCACCCTCTGAATTGAACAAACTGGGGAGCACCTGTTCAGAAACAGGGCAGCTGGACTTGCTTCATTTACAGGGGGCCAGCCACCATCTGAAAGTGTGACTCATACAAAAGTGTAAACATATGTTTAATGGTGAGAGCCTCTAAAAGAATCTGAACTGTGCATTAAACATAATCAAATAAATCTGAATTGTAAATTGTTGTGTGAAGGTTGACACAGACAAACAGAAGGAAGTGTATTTAAGCTAGGTGCGAATAGAATTTTGTAGCAAGTTTCCAACTAAAATATAGCAGAACAAAATATCTTTTGTGTATAATAGAAGAGATGTGTATAGAAAGTCTAAAAAAGAATCAGCACATCATCACTGAAAATAACAATCATATTAGCCTAACAGATGGCCAGGTGGCAATATAATGCCTTGTTAACTTTGTAGCAAGGACATAAAATGTTTTTGCCTCTTTATCATCGTCTTAAAACCAACAACAACAGAGCTGTTAATAAGTCAGTGTTCATCTGGTGTGTATGATTGTTCTTACTCACAAACTTCTCATAAAGTTAAAAACTTCACGAGACAACACTTCGATGATGACATTTACCTACAGCAGGGGCATTAACAGTACTATAAAAGCTATTGTCACAGCTAACAGAAAGGTGATGGTTTTAAATGTTTCTCGTGTTATACCTTTTAATCTGCTGTACAATGCACAGTGCCCTGTTTTACCACAGTACTTTGTTGCTCTCTGAAATGTCTTTGCAGCTTATGTGAAAGGAAATTATCTTAGTCCAGTTCCTGGGGCCTGATGCCACTCTCCTGGAAGTCTAGAGTAGTCTTTCCATTCACTTCAATGGGCTTTGGACCAGAAGAACATCAGCAAAACTGCCAGCCATGTTGACAATCAAAGTACAGGAGTCAAAGACTGAAAGGGCATGATCATAAAAATCCCTTCTCTGTCCCAGAGGTGTTCCCTACAGGTTAGGCTCCAGCTATATTAGCAGGGCATTGGGGGGAAGCTTTAATCTCTTCTGCCTGTGCAGCATCCTATTCTGAGGATAATTGGCTCTTTAGTGCCAAGTGCTGTCAATCCAGAGGCTTTCAAGAGTACTAAATTTCCAAAGTACACACTTTAAAAAGAGAAAAACAAAACACCATTTGACATAGACTAAGCCTATTTCCCTTCACTAAAAGAAAAGGAAAATTTCAATTAGAAGCTAAATGTAAATTGTGTAATGTCTCAAGATATTTCAAAGTTGTGAAGCTACAAATGACAAATATATGTAGATTTCATTCTAAAGAGGTTTAAAATTAGAACAACACATGCCAAAAATAATACAGAACAGCAAGAAATACAGCTTCAGGTTTTAAAATCTCTGCTGCGCAGGTAACTTTCATTTCCACTCCTTTTAAAGTGCTATGTTATAAATAAGGTAGAGGTCTCCATGGTCCACTGTAAGTGCAGAATCTCTGAATCATAGAGTAAGCCTTTTTAACCATAGATCACATGAAACTAAATGAAAGCGAGGGTGCTTTTTTTTTGCTTGGTTACCTGATGACACGACTTAGATCAGAATTTCACATACCAGTGAAATCAGCAAGGAAGAGTGGGGCCCTTTGGCTTCCTCGACCATGGGACACTATTATTCCAGGAAGGACTGCTAGGCAGAGATGGCGTTTACCTTTCGAGGAGGGGAAGGACCCTATTTGGACACAGACTGGCTAACCAAGTGAGGAGGACTTTAAACTAGGTTCGACGGGGACAGGTGCGCAAAGCCCACAGGTAAGTGGAGACCTGGGAGATGGGTCTATAATGGCAGAGGGAAAGGAGAGTCAGGGCAAAACTGGGAGGCATGATCAAATCAGTATCTTAGATGCCTATATACAAATGCGAGAAGTATGGGTAATAAGCAGGAAGAAATGGAAGTGTTAATAAATAAATACAACTATGACATTGTTGGCATCACAAAAACTTGGTGGGATAATACACATGATTGGAATGTTGGTATGGCTGGGTACAGCTTGCTCAGGGAGGATAGACAGGGGGAAAAGGGAGGAGGTGTTGCCTTATATATTAAAAATGTACACACTTGGACTGAGGTGGAGATGGACATAGGAGACGGAAGTGGAAGTGTTGAGAGTCTCTGGGTTAGGCTAAAAGGGGTAAAAGAACAAAGGTGATGTCATGCTAGGAGTCTACTACAGGCCACCTAACCAGGTGGAAGAGGTGGATGAAGCTTTTTTTAAACAACTAACAAAATCATCCAAAGTCCTAGATTTGGTGGTGATGGGGGACTTCAGCTATCCAGATATATGTTGGGAAAATAAACACAGCGGGGCACAGACTATCGTTCTTGGAGACAACTTTTTATTTCAGAAGGTTGAAAAAGCTACTAGGGGGGAAGCTGTTCTAGATTTGATTTTAATAAATAGGGAGGAACTCGTTGAGAATTTGAAAGTGGAAGGCAGCTTTGGTGAAAGTGATCATGAAATCATAGAGTTCACAATTCTAAGGAAGGGTAGAAGGGAGTACCGCAAAATAGAGACAATGGATTTCAGGAAGGCGGATTTTGGTAAGCTTAGAGAGCTGATAGGTAAGGTCCCCTGGGAATCAAGACTGAGGGGAAAAACAACTGAGGAGAGTTGGCAGTTTTTCAAAGGGACACCATTAAGGGCCCAAAAGCAAGCTATTCCGCTGGGTAGGAAAGATAGAAAATGTGGCAAAAGACTACCTTGGCTTAACCACGAGATCTTGCATGATCTAAAAAATAAAAAGGAGTCATATAAAAAATGGAAACTAGGACAAATTACAAAGGATGAATATAGGCAAACAACCCAGGAATGCAGGGGCAAGATTAGAAAGGCAAAGGCACAAAATGAGCTCAAATTAGCTACAGGAATAAAGGGAAACAAGATGACTTTTTAGCAATACATTAGAAGCAAGAGGAAGACCAAGGACAGGGTAGGCCTACTGCTCAGTGAGGAGGGAGAAACAGTAACAGGAAACTTGGAAATGGCAGAGATGCTTAATGACTTCTTTGTTTTGGTCTTCACTGAGAAGTCTAAAGGAATGCCTAACATAGTGAATGCTAATGGGAAGGGGGTAGGTTTAGAAGATAAAATAAAAAAAGAACAACTTTAAAATCACTTAGAGAGGTTAGATGCCTGCAGGTCACCAGGGCCTGATGAAATGCATCCTAGAATACTCAAGGAGCGAATAGAGGAGGTATCTGAGACTCTAGCTATTATCTTTGGAAAATCATGGGAGACAGGAGAGATTCCAGAAGACTGGAAAAGGGCAAATGTAGTGCCCATCTATAAAAAGGGAAATCAAAACAACCCAGGAAACTACAGACCAGTTAGTTTAACTTCTGTGCCAGGGAAGATAATAGAGCAAGTAATTAAGGAAATCATCTGCAAACACTTGGAAGGTGATAAGGTGATAAGGAATAGCCAGCATGGATTTGTAAAGAACAAATCATATCAAACCAATCGGATAGCTTTCTTTGATAGGATAACGAGTCTTGTGGATAAGGGAGAAGTGGTGGATGTGATATACCTAGACTTTAGTAAGGCATTTGATACGGTCTCACATGATATTCTTATCAATAAACTAGGCAAATACGACTTAGATGGGGCTACTATAAGGTGGGTACATAACTGGCTGGATAACCGTACTCAGAGAGTAGTTATTAATGGCTTCCAATCCTGCGGGAAAGGTATAACAAGTGGGGTTCCACAGGGGTCTGTTTTGGGACAGGGTCTGTTCAATATCTTCATCCACGACTTAGATATTGGCATAGAAAGTACGCTTATTAAGTTTCCAGATGATACCGAACTGGGAGGGATTGCAAGTGCTTTGGCAGATAGGGTCATAATTCAAATCTGGATCTGGACAAATTGGAGAAATGGTCTGAGGTACACAGGATGAAATTTAATAAAGACAAATGTAAAGTGCTCCACTAGGAAGGAACAATCAGTTTCACACATACAGAATGGGAAGAGACTGTCTAGGAAGGAGTAAGGCAGAAAGGGATCTAGGGATTATAGTGGACCACAAGCTAAATATGAGTCAACAGTGTGATGCTGTTGCAAAAAAAGAAAACATGATTCTGGGATGCATTAACAGGTATCTTGTGAGCAAGACACGAGAAGTCATTCTTTCGCTCTTCTCTGCGCTGGGTAGGCCTCAACTGGAGTATTGTGTCCAGTTCTGGGCACCGCATTTCAAGAAAGATGTGCAGAAATTGGAGAGGGTCCAGAAAAGAGCAACAAGAATGATTAAAGGTCTAGAGAACATGATCTATGAAGGAAGGCTGAGAGAATTAGGTTTGTTTAGTTTGGAAAAGAGAAAGACAGGGGTGACATGATAGCAGTTTTCAGGTATCTAAAAGGGTGTCATAAGGAGGAGGAAGAAAACTTGTTCATCTTAGCCTCTAAGGATAGAACAAGAAGCAATGGGCTTAAACTGCAGCAAGGAAGGTTTAGGTTGGACATTAGGAAAAAGTTCCTAACTATCAGGGTGGTTAAACACTGGAATAAATTGCCTAGGGAGGTTGTGGAATCTCAATCTCTGGAGATATTTAAGAGTAGGTTAGATAAATGTCTATCAGGGATGATCTATACAGTATTTGGTCCTGCCATGAGGGCAGGGGACTGGACTTGATGACCTCTTGAGGTCCCTTCCAGTCCTAGAATCTATGCATCTATGAATGGAGGTTGTTCCACTCCAAACCCTTCTTAACTTGCAGCTGGACATAATTACTCTTTTCTCAGTGGGATGAACAGCAGAGATTTACATGTTTGGAAAACCCAGTCGAGGGTGGGAAGTCTGGTGGGAATGATCTGGCAGGATGCCAGGCCCCTGTGCAGCATATGATGAGCTGTCAGTTGTTTCTACTCTTGAAAGTGTGTCTTAATGGGGAACAAGCCTATACCTCATAAGTAGTTTTTAAAGGGACAAAAGAAAAAATCATGTGCCTACTGTCAGTTTCCTGAGAAGACCTTGGCTGATGCCAGCAGCTAAGGAGTTTGCTTGCTGTAAACAAAGAACTTTGGTAAAATAAGTTTCCCCTATTTTATCTGCACAGCCTTGAAGCTGGCGTTTAGTCCCTATGAAACCTGAGTACATGGATCAGCACACACATTCATGCTCTCACACACAAAATCTCTCCTCCTCTAATAGAAAGGCACATTTGCTCTTTTCATACTAATTTTGTTGGTTGTGTTTCAAATAGCCCTTGGGTAATTTGTTGAAGACTTTGATTCAATGGTAAATAATGAAGAGGACAGGTCACTGACACAGCATGATCTGGATTGCATGGTAAACTGAGTGCAAGCAAACACTCTGTGTTTTAATATGGCTAACTGTTAATTTTCAGAGTAACAGCCGTGTTAGTCTGTATCCGCAAAAAGAAGAACAGGAGTACTTGTGGCACCTTAGAGACTAACAAATTTATTTATTTATTTCAAGATATATGCATCCGAAGAAGTGGGCTGTAGTCCACGAAAGCTTATGCTCTAATAAATTTGTTAGTCTCTAAGGTGCCACAAGTACTCCTGTTCTTCTTCTAACTGTTAATGTCTACATCTCAAAGCAAAGAATGAAGGCCATATTTACATGATGGAGTATTCTATCCTGGGAAGCAGTGAATCCAAAAAAGATTTGCAGGTCATGGTGGATAATCAGCAGAACATGGGCTCCCAGTGCAATGCTGTGGCCAAAACAGCTCATGTGAGCCTTAGATGCATAAACAGGGGAGTCTTGACTAGGAGTAGGCATGTTATTTTACCTCTGTAATTGGCACTGGGGTAACCACTGCTGGAATACTGTCTAGTTCTAGTGTTCACAATTAAAGAAGGACATTGTTACATTGGAGAGAGTTCAGAGACAAGACATGAGAATGATTAAAGGATTAGAAAAAACATGCTTTATAGTTATAGACTCAAAGAGCTCAATCTATTTAGTTTAACAAAGAGAAGGTTAAGGGATGACTTGATTACAGTCTATACGTATCTGCATGGGGAACAAATATTTAATAATGGGTTCTTCAATCTAGAAGAGAAAGGTATAACCAGATCCAATGGCTGGAAGTTAAAGCTAGACAAATTCAGATTAAAAAAAAAATAATGGAGATATCCCATCTCCTAGAACTGGAAGGGACCTTGAAAGGTCATCAAGTCCAGCCCCCTGCCTTCACTAGCAGGACCAAGTACTGATTTTGCCCCAGATTCCCAAGTGGCCCCCTCAAGGATTGAACTCACAACCCTGGGTTTAGCAGGCCAATGCTCAAACCACTGAGCTATCCCTCCCCCCAAAGATTAGAAATTTTTAAGTGACAGTAATTAGCCACTGGGACAATTTACCAAGGGTCATGATGGATTCTTCATCGCTGACAATTTTTAAATCAAGATTGGATATTTCTTTTAAAAGATATGCTCTAGGAATTATTTTGGGGGAGTTCTAGGGCCTCTACAGAAGGTCGAGGAGATGAACACAATGGTCCCTTCTGGTTTTGGACTACAAATCTATCTATGAATTTTTGGGGATCAGGGATTGCTAGGAGTGAGAAGGCTCTAGCAGAAAGTCCTGGGAGTTAGCAGCCAGGTAGAGGCCTTGGAGAGGGCTGCCAAAGCAGAAAAGGCCTCAGGCAGGGAAGGCCTGGCAGAAGGAAGAGAATTTTGTATGGACTTTTGGATTAATTTTGTTTGGGGATTTTGAGTATTTGAAATGTAATTTATATTAATAAACCAAGTTCCCAAGGAGGGGCATTTTGACCCTCCCCCCGCAAAAAAAGCACAGGTAAAGTTTTATTTGAACTCTCAGAGGGGACACTGAGGTAGGGTGCTGCACAGTGACCTCTGGCCAGGAGGGGATGTGCAGGAGGTAACCACTATGTTTATAGCATCCCTGCCCCAACTAGTAATGTCTGAGCCCTGCTCCCTGCCCCGTGTGTGCATGCCAGGACCTGGGGGCCTCTGCCCATCTATGGGGATGTGCCCCCCATTCTCTATACCCCCACATCTGAGCCCCATCTGGGAGGACCTTGCCTTTCTGAGGATGCCTGCACCCCACTCCCTAACCCTCTTCCTATTATCTGAGAGTTACTGCCACTTGGGGGTGTCTGAGACCTGCTCTGTGCCCCTGTGGACATGCTAGGATCTGGGGTGGCCCTGCCCATCCATGCAGATCTGATGCCCCCCATTCCTGACCCCTCTCATGTGAGCTACGGTCTGGTGGTGGTCTTTTTAGGGGTGTAGAAGCCTCTCTCCCTCTCTGCCATGTGAGCCAGGATCTGCCCCTCTGTGGGGGCAATTTAGAATAGTCATGCTTGGAGCATGCATGAAGAACACACTGGTGAGAATGGGGTAAGGAGCTGAGAATAGGTATCCTTGACACATATCAAGAAACTCTCCAGCACTGGGGAAGAGGGAAAGGAACACCTACTGACATGAATGGAGCAGTTCACATGTCTCACAGCTATTGTTTCAGGCTGCATTCATCTTCACTGGGCATTCTCTTTCAACTGAGAACATCTCATTGAAATGAATGAGCCACTTAACACCTTTCCCAAATTCTGGGCCTGCAACTTTGAAACTGAAACCCACATGGGGCAGAAATATAAGGCTATGTCTACACCCCTAACCAACAAAAGTTTTATTGACAAAAAGCACCAGTGTGGACAGCATTTTGTGGGCGGGAAATGCTCTCCCACTAACAAAGCTACCTCCACTCATTGGGGGTTGTCATAAACATGCAGCTAGGGGTAGCATAAAATCCCTCCTTTACCTGTAAAGGGTTAAGAAGCTCAGATAACCTGGTTGGCAACTGACCAAAAGGACCAATAAGGGGAGAAGATACTTTCAAATCTGTGGGGGAAAGTTTTTGTTTTGTGTTCCTTTGTTCTCTCTGGGTCAGCGAGGAATCAGGGCAGGGAAAATACATCTCCCAAAGCCATACCTGAACTAAGCCTCTAAGTTTACAAATTGTAAGTAATAGGAAGAAAATGCGTTAGATTATCTTTTGTTTTAGCTTGTGAATTGTCCCTATGCTATGAGGAAGGTTTATCCCTGTTTTTTGTAACTTTAAAGTTTTGCCTAGAGGGGAAATCCTCTGTGTTTTGAATCTGATTACCTTCTAAATTACCTTCCATCCTGATTTTCCAGAGGTGCTTCTTTTACTTTTTCTTTATAATAAAGTTCTGTTTTAAAGAATCTGATTGGGTTGGTAGTGTCCTAAAAACCCAAGGGTCTGGTCTGTGCTCACTTTGGTTACTCTCAAGCCTCCCCAGGAAAGGGGGTGAAGGGCCTTGGGGGGATTTTGGAGGAACAGGAATTCCAAGTGGACCTTTTCCTTGAATCTTTGTCTAACACACTTGGTGGTGGCAGCATACTGTCCAAGGGCAAGGAGAATTTGTGCCTTGGGGAAGTTTTTAACCTAAGCTGGTAGAAATAAGTGTAGGGGGTCTTTCATGTGGGTCCCTACATCTGTACCCCAGATTCAGAGAGTTGAGGGAACCCTGATGGGGTGGTTTTATTTTGCCAACAGAAGAGCTCTCTCCTGCTGGCAAAGAGCAGCTATGCAGGAGACCTTACAGCGGCACAGCTGTATCGACACAGCTGTGTCGCCATAAGGTACACAGTGTAGACATAGCCTAAGAATGAACAAAACATTTGGGAAAAGTCTGCCTCTCACACGTTATTATTTTTAAATTTTGGAGAAATGCAGTCAAAGTACAGCAGAATATTCAGAAGTGGCTAAAACTAGTTTTGAAGAGACAAATTACACAGTCAAAGCTCACTGGAAGGGAAGGGGTGATTAGAGGCAATGGGGGAAGAGGGGTTTGCGTCTGCGGTAAGGGATGGGATTATTATGTGGAGGGGATAAATGGGAATGGATTGTATGGAAGGTAAGGGACGAAAAATTGGGGGGCTCAAGCAAACAACCCATGCAATCTTAACTGTGTCGTCTTTGCGCGATGCCCAAATACACTTATATCACACGCTCCCCACTGGGCCTTTTCACTGTAACGGACAGGTACTATCTGTACTTGCCCTATGCTCAAACACTGGCCTACTTTCTTGATAGAATACCACACCTATAAAATTTAATAAACAACTTCATACCCTTTTACAACCGCTTCACACTTGCACACTGCAGCACACAGGATACCACCTAAACCTATACTTTTCCCTACTCATCATTAAATCCAGACTGCTCTCATATCCCACATCACTACTGATGATACCCACAGCAAGAAGACCCAGGGCCTTGCTACTGACACAACCCAAACAATTGTGAATTGAAATGATGCCGACTGGAACCTCAAGATACATATCTACCTAATTTCTTTGACAGACAAGGTGGGTGAGGTAGTATCTTTTATTGGACCAACTTCTGTTGGTGAGAGACACAAGCTTTTGAGCTTATACAGAGCTTTTCTTCAGGTGCTGCAATTATATTTTCTTTGCTAACACACATGGGGGGGGAGTCAGACCCAGATCTCCTCATATCACAGTCACAGATCTTCCAGTTCCAAGCTGCTCCATGTTATCCTTCCAACATTTAATAAAGTTCCACCTAACACAGTGAGTGCAGCGCGAGCCCTAATGTCCACACCAGAGTTAAACAGCCTCTTACCCAGAGCCCCATGAGCACGAGTCAGCTGGCATGGGCTAGCTGCGGATGTCTAACTGCAGAGTAGACATACCCTTAGACACTAAAGTACTGGACTACTATGGCAAATCAGACATTTATATATTTAAGTGCCCTAAGCTGCAGGTGCAAATAACTGTGGGCAAAAGGATCAGAGGTGAATACCTATAAATCTAGCCTTAAGATTCAACAGAATTATGCAAGCTAGTTTTCTGTACCTTATCTTTCACTTTCACTGCTCCAAAGATATATGAACTTGAAAGCAGCAAACCTTAACTTGCTGGATGTATCTGAAATTCATGCTAATAGATTACAATTGTTTTTCTTATTTAAGCCATATATTAGATTGCTTTTTCAATTTCTGCATTGCTTCACAATTTTGCTGTATACACCAATAATGAGAAGACAACTTTTTAAATTAAAAGCATTAATAAAATGCTGTTTATAGATATTTTTAAATTAGAAAAATGTCAAACATAAACAACAATCTGGGCATCTGAATAGTTGTGCTCTTTTTTAATGTCAGAAAACTATTCCTGTATAATAAATTCTTTTGGAGAATTAAAGATAGTACCTTCTGTAGATGCATGCTGCCGCTTATAGGTTCTGCACTTTAATCTTGATTTCTGGAAGCCTTTCTGAAAACATAAGCTTTTAACCCACTCACACCCCATTGACTGAATGTAAACAAAATAATGCCATTAACATAATTTCATTAGACATTTCCTATTTGAATTCCTTTATGTTCCTCTTGGTGTCCACCCACTGAGAGTGGACACTAACGCTGACCTTGGCCAAGAAGATGGCTTGATCCACTGTTTAGAGTAAAGGAATCTTAGAAGTGCCATTCCCTGCCTAGTTATTCTTCCAGTCCTGCTTTTAGGTATGTGCATAGTGCGGATGTGTCTCAGCTTTATGCAGCCTTATGGATGAGAAAAGCTCAGCTCTAGATATATTGTTTTCTTTTACCTTTTGATAACAACAACAATTCTTCAGTGGAAAGAGATGATTTTGTCTTTATTAAAGTGCCAATAGGATACTCATGAGAGAGGAAGACAGATCCTTGCCCCAGAAAGCTGTCCAGCTAGATAAGACACAAACAGTACTATTCAAATATGTCAGCCACATAAGTTTAGGCCTATGATTTCAGGTGTGCCATTTTTAACAATAAATGCCATTTGAGATGTATTCCATGAGAGCACATTCAAGGCAACAGCAGAGTGGAATCAAACGAAATAATGATGGGTAACATGGTAGCAAGGAGAAATTGGGACATACAGTGAGACATCACTATTTCCAAAGGACATGCCAGGCCACGGTTTTAAGTCTGCTCTGTAACTGCCAGGCTGTTGCCCAGTAAATAGTGCTTCTTGAGCAAACTTCTCCTGAGGTACAGCCAGGCCACACCGTGGTGCTGAGGCTGTGGGGAGAGAGGGCACTGCTCATCAAAACATCTACAGGCTTGCCAAAAAGCCACTCCAGTGAAGCAGAGATCAAAGTGTCTTAGGCCATTCGCTGTTGTGGAACACTGTAGTGACAGAGAGCCATATGAAGCTGGTGCTGCAGGCTGAGTGGACTGCCAGAAGGGGAGAGAAAGGCAAAGCCACTGTGTCTGAGTGATTGGATTCCACAGGCCAGAAAAGAACCAGAAGAAAGGAGAAAAGCAAGCAAAAAAAACTGCAAGAGGGATTTGCAGGCCTTGTCCTCATTTCTAAAATGGTGTGTTTTTTACCTCAAGGTAACTAACATGCACGAGCTATTCTGAGGTAAAAACACGGGGAAGACCAGGCATTTTCATTTTACTGCAAGGTAAAACAGCAATATACCTGCTCCAAGGATTGACCTCAGCAGGTTTACTTCACAGTAAAACTAAAGTGCCTGGTTTTCACTGTGTTTTTACCTTGGTATAGCTTAGTTACCAGAGGTAAAACACACCTTTCTATGAGTGAAGACAAAGCCTCAGAAGAGGAAATAATTCCATAAACTGCCAATTCCGCTGCTGCAGGCAGGAAGACTGATATTTAATAGGGTTAGGGGTTGATGCCTGGAGAGAAGAGTGTATATATTCCTGCATATATGTATATATTTCAGCAGCAGAGCTATAGTAGAGCTATCTAGTAGCAGATATAGACTGGTAGATTGTCATTCAAAGAGGGTGGAAATCTTTTTAACATATAAGTGTGATTGGTGGTAGCTGCTAGCAAAATAGAATAGCGAAATATAGACTTCTGCTGATACCCTAGCTGTGAATGAGTATTTGCTACTGGTTAACAGTGATTTTTTGATCATCTCCACTACTAGGAAAAACTCATTTACTGCTAGGATATCAGACTATATTTCATTATATCCTATTTTGCTAGCCAAATCACCTTATTTTTTTATATGTTCATAGTATACACGTATCTAACTCCTCCATCAAATGAATACTAGTTTAAATCTGAATGAAGCTAATATACTTCACCTTTACGTGATATTTTCAGTTCATAAATATATCTACAGTAAAAATCTTTAAGTAATAGCTACTTAGTTATGTCAGGTTTAATTAATAATGATTTTATAACCATACATAACAAAAACAAAAGTCAAACTGCAGGTGGAGGTTTCATTTGGTTAATTACATGCATTTCAATTGATTGGTAAAACAATCTAAAGTAATTCATTGGGGTTATTACTTAGCTCTCTGTCACAAAGCACTCAGTCCAAGAATTTCTAACCAAAATACCAGCTCATTTTTCATAAATGACTTCTGTATAAATTGAACAGCATGGATAAAAATAATGGTCTGTTCAAATATTCATGATATTCCCAATAGTATTTTTCAACTACATAACTGTCCTAAAATAACACTGCATTCATTTTAATTAGATTTTGCATTTCAAAGCATTCTTTCCACACATAGTATGATTTTATGTGGCTTATATCAATACTTGAAGATAAAAGAAAAGCCAAAGGTTATATGTAAATTAATTATCTAAAGGAAGGAAGTATGCTTAATTTATGTCAGCTCACATGTTAGGAAACTAACTAACTACTCTGAAAGTTCTGGAAATATAATACATTTATGGTATAGATAAATAATGTATATAGATTATCATAACGCAAAAGTACTTGTTCTCAAAGATACAGTATTTCTCTTTGTTATGAAATGTTTACATCCTAGAGTTGCTTTGAAAAAAAAAAAGAGAGAGATTATAGGTATTTTAGTAGCTCAGTGTGCTCTGGTCAGCTATACAAGCTTGGAGAGAAGCAGAAATAGCAGCTATGAGTGACTATGTGTGCTTCAGAGAAAAGTTAATAGTACAGATCTAGATGGATACTGACTGCTCTGCTTGCATCCTTAACTTATTTATCACAAATAAGTTGGCACTGTCTAGTATGCAGATATACCACACAATTTACTAAAACTGCAGTTGGTTGTGGTTGGGGGACCTGGGACAATTTGTACTGGTGAAAGAATGAAAAGAAAAAAATGTAAATGGCCAGCAGTTGAAATATATATATATATATATAAATTCATTGAGCAAACAACATGGGTCCACCACTGGATGCAAAATCTGCTGGACATGAAGTGAATTGATGTGAAATCTGATGGGCTAAACTTTCTAATAACTAAGAGTTTGAAAAAAGTTCAAACTATAGCATGTTTCAGAGTAGCAGCCGTGTTAGTCTGTATCCGCAAAAAGAACAGGAGTACTTGTGGCACTTTAGAGACTAACAAATTTATTAGAGAATAAGCTATAACTATAGCATGTGACATCAACAACTTCAAAGCCTATACTTATGCCTGAGAGATCTATAAAGAAGGAAGCATTGAGATATAATACTGCCACTTAAGAGTCTCTTCAGTGGAAAGGCAGCAGAACTTCTGGCTAATTGTTTCCTATATTGTCAGATGGGACAAAACTTTTTGCAATGGAAGTATAAACACAATTAATGCAGATTATAAAATTGCACTTTATGAAGATATTCAGTAGTTATTACTGCATCTTTCAGCACTTTTAACATTTCAAAACAGTTATGTTTCAAGGACTAGCGAGGCCTTTGGTCATGCAGAGCTCAAACAAAAATCAGTTAATAAACTTGGTATTAGATTACTTTAAAAGCAAACATTTTAAACAGTGACTTTGGGGTCATGGTGGATAATCAGCTGAACATGAACTCCCAATGTGATGCTGTGGCCAAAAGAGCTAATGAGATCCTGGGATGCATAAAAACAGGGGAATCTTGAGTAGTAGATGACATGTTATTTTACCTCTGTATTTGGCACTGGTACAACCACTGCTGGAATACTGCATCCAGTTCTGGTGCCCACAATTCCAGAAGGATGTTGATAAATTAGAGAAGGTTCAGAGAAGAGCCACAAGAATGATTAAAGGATTAGAAAACATGCCTTATCACGATAGACTCTAAGAGCTCATTCTAGATAGCTTAACAAGGAGAAGGTTAAGGAGTGACTTGGTTACAGTCTGTAAGTATCTACATGAGGAACAAATATTTAATACTGGGCTCTTCCGTCTAGCAGATAAAGGTATAATCCAATCCAATGGCTGGAAGTTGAAGACAAATTCAGAGTAGAAAGAAGGTGTAAGTTTTTAACAGTGAGAGTAATTAGCCATTGGGACAACTTACCAAGGGTTTTAGTGGATTCTCCATCCCTGACCACTTTTAAGTCAAGACTGGATTTTTTCTAAAAGATATACTCTAGCAATTATTTTGGGGAAGTTCTATAGCCCTGTGTTATACGGGAAGTCAGACTACAAGATCACAATTACCCCTTCTGGCCTTAAAATCTATGAAAAGGTTGGTGTGGGTTCTCCATCTTTACCTCTTCTTTGGATACTGCTAAAACATCCCTGTCAGTAAGCACTTATCCATAGGCCTGAGGTGCAGCTAATTATTATTATTGTGGTAGTGCCTAAAGCACCCAGATGAGATGAGGATGACATTGGGCTGGGCACTGAACAAACAGATAGGGAGAGACAGTCCATGCTTTGAGGAACTTACATTTTAAATATGCACACATTAAATCAATGGCAGAATCAGGAAAAGAACCCTGGTCTCCTGAATCCCTGTCAAGCAGCCTAACCAGTAGACCATACTGAAAAGATCAGACTGTATTAAGCGGTAGATTTTATT
This sequence comes from Malaclemys terrapin pileata, assembly GCF_027887155.1. Classification (NCBI taxonomy): domain Eukaryota; kingdom Metazoa; phylum Chordata; order Testudines; family Emydidae; genus Malaclemys; species Malaclemys terrapin. Next base: position 114,695,094 of record NC_071511.1, read on the forward strand.
TTAAATTATCTGGGAGATGATACTCCACTCCTACACTGAGATACCCCCAGCACCATTTCAAATACCACATGTTGAATGCTGTGATGTATATCAAAATGCACAAAATATTTTTCAGGAAAGAAATCATTTCTGTTTAAATGGGGAAAAAAGTAAATATTCCCTCTGCAGGCACATGCATACCTGATATACAGGCTAACAGGGGAAATTACTGTGACAGCAGCACATCACTACTGTCTTCCATCCATGCGCAGTTACTATGATGTATCAAGATGCATTGTCCATATTTAGTGCATTAGGACTGTGTCTGCACCCTGAGTGTCTTCATGCCTCTGAGGAAATAAAGGGCAGGGCCATCCCAACTTCCTGTCAGTTCCTTTGCCCCACCAAATCCAGGTGTTAGCAAATTTTGTAGTAGTAGGGCTGGAGAGGTGGGTCATGGAATATATATAAGGACAACACATTTTGAAGAACCATCGTTACTGTAGGGTAACTAACTGTTTCTTCTCTTTTGAGTAATTGTCCATACATATTTTCCACTGTTGATGACTCCCAAGCAGTGGTCTACTTGTGAAAGGTTGTTACTGGGAGTTTACCTAAACAATGACTGTAGGACAGCCTTGCCAAAGTTTGTGTCAGATCTGGATGCCTCCACAGTGGCAGAGTGTTGGGTAAATATGTGTACTGGAGACCAAGCAGCTGCTCTACCAAAGTCTATGACTGGTGCATTTTTCAGAGACGCTACAGAGGTACCTTGAGCTCTAGAAGAGTGAGCTATGACCCTTGCCAGTGGGACTATGTTAGCTAATTTGTAGCAGAGTTTGATACAGGACAATATCTAGTTTGAGAACCTGAGTCGACACAGCCTGACTTAACACTTAACCCTATCAGCATATGCTATGAATAATGTGGGCGATGCTCTCAAATGTTTGGTTCTAACTCTATAGAATAAAAGCACCTGTGATGGGGTATACAAACTCCACATTGGAGAGCAAGGGGTTAAGGAATAGCTCTGGGCCCAGGCAGCCCCACCCAGTCATACCTGCAAAGCCTTCACAAGCTGGAGGCAATGCTTTAAAAAGGGGAGCAGAGCTTTTTCAGAGGCAGGCAGTGGAATGGAGTAGATAGCTGCCCTGAGCTATGAAGAGAAAGTACTGCCCAGCAACCCAATGCCTGGGACCTGACAACACAGACCTGAGCAAGCCCACAAAGGAGAGGTAGGGGAATGAGAGTACAGGTTAGAGACTTGGTTGGAGTGATTTATTCTGGGAAGCTAAAGGGAACTGGAGTAGGAAGTAGTCGGGGAGGCAGTAGTTTAGCACCCACGGAGTCGGGTGTAGCTGCCCATAGGACTGGAATCCGGTGGCGGATGTTAACACACTGGGAGTCTTCACCTAGGTGAGAGACCAGTTGTGAAAGGCCTTGATTGTTCAAGGGTCCAGCCCCCAATAAAGTCTCTGCTAAAGGGGAGGGCTGGAAACCCTTGGGGCAGGGTACTGAAGGACCAGACTATACTTTCAATGGGGTGATGCCCTGCCAAAACCCTGCCTCACCATTAGGCAGCACTGTTGGTGATTGTGCTCCTTCTACATCACCTACAGACATTTAGCGACTATAGTTTCTCCTAACTCTTGTTCAAACGTGGTTTGGGGAAAAATACTGGAAGGCACACGGATTTAAATGTAATGCTGACACCAGTTTTGGTAGAATTACTGGGTGAGGGTATCAAGGATATTTTGTCCTTATGAAAGATTGTACTGGGGGGGCCCTACCATCAAAGTTTGCAACTCCTGCATGCTCCCGCATCATACTGCTACCTAAAAAAGCTGTTTTAAACAGAAAGGTGAAGTAGGGAGCATGTGGCCCAGGGTTCAATCAGCCCTGCCAAAACTATATTTAGATCCCAGGGAGCGACAATCTTTTAAAATAATGGATAGACCCTCTTCTTTAGGGTCTAAGATTCTTTAAGAATCTCACCACCATTGGGTGAGAGAATGAGTAATGTCCATTGATTAGAAAGTGAAGCACTGATAGCTGCTAGGTGAATTCTCAGTAAGGTCATCAGTAGTCCTGAAGGTAGTCTAGAATGTCTGAATCTGAGTTCGGGTATGTGATAATTGGTGCAGACTTGTCCATATACTATAGATGAGGATGTTTTGGACCTCTGATAAACATGCACTTTCTGATGTAATCAGCCAGCTAACATCCACACCATGAGATGAAGAGTGCATGGACCAGGATGCAGGACTTGGCTGCAATTCTGAGATGTCTGGACACAGAGGTAAACATATTGGTGGTCGGACAAAGAGGTTGATCAGGTCCAAGTACCAAAATTATCTCAGCCAGGCCTGGGCTGTCATGATTAGTTTGGCTGAGTCCATCTTGAGCTTCCTGAGAATTCTTCATATTAATGGAATTGGAGGAAATATATAGAGAAGACCTGAAGCCATGGGATCAGGAATGCTACTGAAATGGACCCTGGGCTCTGATCCCCTCCGAAGTAGAAGTGGTGACACTTCTTGTTCTTTCTTGTGGTAAGCAGGTCTATTTTGGGGAGACCCCACTTGAGGAGAATTTTTCAAATCATGTCATCGTTTATGGACCACTCGTGGTTATCTGCAGATTTCCTGCTAAGACCATCTGCCAGTGTATTCTGTATTCCTGGAAGACAAACTACTCCCAGGTTGAGTTCATGGTGGACACAGAAGTTCCACAGTCATACAGCCTCTTACATAGTGGGGAGGATCTTGCCCCACCCTGCTTGTTTATATAAAAATGGCTGTAGTATTGTCTGTCATAACTTGTATAGTTCAGGCCTTTGATTGTTGGAATGAAAACTGAGCATGGTTGATAAATATCTCTCAGGTCCAGGACATTCATATGTAGCGTTGACTCTAGAGAAGTCCATAAACCCTGTGTCTGTATGTTGTCTAGAGGGGCTCCCTACCCTAAGGTGGAAGCATCCATCACCAAAGTCTTGAACAGAGGGGGTGGGGGAAGAATGGAGCCCTTTTGCAACTTTTGTCAGATCTACCCACCACTTTAATCATAGCAGGACTTGTGGTGGAACATGAACTACCATGTTCAGTTGATGTTTGCTTGGCTGATACACAGACTTCAACTGCCTTGCATGCAGCGCAGGTGAAATCTTGAATGTGGAGTCATGAAAGTGCAAGATGCCATGTTGCCTGAGGCAAGTTCTCACTGGTGTCCTTGGGTGAGTCTGTAGATGGGCATATAAATCCAGAATGGTCTGAATTCTTTCTGATTGGGACAATTCATAAATGCTGTGAAGTCCAGAATGGCTCCTATGAATTCGATTTTGTTGTGTTAGAGTCAGTACAGACTAGTCTTTGTTAATTTTGCCCTACATGGGCAAACAGATATGGGGTCTGCTGAATGAAGTCTGAAACGTACTGGCACGATTTCCCAGGAATGAACCAGTTGTCCAGGTATGGGAACATTTGGACCTCCACATTTCTGAGACAAGCTGTCACTTCTAAGAGGCACTTAATGAAAATCCTGGGTATTATTGACAGGCCAAATTGTAATAGTCAGTATTTGTAGTGGCAACTACCCAGCTGGACCTGATGTATCTCCTGTGAGCTGGGTAAACTGCTATAGGGAAATAGGTATCCTGAAGATAAAGAGTAGAGACTGAGAGACTCCATGGGATGGGATGATGGAGACGAGTGACACCATCCTGAACTTGATTTTTTGATGAAGGTGTTTAGTTGCCTCAGATTCAGAATAGAACATAAGAAAAATCAGACTTCCTTCTGGAAACCTTTTGCTGTTTCCTTGGTGGGTCTGTCTGCTTATATTGCAGTTAGAAAGATTGCTATAGATGATATTAAGGCTTGTAATGTTTATATTCCTGTTTTCAACTGCAAAGATATTAGAGTTGCTTGTGAATCCTTACAGGAATGTAAAGCCTAATCATAGTTTTGATGTTGCAAAGATCACAGCCTTCAAATGGGAGATTCACACTTGTGACTTGTTCTTCCTTAGGGAACCCTGATTAACTGAGCCAGGAAGATCTCCATATCACCACTGAGGTTGTCACTGATCTGGAGACTGAATCTGCTGCATCTAGGCACACCTGAAGAGATGGTCTAGCTACAATGACAGAATTGAACTCTTCCCTGATGCCCTGGAGAATTTTGTCTGTGAATTTTGCCAAAGTGTCTCAATTAATAAAATAATAATTTGTCAAAAAGGCTTGGTAGTTGACCATTCTCATTTGGAATCTAGATGTTGCATAGTTTTTTCTCTCAGTAAGTCCAACTCTTTGGGTTCTCTGTCCTTCAGTGTCAATCTCTGTTGACACTAAAAACCTCAGTGGCCACTGTGACTATCAGTGAGCCGGGCTGAGTACAAAATAGCTCAAATTCCTGTGAGGGAATTGATAGCGGTGCTCACCTCTCTTTGCTGTTGGAGCCAGGAGTTTCACAAAGCAACTTGGTGGGGGCCAAAAAGTCCATCATTTATTGGTGAAACCAGATATTCAGAGACCAAATTATGGAGGATGTCAAGGAGTTTGTGTGGAGTTTTTTGAACCATTTCAACTGAAATCTCCAGTGTATAGGAAAGTCTCCTCAGTAGGTCCTGAAATGTCTTATAATCATATGGAGTGGAAGGAGATGAGACAGGCATTACTGCTTCATCTGGGGATAAGGAAGATATATGTACAGGGGGCTGGATGGTCACCTTCTTGATTCCTTATCAGAGACATGAATAATTAGTCCTGGTTGAACAGACTGAGGCAGAAGTACATCCCTCTTCTGAGGCTGTGAGCAAGGGGACCTAACTCTGGACTGGGATGCTGATGATGCAGGTCTTCTTGCATGTGGAATTCCCAATAGAACCCAACAGCATTAGGGTTGCTGGTACACATATGGGTCTGGAGGCCAAGAGGGGGGGAACCAAGGATTGGAATACCTATGTAAGCGTCTATGCCTCTCATAATAGGAGTCAGCCCCAGAATCCCTTCAGGGGATAAGTGGGCCTGAATATCTTGATCCCAAAATCTAGCTGGGGAAGCCTCTCTACTGTCCTCAGAGCCAAGGATGACAAATTCTCTTGAAGAAGCGAGGCTGTCTCAGTTGGTGTGCTAGAAACACCAAGAGAATGGGCTTTAGTTGGTATTGAGCATGGCATACTCGGTACACAAGTCAATACAATGATTGGTACCATTGGAAGCATCTTTACCACAGCTAACAGGGCAAAGTCTGGTACCAATGAGACCAAGAGGTCTTTTGATGACAGATAAGTCTTCAGTAACAAGTATGCTAGCTGCTGACCTTAGCACCAGGGTTGTCAGCACCAGAAGCTTCAACATACTGCAGGGTCGGTACCAGGCGATATCTATAGTATCAGAAAAGAGGGTCCTGAGGCACAGATGCACAGTGTCTGAATGGACCCCAGAAAAGCTCTTCTTGGCTCTAGAGCTACTCTTATCGTCTGGGATTCAAGAGAGTTTATGGGCCTTAAAAGTTGAAGGGTCCAGAGAGGGAGACCTATGTGTTTTGTCCCTATGAACTCTGATCTTTCCTCCCCTTATCAGCTTTACCAGAGATGGAAAATGAGTCTTTCACCATGGAGAAATCAGAGTTATAGGCAGAAGAGGAAGCCTGAGCACTTTTTGATGAAGAGTGCTCAAATATTTGTCTCAGGCAAGCTATCAAAACATGACACTGCATTGCACATGCTTCTCCCTCTGGGGATAGGATGAGAGAACAAACACACACCACATGATGGATGTACAGTCATGTTACTTAATGAACTACTGTAACACACTCAGATACCACGGTGATGACTGCAGCATAAAAACCTATACAGAATGAAACATGTTTTCTCTTCGCCTCTTCACTCAATGAATGATACCAACCTTAATGCCCCCCTTAATTTCTTCCTGTCACTCCCTCCTTCATGTTTTTTATGTTGCCCACTATGTACAGAACAATCTTCTAAGCTGAAACCCCCATGCTCTACCTTATTCAAATTTGTCCTTAAGACACACTGTTTCTCCCCCACAACCATGTCACTGAATCTAAATATATGAAAGGTAAAATGTTCTAAACTCACTTTGTCCTCTGGAACTCCCAGTGCATCTTCATGCCTCTATTTCTTCTTATTATTACACTGAGAATCTGGGGCCATTGCATTGTACAAACACATAGAGTGGCATGGTCCCTGCCTTGACAAAGCTTAATATGTAAAAAGACAAAAAAATAGAGAAAATATGGGGGAAGGGCTACAACATCAAGCAAAAGGATCTGCATATTAATGGGATGCAGCTCATTGTTTTCTTCTTTGTCTTCCTTGTCTATTTTTTTTTTTATTTTAGTCACAGGGTTGGAGTGAGAAGGAATGGCAGAAGGGATGAGAAAATAGCAACCAGGTATTGTGGGGAAAAGAAAAGGAGGAGAGAGTGAGTGAGGATAAGGGGAGAAGAATGAAGTATGGACAGAGAGCATGGAGTTCATGGAGAGTAGGGCTGACAATGGAGGCACTGTGAGGAAGAGGGGTGAGAGGGGACTGTGACTAAACTGCGCAATGGAAAAAAAAATGTCTGTAATCCAAAAGTTGTAAAAAGCAGTCTGATAGCACTTTGGCACCTAGGAGCTGTGATAATAGCTGGGGAATGGGCGGAAACAGAGACACCCAGCTGGACCTCTCTCTGACCTGCTCGTGTCTCCTGTTGCTGTGGAAGTTTTTGATCCTCCCTGCATCAGACATTATCTTGGGGAGGTTTTGCTTTGTTTTCTCCAACCCATGTAGTTAGAGGAAGAGGACGCTGCTGGTAATGCTGTAATAGAAGACAACCCCAAGCAGAGAAGGATCTTTGACTGATCTTTGGTGCCTAAAAATAATAAAAATAAAAGATAATCTGAGAAACCAAAAAGCCCTTATAAACATTAATGAATTAAGGGCCAAAATACCCCTGTGAAAAGAATATATAAAGAAAAATTGCCCAACACATGCAAAATCAGTGTAAAACCGTAACAAAACTAAATAGTAGTTTTTATACACTCTGCACTCACTGAAGGCCTATCAAGTGATGGCTCTCCAAAAATGTTGAAGAAATTGGAGAGGGTGCAGAAGAGTGCCACAAAAGTAATTCAAGAGCTGGAGGAAATGCTTTAAAGTGAGTGCCCTAAAGAAGTCAGGTTTCAGAGGGGTAGCCGTGTTAGTCTGTATCAGCAAAAACAACGAGGAGTCCTTGTGGCACGTTAGAGACTAACACATTTATTTGGGCATAAACTTTTGTGGGTTAAAACCCACTTCATCAGATGCATGGAGTGAAAAATACAGTTGGCACGTATAAATATACAGCACATGAAAAGATGGGAGTTGCCTTACCAAGTGGGGGGTCAGTGCTAACGAGGCCAATTCAATCAGAGTGGATGTGGCCCATTCCCAACAGTTGACAAGAAGGGGTGAATATCAACAGAGGGAAAATTACTTTTTGTAGTGCTAACGAGGCAAATTCAATCAGGATGGATGTGGCCCATTCTCTTTATCTTATCAAAAAGAAGAGTAAGAGGTGTCTTGATTACAGTGTACAAGTACCTTCCTGGGGAGAAAATATGACGTACTAAAGGGCTCTTTAATTTAGCATAGAAAGGCATAACAAGAACCAATAGCTGGAAGCTGAATTCAAATTAAACAATTTTTTTTTTAACAGTGAGGGTGATTAACCATTGGAACAAACTACCAGGTGAAATGGTGGATTCTCCATCTCTTGATGTTTCTATATCAAGACTGGATGCCTTTCTGGAAGGTATACTTAGTCAAACACAAGTTATTGGTCTCCATAAATGGATGAAATTTAGTGGCTGTGATACACAGGAGGTCAGACTAGACAATCTAATGGTTTCTTCTGGCCCTAAACTCTATGAATCTGTGTGTTCGACAGCTTTGTGCAGTCCCACAAATTTATTCATCTCTTCCACTAAGATATAAACATCAAGCAGCATCTTTTCTGAGGGAAGTCAGTGAGAACACTGTCATGTACCTCTTGATGATTCCTTTTGTAACAAACTGGAGAAATTTTTCTCCCAATGTTTTCTTTCTGCGGAACACTCCATAAAAGAAAGACACCCTTTAGGGATCACCTCCTCCCCATACCTACTGGCTGCATGGTTCATTCTGCAGACTACCAGCAAAGGTTTGGCGACCACAGACCTAATCAGACTATCAATGAACTGTGGATTATCAAAACAACCCTCAAAAGAAAGATGTGAAATTTGGAGATTATGTGCATTCTGTATGTGGTTGGTTTAGACATTAATATTATTATTAGCAGTGGAACTCCTTTCATGTACCATATAGGAATGTGAGGGAGAAACATGTATTTTGCACCTTTCCAGTCATTTACATTTGCGCAAAGTGATTATAAAATGCGGCCATTATTATTTGGAAACATTTTACCCACGTTACAAAGATGTAAATGACCAAGGGTGCAAAGCAGTGGAGAATCAGGACTGAACAATATTAAGATAATGTGAAAATAGAAAAAAAAAGAAAAAGGATTGGTTTTAACTCATTTAAAAGTGAGATGCATAAGCAATACTTTACACTTCTATAATACTTTTCTAACAATGTTATCAATGCACTTAATAGACATAAATACATTGTGCTTCATACCATCTTTGTATGATTAGTAAAGAGTATCAGGGGGTAGCCGTGTTAGTCTGTATCTACAAAAACAACAAGGAGTCTGGTGGCACCTTAAAGACTAACAGATTTATTTGGGCATAAGCTTTCGTGAGTTAAAACCTCACTTCTTCGGATGCATAGAGTGAAAGTTACAGATGCAGGCATTATATACTGACACATGGAGAGCAGGGAGTTACTTCACAAGTGGAGAACCAGTGTTGACAGGGCCAATTCAATCAGGGTGGATGTAGTCCACTCCCAATAATAGATGAGGAGGTGTCAATTCCAGGAGAGGAAAAGCTGCTTCTGCAGTGAGCCAGCCACTCCCAGTCCCTATTCAAGCCCAGATTAATGGTGTTGAATTTGCAAATGAATTTTAGTTTTGCTGTTTCTCTTTGAAGTCTGTTTCTGAAGTTTTTTTGTTCAATGATAGTAACTTTTAAATCTGTAATAGAATGACCAGCGAGATTGACGTGTTCACTTACTGGCTTGTGTATGTTACCATTCCTGATGTCTGATTTGTGTCCATTTATTCTTTTGCGGAAGGACTGTCTGGTTTGGCCAATGTACATGGCAGAGGGGCATTGCTGGCACATGATGGCATATATGACATTAATGGATGTGCAGGTGAATGAGCTCCTGATGGTGTGGCTGATGTGGTTGGGTCCTCTGATGCTGTTGCCAGAGTAGATATGGGGACAGAGTAGGCAACGAGGTTTGCTACAGGGATAGGTTCCTGGGTTGGTGTTAACTAATAAAGAGTAGTACACTCTGTTTGCAGAGGCAGAGAGTAGTTAAAGAGCTGATCCAACTTCCACTGAAGTCAATGGAAGTCTTTCCTTTTTAAGCAGATAGGCCCCTAAATGATTTGTATAAGGCCACACAGAAAAAGGATGAGCTGGGAATAGAACAAATATGTCCTGACAACTAGTCCTTATTTCAGGAATTAATAATGCTTATATGGTGCTTTTCATCAGTAAATCTCAAAGTGCTTTACTAAGGAGGTGAGGGAAACCCAATGCACAGTGAAGTGACTTGACCGAAGTCACCCAGATCATCAGTGACAGAGCCAGGAAGAGAACCCAAATCTCCTGAGTCCCCATCCATTGCTTTATCCATTAGGCCACACTGCTCTGAAGAGTACATCACTCTTCCCATCCAGTGATATTTTCAGGTTGTAGCTGTTCTAACATAAAAGACTTCAACAGCAGCAGCTACTTACACACGATGAGGAGTCTAATTAATTGGGATTTTCTAAACAAATGCAAAAATACAGGAGAGTACAAGTTACAGTGTTTATGGTGGTTTCATATTTTTTAATCACATATGTTTCAATTGATTGGTAAGTAGTCTAGAGTAATGTACTGAGGTTATAATATAGCTCTGTCATACTTCACCCAGTCCAATAAATTCTAACTAAAATACCAAGTCGTTTTTCATAAATGACTTGTGTATAAATTGAACAGCATGGATAAAAATAATGGTCTGTTCAAATATTCATGATATTCCCCATAGTATTTTTGCAACTACACAACTGTCCTAAAATAACATTAATTTTAATTAGGCTTTGCATTTCAAAGCATTCTTTCCACACATAGTATGATTTTATGTGACTTATGTCAATACTTGAACATGAAAGGAAAGCCAAAGGTTATACGTTAATTATTAATTATCAGTGGAAAATAAAATGTAATGATCTTAGTTTATATTAGTTCACATTAACTCTCAGCTACCATACATGAACTGAACGTATAAAAAAAGACTACAGCTCTAGGGAAGATAAACAATGTGTCATTATATACTTGAAAAAGAATAACTACTCTCAAAGATGTAGTATTATATATCATTCCTTGGTTATGCTGCCATAGGTAAGGTTACTTGTGCAATTCCCTAAGGTCAGCCATAAAAGTCTGCTGCAGGCTAAATCATGGCATACCAGGTTTCTCCAAGGAACTAATGATTTTTAATTTGACATTAGAACAAATTATACTGGCCACTTTTATAATAAATTTCATAAAACTGTGCTTTGCCATAAAAAGGGGGGGGGGAATATTTTTTAAAACAGTCTCTGCAACCCAAAACTGCATCCACAGCTACTTGTCAGCCAAGGTTCCATGTAGTGGCTGCTTCTCGTTCCAAAGATACCTCAAAGATAACCACATAAATGTCAGCTTTTGCCTTACGTGTCTGCTCACTTTTCCCTCTACTCAGAGTATACCTGAAACCACTGCCATGTGGCAGTTAGGCTCAGAGGAATGATATTAAGGAAGCATGCCTTGATGTTCTAATATGAAAGGTAAACTCTCCTCTGTCAACCAGTCAGCCAGGAAAGATAGCTTACAGGTTGCTCAGGCACGAAGAAAAGAGAAGGACCATTACACTGAACATTACTGTCTCTCCTAAGCAGCAGTCACCAGGGACAGGACTAGTAAAGATTACCCACTTTTCACTGTTTTTATATACATTCTTACACTGGACCCATCACAGCGGTATCTTAGCATCTGTGAGCACCATGAACAACAGCTCTGACCTCCACAATCAGAAACGCAGCTGAGGCAGTAGAATCAGAAGCCCACTCCTCACAACTGTCTCATTTGAGATATAGAGGTGGGAAGGGAAGGTCATTTAATCAAATACAAGGTAATGTAAAAGGGCAATAGGTCATAAATTGGCCTGAAACCTGTCCCTTTCGCTGGGGTCCATACTAAGCCCCACAGTCTCTGAGTAACTGCTGACTCTGGGGATGCGGGGACAGGATGGGCTGAAGAAGAAAGGAATTGATCCAGAGGGAACAGTAATGATGCTATGAAAATGGCTCTCTTTTCCTCTGTATTGTGAATCTTAGTGTAGAGCAAGTATGCACAGCTCCCTCAGTGGCACATACATTCCTCATACTTATGGTGATTAGTTCAAAATACAGACCAAAGAAAGTTGATGTTTTGAAAAATATGAATATCTAGAAGCGTATGATACAGCTAGGGCCCAAAATTATGCCTTGCAGTCATAAATATTAATAAATCCTACAGGAGTTGTATGTATATGAATCCAAAGCCATAGTTTTGGGCACATAATTTAGTAAGTAATTATACAATGAACACCTCATAATTGTATGTTTAAAGCATAATTACAAGTTCCAGTGACCTTATTACACATTTACAAGAACAAAATGTATCACAATTAATTTAATCATCAATATTACTGTATGATAATTAAATAATTAAAATTATAATATTTCTGTCATCGTGCTATAGTCAAGAAAACAAAACTGAAAGAACATAAGGAAAGTCACCCAACAAAAATATTACAATAATGTTATGTTACTTGAGAACTATAGGAATTTTGAATAAACCTGTAATACTAAGTATCTTGAGATTCCATCTTACTAATATCTTACACAACACTGTTTAATATTTTTATATCCCTTAATTACGTATGTTCATGTTTGCATGGCTATGTTTTACAACTGTAACATTATTTAACAGTTATCACAAAATAAACACACTCCAGATGGTATCTGATATAGTCACATCAGAATATAGACTAACTAATACTTTGAAAAGTTCCACATGCACATTTGTGATAACACTGGAATTTACATAAATGAATAGGTTCTGCCAAAATGTGAAACATTTAGTAATATTATAGACACTTAAAATAACTTCCTGAACTTCTAAGCTAATTTACTTTTCTTTTGTCCACTGCAGTACAACTTTTGCTTTTGAAAAAGGTAAACATCTGCTTTGCACACATCAGGGAGCCATCCAAGTAGTAACAGAGCTATTGCTTCAGTAACATTTCCCTTCCAGGAAAGAAGGACTAGTTTGATGGTTATCAAAGCTCAACAGTTGAGAGGGTGGGAAAATTAATTAATCCAAAAAGTACATACTATTCATTCTATGATATGCTATAAAAAGAAGTTAGGATGGAATATAAATGATCAGTTATAGTCACAGAGGTTTCTTCCTCCTTCCCAAATGTCCACTCTTATATTATTCTAGGAATAAATCAAACCATATCAGTACTTCTGATACCACAACATTAATAATTCTTCAGTTTCTAAATCATGACAGGTTCCAACTGGTGTTCAAGGTGCATGAACACTGCTGATACACTATATCCACTGTCTCCTGTCACATATTCTCACATAACTCAATTATTTCAACCCTTTTTATACTAATTTCTAGCATACATTTGTTTCTGAGATCAAACAGTCTCCTTGCTAATATTTCAGGGTAGCAGTCCATCAATTACATTCACCACTGATGCATATGGCAAAAATATTATGGACATAGGGGGTAACGGTGGTTTGGCCTGAGATCAGTGGACGCATGCACAGAAAGGCAGTTTTAAAACACAAACAGTTTTGATTGACTCTGAAAACACCAGGTAAAATGTCAGAATAAGGAATGTCCATAAGGAATTTCCATAAGGAAAAAAACCAAACATTTCCTGCTTTGTCCTTTGAATGTAATGTAGCTAGCACTTAGTCCTTGAGGGACTAATTTTGCATTTCTTACTCACATGAATAACCCTTACTCAGGGAAGTAGTCCAGGTGGCCCATTGTAGTCCACTGGGAAAATTCAAGTAAGCAAGAGCTGTCTGATCAGGTCCTTCTCTACCACAAACACATTAACAGCATTTATATAATGTAACAGGAGACACTCACCTCTTACATGCCCCCCATTACTAGGTGTGATACTGCAGTCCTTTTCTCACCCCAGTGTTCCCTGCAGATTGCTGGCCAACTTTGGTTGGGTCTTTCATGGCTGGACCCTCCAATGAAGTCACAAAGTCCAAATGAACCCCTTCTGGCTCTGGACCCTTTAAATTCATCTCTTTGTTCAGGCTTTCAAATAAGCTCTGTCCCCTTCTTGGGTTTACACCACTCTGGGCTCTCCCCCTATTCTGGGTTCCAACCAAGGGTTCCTATAAATAGCAGGTATGCACTGCTCAATTTAGTTCATTGCTGCCTCTTCGTACTTTGGCCCTCTTGAGCTTCACCCTTACCTCAGGGTTAAAGTTCTTAGTTCCTCTGTCTCCCTGACAACTCTGCTTAAGCAAATGCAGCCAGAAACAAACGTTGGTTATCCCGCAAGCTCCCTTGGCTAGAGAAGAGCACCCTTCCTTGCCCCTCTCGTTCCAGCCAGGGACTGACATGCTAAACCACAGCAGCTCCTTTTATGTGAGCCTCCTGGGCTCTGATTGGATGCTTCCAATACTGGGAGAGCGTGCAATAAGACCCCAGGGCCTCCTGTAGGGAGCTGGAAAGGCCAAGTACACACCATCACATATTTTATATATATTAAATAGGAGTATATCAGCCATTTAAAAAAATGCTGTCTGGGGTATAGAAGGACCTGATCCTACAGCTCTTGCTCACTTGAGTTTTATATATGCAGAGTTGCATAAACACACACACACACACATACACTCATGGTTGTAAAATACACATTTGCCTGATAAAGTCACTTTTACCTTCTGTTATAGGATTATCTATATCCTAATGTAAACCTAAATAGAATAAGACAGAACCTTAACACTTCATTATTATTTGTTAATAATGGCATGAAAAAGAAAATGTATAAATACATAAAACACCAGTTACATATTATTAAAAACATCAGATTAATAATCTTCCTTAAATATACTGTAAAATAGCAATCTTTAGGAAACTGAACAGATATCTTGCCTTTGACATTAGGCCTATAACTATATATACAAATGCAAATAGAAGGACTACTTTCAAATGTAGTTTTTATGATTGCATCAAGATCTAAAAAAATCAGGAGGAATGACTATTCTTATGTGACATTTGCACAACTGTAATAATGTGTTAACATGTAAAATTAAGTCAGTGGGAGCCACACAAGCCCATCCAAGGGCAGAATTTGTCCCTATGGGAGAAAGAGTAAAAAATTATTTCCTAAAAAATATAGGAAACTGGGATAAGAATTAATTATATTGTATTAATGAATTTCCCATGGTACTGTGCCAGTTTAAATTAGTGGTTATATTTACTGATACCTTTCAAAATTCATTATTCGTTTGATATAAACTATTATAATTAGAAAATTCCCACTGTACCACATCAGTGTCATACTATTTTAGCATATAGAAGACTGTAAGATAAGGTTAGCATGATTCAAATGGGCCACATACTTTTCTTTTGTATTCCTATTAGCAATAAAGTTACAATGCCTTGGTTCTTAGATGCCCTCCCAAAATAATAATTTGAGTACTTCATAATTGCCTAAATTCTTGATTTTAATTCCCTAAAACAGTGGCAGAGAATTTCAGTAACTTTTTTCAAAGAAGGGGCCAAGATTTGTCCTATGATTCATCTTCCTTCCCACGGGACAACATCCCTCTGCCAACAGCAGCAACTGCTTACACCAAAAAGTAATATTAGGAAAACATTTTGATATCTTTGCATTGAAGACCTTGGATGCTTGTTGAAGCAGCTGGAACCAATGAAGAGATTCCAGAATCATGTGACAACTCTCTACAGACTATCAGCAAGTGCTCTGAATGTTTCAAGTGTTCTATAAATTAGATTGGGAACCCATGTTATGACAATTTATAATATAGTGGATAATCTTTAAATGAGACTGTTAAAAATACACTTTCAGTTAAACAGTGCTTGTTGGAGGGTAATAAAGGAAGGAAGAGAAAGTGCTTGTATATTTCTTTTAGGCCCAGATTCTGAGCTGTCAAGAAGCTGCCAAGAAGTGCCCTGTTCTCCTTGGTGGAAGGGCAACATTGGCGGTAACTTTCCTTTGTGTTTCCCAGCGCTGAGCTGATCTAGACTATATGATCATCCCGCTCAAGTTGAAGTAGCATCCACTATAGTGGTCTTTGTATTATGAGAAAACTTAAATAGGAGCACCCAACTTTCTCTGTACCATTCCTTATTTTGCATACTTTATTGTCATCCTTATTTATCTCTTCTCTAAACTAAAATCCCAAATCTTTTCAATCTCTCTTCACAGAGAAATCTTTCCAAACTTCTAGTAATTTTTGTTGTCTGTCTCTAGATCCATTCTATTTCTACTATACCTATTTTGAAATAAGGTCACCAGAAATTAACACCATATTCGAAGTGAAGGTGACATCAATTTATGTAACAGTGTTGCTCTTTTGACCTGAGCAGTTAGCCAATATTTCTTTGGTGCAATCCTGTTGATTTACAAAGAACATATTTCCTGGAACATAGTAGGAACAAACAACAGTAGACGGTTTCCTTGCTCAGAAACCTAAGTTGCCTTTGCTCTGCCCAAAGAAAGCTCACAGCTTCCACCCAGGGCCATGCTCTCACAACTGGTCCTCTTGCTGTCTGCTGGCTTTTTCTGACACACACAGTTTGCTAAACTATCCCTGAGCCTCTGCGTTTTCATCTAATCCCAGGAAACCCTTCACACCACACAGTTTAACTCTGTTTAGGCTTTGCCATGCATCCAGTTGTCTTTGGCAGCAGCTTTTATTGTCTCCAGCTATCTCTCTCCATAAAGGGACTTAAATTACTCCTTCTACTTACCACACCCATCAGGTTAACCTGTGATTGACAGCAACCATTAAGACCTTCCAGCACAACAATAAAATATTATTTTTACCCATTCTGTATAATTCCTAACTATGATGATACATTCCTTTGAATACAGTAGTCACATCATTTTCTTTGAATAACTGTAGCTTCACCTACCCTACTTTTGTGAAACACACTAATATCCCTAGCTACACGAATCTCATAGCTAGAAAACTTTCATAAATGTCACCTGCATCTAAAGCTAAATATGCTGTCTGCACACACTCACTGATTTCCTGTTTCTTTTACATTCACTTGTGATGTGTTAAGTTTTCAAAATTCAGACCAATAGGTCAAATTTCAGTAAGCAGCACATTTTTTTGGCCCAGTTATGAATCCTTGAATTGTTTTTCTGCTCCAAATAGTGCAACCAGAACAGCTAAAACAAAAACATTTACAATTGTATTTATTTTTCCCCAACAGATTTTTGTATTGATTTTTTTTTAAAAAAGAAACAGAGCAGCGGAATATACTGCCAAAGTAAAATATTTGGCAGTGATACATCATACAATGGTGCATCTATATAAGCTTTAAGAAAGGAAAACTTCTCTAAGAGACAAAAAGTTAGAAAATTAGAATGGAAATTGTTCAGACAAGCATCTCAGAATTATAATAAAGGACTATATTTACTATACTGTGTGTGTGTGTGTGTGTGTGTGTGTGTGTGTGTGTGTGTGTGTGTGTGTGTGTACACACTTATTAATCCAAACCATTTCCAAATATGATTGAATTCTGCTGTTATTCTGTTTACATTGACAGCTATGGCACCCTTTGAGATGTATATATTAAACCCACTTTGTTAAGTCACTCAGTAAAATGTGTCTTTCCAGTAGGAGATGACAACTTTTATTGCTACTGTCATTAAATTATTCATTAGCCTTTTACTGATGAGGCTCTTTCAACTGGGAACATATATGATTTCAGAATTATCAACAGAGGAGATAATGAAATGTTTATTTTTAGGAAGTCACATACTACATTCCAAAATATCACCCTGATTCTCAAAAACTTATGCACGTTTAACTTTCTGCATTGCAGGTCAGACCCTCAGCTCACAGTTTACATTCAACTTTACAGTTTACACTGTGGGTCAGATCCTCAGTTTACACTATCATAGCTCCACTGACTTCAACTGAGCTACAACAATTTACTGAAGTTGAGGATCTGGTCCTGTGAGTAGTCCACCCATTGACTTCAAGGGGACTACTCACAAGGTCTATAGTTAAGCTTGCATACATTTGCAGCATAAGGGGCTATATATTTTTTGGAAAGCTACACAGAAAGATACAAAGAAATAAAAACCTGTATGTGTTCTGGGGTCCATAACCTTAGAACACAAAATGCCTCATCCTGCAAAATCTTATGCACATTAATAACTGTAATCACTTGAGCACTTCACTCAGGTACATAAGTGTTTGCGGGATTGGGTCTTTTACGTCTTGAAGTTGTGGATGCATGCACATACAAAGCTGTTGTAAAAATGTTCCACAAATACACAGATTCCCAGATGTATTAACTCTCTGAACTTAAACATGTCAAATTCCATTAATGATATTAAATATACTGAAGACCATTAAGCCTTTTTATAAAAGGAACAGTTTAAAAAATGAAACTGTCTTTACTGTAAGATAGCTACTCAGTGAAATTCACATCTTTACATGCATTAGTACAATCTACATAAGCAAACTTTCTTATTCTCAGTAGGGTTGCCATAAAAATGTGCTTGGAGCTATTACATGAATTGTTACTGTTATTAAGAAGTAGTCTATTTCAGTTTCATTTGTGTGTTTTTAAGAGCCTTTGACTACTCAGGAGATTTGCTTGGAAAGCATAACATTAATAAAACAACCTTGATATTAAAATCAGGAGTAGAAAGGTTTTTTTTAAATGAACACAAGCTTATCTAATAAAATAAAGCAATAAGCTGTGTGGCACACACACATTATATTAAGAGAGAATTCTCTATGATTTCAAGTTTTTATGATTGTATATACTACCCTTTCATACAGAGAAATGGTGCACAACTGACTGTGTAATGAAATGCTGTTTATAAATTCAAAAATTTAAATAAAGGAATTATATTAACCTTTATATTTAAGTAGGCACTTTATACATATAATCCCATGCCTTCTGTACATTTTTACATAAATGTGCAATCATGCAGTACTTGCTCATTTCTCAAGAGACTATAGTATATTATATATAAGTCATCTTTTTAGATATATAGGACCTTTCCGGTAAGTAAGGTACAACTATAATATGTAAAATACAGATTTTTATAAGAATATTCAATAGCATTTTTAATAAATTTACTGCAGAATTATATATGCATCTACTTGGGATATATATATGCGTCTATATCTCTACGGCAGAAACAACAAACTCTTCAAAACTCAGGACGAGGCTGAATGAATGAATACATGTCTATCTCCTGATTGCCTTACTGAAGGACTGGTGCTTTGCTAAGGTAACTCAACTAGAACTTTCATGGATTCTATTCTTGCCTGAGCAGGACTGTCACCATCATCAGTCTAATGAGAGCCCTCAATACTGTATTGTAAACAAAAAGAAATTTCTTAATCTACTGCAAAGAGAAAATTCTTTGAATGAAAATGCTATCCAAGATATGGGGGAGGTGGGACTTTCATTCTTAAGTGGTTCATGGGGACAAAACCTTTGAGCCAATCTTGCACTCACTGATATACTGCCAATAATAACCTATGAGCGAATCTGTTACATTCATTCTGAAGAGAGGATTGACTGAATAGCTTAGATGCAGAACATGCTGAGACAACAAATGTTCTCTTCAATGTTCCTATTTAGGGAATCTGAGTTATGCATCAATTTTTGTAGAAAGGAGGAAAACAGAAGGCCTAGATTGAAATTTCATGGCAGGGGCTACTGGGTAAATTCTGAATATGAAGTGTGACGGAGAATAGCAAAACATTTCTGAGTTGAGGACAATTCTCTAGTGATCTCAACAAGTGAGATGAGAATGAGAAGGGTATTGGTTGTGAGGAAATCTACAATGGAGACCAGTGAGGCTTTTGGAGGAAAACAGCAGGAGGACAAGACTGACCAAATCACTTATGATAGCGTGAGAAAGTACAGGTGCTGCAATCTGTAAAGGATTAACAGGTCCTAGCTGCTGGTCACAGGGATGCTTGGAGCGGAGTATAAAAGGAAGGGGAAGCTGGGTCAAATGGGAACTGGTGGGGGGGTTGTTTTCTCTTCCCCCCTTGGCTTGCTAAAATGGGAAAAGCCTCTGGATACTTATTGCCCAGTGTTTTCATTTGATTTGCTTTTTGTTTCTGCGATTGTTTGGCATATAATAAACAAACCCTGAGAAAAAGGTCTTAAAAGAACTGAGGCTTGGAGCTTTATTTCCATTTCCTGGCTGACAGAACCAGCTATGAGCTTACAACTGAAATAACAGTTCATCTGAACATCTGTTCAGCAGGAGGGTAAAGTATAACTGATTCCAGGAGACCTAGATCTATGCGGGTCTGCCTCTAAGCCTCTGGAGATGGGCTTTTGGGTTTTTCTATTTTAAATAGGAAGGGTTCACTAATACTTGGAGGGGAAGGTCAGCATACCATGATCTTCAGGTCCAGGCTGGAGTAACTAAATTTACCTCACACATACTATTCTTTTGATTTTTCACAACACCCTCTGAATGAATGGAAAAGGCTAAAAGGATAAGGCATATAATAGGTCACTGACAATTTTATGCTGAATGAGCCTATTCGAAGCCTTCTTTACTGCCCCAAACCTGCTGCAGAACTTGGGAATGCCTCTGACTGAGTTGAAAACAGATCCCTCTCACAGTCCATCTAGAACTCTGTGATGCACTGTACCCCAAAATAGCATCCTGTAACCTCCAGACTGACTACTTGTGTATGGTTATGATATTTTGTACAAAGAATGCCTTGTAAAGTATCATATGAAAGATCATGATCTGCTGAAACGCATTGTTCTGTCAAAATATGTATATCATCATTATATATTGATATAACAGGGTCAGCACCTACCTCCTGCGAACACCCCCTCTGGTTGGGTATGTTTGCGTTCTTTCAGTTTTGGTGACCCCTTTTAGTGGTTCTCAGGTGTTTTTTTCAGTAACTCAGCCCTCCAGCTGAGTCACATACATTGTCTTCATGTTAACCAGAACAGACCCCTTCCAGGGTATACTGTTTATCTTAGTATCCCTCTGGTGGTCTCTCTAGCGCTCCCTGGGCGTTGGTCTTTAAGTAGTCCAGCCCTGTATGGGGCAGTATCTTCCTCCCTGGAGACACTATATTCCTGCGGCAGTCCCCACAGCCAGCCAGGAGCTCCTTCATTGCTCCCCTGGTTCCTGCTAGCAAACTGTCTCAGGCTCAGTCCTAGTAGCCAGCCAGGAGCCTCTCACTTCCCCAGTCCCTGCCAGCAGACTGTCTTTGGTCCTGTTGCTCTTCCATCCAGGGACACAGTCCTTTCTTCTCTAACTCCAAGCAGCAACTAACTATTGCTCTGTTCTACAGCTCCTTATATATGGCCCTCTTGATCCCTGATTGGCTGTTCCAGCTGTTCCTCTGATTGGTTGCTTCCTCGCAACCATTCTAGGCTACTTGGAGGACATCTCCACTGCTCCTTTCCTGGAATGGCTGTGGCAGAACCCTGAGGCCTCCAGCAGGGGGCCTTTGGGCCTAGTCCACCCCATCACAATGGAATTATGAGACTTTGCTATAGGGTTGTTATTGAAACATGTTGTGAGGTTGGGAGGCACCCACAGCTAGCCCACAGTGGCAACAAAGGAAGGGACCAACACCCAGTTGAGCTTTAAACAACCATCACCAACCATTGACCAGCAGGGGAATTGTATACAAGAGATTTATAATTCAATAAGAAACAGTTGTACAAGCATCACACAATGGAGATTGCTCAATTCTCTCATTCAGCAAGGCCCACCAGGATATGTCTGGGCCAGCATTTTTCCAGGGACATGAATTGAGAGTATAAAATAAGGGACAGTGGCATCATGAGACCACCTTTCTCCCCCCCCCCCCCCCCACCTACTCTGAAGGCAACAAGAATCCTGGAAAGATAAAGACTTTGAACTGGGGAGATTGGCCCCAGGCTGAGAAGGGAAATCAGCCCATCTATTAAGAACTGCAACCTGCCTGCAACATCCAGTGGAGTGAGAAAAACTGTTTGTTTCAGATCTTATTAAGTCTGATAAAGTTTAGGATTTAGAATGTGTATTAACTTTTTATTTCTTAGGTAACTATCTTTGACCTTTATGCCTACCGTTTATAATCACTTACAATCTATCTTTCTGTAGTTAATAAACTTATTTTAAAGTTTTATCTTTACCAGTGAGTTTGTCTAAAATGCTTGGGGAATCTGCTCAAATTACAAAGACTGGTGCATGTGCACTATCCTTTGATGAAGTGGCAAACTAATTAATGAGCCTGCATTGCCCAAGAGGGTCTTGTGCAGTGTAAGACCATATATATCCAGGGTGCAAGGCTGGGGGGATTTGCTGGTCTTTTCCTGTGTATGGTTTATGAGTCGCTTAGAGAGAATTCATGCAACTTAGCCGGACGTGTCCCTGCATGCTGTTGACTGAGTGATCACAGACCTGGAGAGGTTTGCTGCTTGTCACTAAGAAAGCATCGTGAGAGACAGCCCAGGGTGGAAAGTTAAGGGGGTTCAGCAGTCCCACAGTTCCAGGTTGTACCCCAGGAATCTGTCAGAAACTCCTAGGTAAATTTTCCTGTGTGTTTGTAAATTTTACTCTGATCAGTGAAGGAAGATTTCAGTTTTAACACCCACAAACTTGATCCTTGTTGCTCCAGGGTGGTTTCAATACACCACAGCCAGAACACTGTCCAACAGAATAATGCTGTAAGGTTCTTAATCATGTGAGAAAGTCTGTTAATATACCATGTCATCTTTCTCAGGATCAAGTTCCCTGAGCTGAGCATTTCAGGGTTCTACCCAGCTTTTCATATAGCCGTGTGTAGGTAGTGTTGCTGAGCTATTGTATTTAGCTAAGGTGATGCCTGTTAAATAGTTGTTCATGTTCTCTTGCTCAACGCTCCATTGATCTTTTGGGAACCATGAAATAAAGGAAACAGACTATTTACTTTTTCTTCCAATGCACTTGGTGAATAGGTTTGATGGTGAAAGATGGAATCTGCTATTGCTTGCCCTTTCAGAGGGCAGAAGAGGAGAGGGAGCTCAACAAGAAGTCAAAGTATAATGGAAGAATCAGATAGAATTTATACAGATGTTCAAAAAGCCTTTGCCAAAGTACATCACAAGAGACAGGAACCTAGGCAGACAAGAGATGAGAAGTACAGTGTTTCATGGATCAAGAAACTGACCAATAGACAAAAAAACATAGGAATAAATGGTCTTCTTTCAACATTGCAAAATTTAAATATATTTATTAATAATCTGGAAAAGTGATCATTCTGAATGAATGGCAAAGGATGAGAGGATAAGGTGTAGCTATCTGTCCATTTTATGCAGAATGATTCCATTCTAAAAGTAATTAATTTACCATCTGTATTAATAATCCCTATTAATGATCTGGAACAGGGAGCTGGAAAAATTTGCAGATGACTAACCCTTGTAAGTTTGTGTTCAGACTGAGAAATTTTAGAGAACCTTTACAAAGCGAGATGAATGGGCAACATAACAGGAAATAAGATTAAATGTTGAAAAACGCTATGTAATGCCCAGTGGAAGGAATCATTTTGAATTTCTCATACAAGTTGCTAGGTTGTACATTTAATGTAACCCCTTGGGTAAAAGACCTTTGTACATCTGTGAACAACTGAAGGAAAACGTCTGCTCAACAAGCAGCGGTGGTTTAAAAAAATAACTACAATGTGAGGATGTACGAAGAATAGGAAAATAAATATCCAGTTTTTGGGAAAAATGGAAAAGACCTGTTAAGATTCCTACTGTGTAATGCAAAATCCAAATGTAGCATAAAGTGACTGGATTGAGCCTAGGCTCAACTCAAATTGGTATCTGTGAAGACCAATTTAGCCATATGTTCAGGTCAGGCTCAAAGCAGGTCACAGTTTTGCATTTTTGCTTATAATGAATTCTCCTGCCTTTCAGTAGTCCATAAAATCTTTAAGGAATGATTTACTCAAGTCAATAGCCTGCTGAAATTCTCTAAGAAGAAGTTACCAAGAAATAAAGGCTTGCCACAATATGATAATCAGGCTCCATTTACTCTGGGGAAGAAAGATTGGCACAATACAGAATGACTTCACGATGGCAGAACGTTATATTTTCATTTTTTTCTTGCACTCCATCTATGTTTTCACTCTTGAATTCCTTAGTGATAACCAGACTCACATACAGTTTCTGCAGCTGACCCGAGACAGATCATATACTAGAGAAGGAGTCAAAGGCAACAAACATTTCTGTTCTGCAAACTAAACGATTGAGGCAGAAAAGTCCATTGATCCAAATAAGTATATTTTAGTACCAGGTATATTTACTTGTAACACTTGTATCCCATAACCCTAAAAGATATGCTGGGTAGTAAAACTGCTGCTATTTAACCAGAAATAAAGAGAAACATTAAATAATACAGCCTTATCCAAGTGTTGCACTCAAGATAAAGGAATGGGGTAAAATGGAAATAAAGGCTATTTTCTTAAACATTCACAATTATATAATGATAACATACTCTAACGGCTATCTTCTTGCTCCTTATAAATATACAGAAACAGCTGTTCACATTATCACATAGCAAACTATGAAATATTTGGGACTGAGTGACATTTAATTTTCTTTAGTTAAACTGAAGTAAAATCAAGGAATAGTATTGCAGACTGGGTCTCAAAAAGATTCAGCCCAGCTCACATTTAAAAATATTTCCAGTTTTGCTCTGTAAATGAAACTGATTTATGGCAGAGCTCCTTTGGCTTGTGCTTATATGTCAGTAGTTATGAGTTCATACACATTCCTATAGCTACCAAACTCTTCTTATGCCATCAAAGAAAGAACACTTCTAAGAATTCCATCATCTTTTCCCATGATGACAAATATGTCAAAGTGGTTTACAGAGAACACTTGGGGTCATTCTAATAGTATTTTTTCAAACATCTAGGAGAATAACCAGAGAAAGTACACAAAGACCACTAAATCTATAAAGTCAGGAATTTCTCACTTATTTTTAAATATTTTATTAAAATAATCTGATTAAAGTGAGAAATAGAATCAAGCAATTGCTACATTCCTTCACAGTACATTGTTGCACAGAATTACTCAGAAAGAATTAAGCATTGAGATAGAATCAAATAGAATACTAAGAAGTTAAATAGAAGACCATGGTTTAAAGTAACTTGTTTTGTATTTTCCAAGTAATGTTATATATATATACACACACACACACAACACATGCCCTTTGAGATAGGTCTATCGGATATTGTTCCTTTGAATAAGACAATACCTATCGTAAAATGACTATAGTAGCATAGGGGTTTCTTTGTTGCATCAGTTCAAAGCTATAATTGGGTATTACAACTAGTTACCTGATACTTCTAAAGCACGCATGAATTCAGTGTAGATAGATATACAGTGAAAAAATAATTTTGATTCAAAGCATATTCATACTTAATAGACTGTCAGGACACTATAAGATAAATCAATTCCACAGAGAAAAAAACAGTATTTAAATTTAAACTCCAGTCAAATAAGTGATATTTGCTAACATTACAAATGTGTCACCGACTGTTTCAAGGGCAAAGATCAGTGCCTTAAACCCTTTTCAGCTTTTGGAGTCATACTGCATACGTATTTATGCAAACTAGAGTTGTACCTCATCAACAATGGCTTTTTCAACAAAATAACACTGGATATTACAAGCTATTTTTTCCAAGAGCTATACCAATTCACACCAACAGAGAATATGGCAACTTTGTATACAAAACTTTATGAGTGAAATCATGGCCCCACTGAAATCAATGGTAAAACTTCTATTGACTTGAATGGGTCCAGAATTTCCCTCAATAATTTTAAAATCAATAAAATGAACTCAAGCACTAAGGACACTGAGTTCTTCTGGGCAGGACTGTCCCTTTTGAAGTATTTGAACGAGTACCTAGCACAATGAAGACTTAATACTAATTACATTCAAATAAGACAAATAAGTATGAGAATAAAGAATGGCATCAAGGAAAGGTACATTAAGGTACTGTGTCATCAGGCACTGTAGTACTTGCAATTTATCAACTTTTCTGCTACACTGTCTCATTTTGACAGCAGTAGAGAGCATATTCCACAGCAAAGTAATAATCTTACACTAGGGAAAGAAAGCAGATTCACTTGTTCTGCCTTAGCAAAAAAAAAACTTGGCAAGTAAAGATGATGTATTTGAAGGGAGTTACTTTAATTTCACCTGCCGCTCTGAATTCAGTCTGAAAGATAAAACCATCATAGTAATCCTAATGTTATTGATACCTCTCTCCGTCGAGAAGCCCAACAGGTTTGTTTGATCTTCCAAACGACAGCAGCCACCAGCAGTAAGGACAAAAAACAACTGCAATTACAAAAAAAGAAGAAGAAAAGAATTAAGATCAAATCATCTTATATAACCGCTCTGGAAAATAATTATGTACATTGTGAGGGAAACAAGGCTGACAGTAATGCATTAAAGCAGGAGCAGTAAACAGAAAAATGAAGGAGAATTGAACTTGGTCATGATGATTGATAGCTGTCAATCACCTAGCTTTCAAGTCAGAAGGGGATGCACATCCTGAAGGCTTTGCTTATCTCCACCAAACACTGTTCCTGTCTCCACTACAGCAAGTTAATTTCCAGCAGGCCCACAGTAGTCACCAAAAGAAAAAGAAGGTAAATTAACTGAAAATGACAATCTATTTTTGGAAAAATCAGTTATCTGAACAAGGAAATTTCATGTGTCTATACTTTTCTCCTGTTTGGCTACCAGTAATTTAAAGGAAGGCAGGTACTGCAACTTGGCAAGACATTAATTAGTATGATGTTTTAGACTGGCACAACAGGCAGCAGTGGATACATTTTGTCCAGTGTACCAAGTATATCCTTTGCTAACTTCTTTGAATAACAACACTTCAAAGAATATTGCTATGTTATATTCCCAAAGAAAGAGCAGTAAAAATCCGCTTGATTTGTGTAATACCTGAGTTATTAAATCTCTATACTTCCCACCTAGGGTGACTAGACGTCCCGATTTTATAGTCCCGATATATGAGGCTTTTTCTTATATAGAAGCCTATTACCCCCAACCCCCGTCCCGATTTTCCACACTTCCTGTCTGGTCACCCTATTCCCACCCAGCATTTGCCTTCCCTCCCCTATTCAAAAATTCCAAACATTTATCATTCTAATTTTTGACAATAGTTCTCTAAGCTAGATCTTCTTGTGGAGTATTAGTAATTCCCTCCACACACTCATTTTGGAGAGAAGCTGTACAGAATCCCACCACATCCTACTGAAGCTTTCTATAGTGAGGGGGAAGGCAAAAAGATTCTAAAAGCTTGAATCCTCTGTAAGAGTCCAGGATACCTTTGAATTAGTCTGTACAGCCATTTAAAAAAAAATAATCAAGGATTTTCTAGCTACATCTAAGAACCATTGATTAACACTAGTACTTGTCTTGTGCATAGTATTCCCAAGACCAGCTTGCCAACAGGACTGAAATTACAACCGGGAAGATCTGTCTCTAGGGGCAAGAGTCCATGTCAATTCATTCTTTAGTCGCTCTTCTGAGATTGTTAACTCAGGTGGCCATTAATAATAATTGTGATGTGAACAACAGTCTGGAATGAGAGAGCCCAAACACTTCATCGGGTGCAGGCCACAGTCAGCTGCATCTTCATATATTTAACAAAATAAAATAACAAACTATGTCCAAACCCCATAACCTAAGTTCTATCAATACTGTAAAATACATGGAGTTCGAATTTTTAATCAATATTTTCTTTATTTAAAGACCTTTTCACTGGGAACCTCCTAAACCCCTTTTATCAATTCCTTGTTTGGACATCCTTGAGAAAGCCTGCTACAGTGGCACCTAAGCTTAGCAGAAGGAAGAACCATATATGTGAGGCGGAAGGAGCTTCCGTTAAGAAGCAGGTCAATTAAGTAATTAAAATCAACAGCTTAGTTTTACTTGACACAATCAAATCTGGCTGTTCAGATTCAAGAAGATTGATCGGCCTGAACTTGGCAGTGGAAAAGAACAGATAAAGGCTCTGCTTCTAAATGCAAAGCTCTACCTTCCTCTTAATGGCCAATGTCAATGGCCAACATTTCTTCTGAGGGTTCTTTAATCCTCTTTGGGACTGTTGTGGAAAATAAAAATGTGGTCTCACGCCTTCTAGGACCACTATTTACAATTATGTTGTGCTTTTATTCATTTCTGGTACAGATTTTTTTTAGGTAATTGAGTTTTCAGTGGTTCTTGTAGCTGCAAGATAGCAAAACCAATGGATCAGAACAGTTCTGCAAACTTCAGAATTATTTTCCCTATAGAAAACTTGGGGGGGAATGGGAAGGAGGAGAGTAAATGAACTGTAATAAAGGATGCATGAGAGCCAGGTGCAGGTTCAGGAACCTTAGGGAATACTGAAGAGGAATTTCAATGCCACTATTTAATGAGCCTAAATGTAAATCATCTTTTTTGCAACTGTTCTTATTGAGAGAATCCAATGCAATAAGAAATTTTAAGCCATGCACCCTTTTATTAACATAGTGTGGTTTTTGCTAAGAAGGGGTATTCCACCAAAAGCTTTTGTTACAATCTCTATAATAGCAAACCGATATGAACATAGATTCACTATTGTAGAATGCACATACATTTACTGTTAAAACTATTTATTTCATTATTTCTGTTCATATTTTAACTTCTTTTTTTAAAAATTGTCCCTGGCCCCATCTCCAGTTTTTGGTTGAAATCAGGGACTAGTAGACTATGTGATAACCCTTGGGGCTGAGCAGAGCAAAGAACCATTCTGGGACAAAACACGAGATAAGGGTAAATTACTTGCTTGTTCCCTCCTCTCCTACAGGTCCATCTCAGGGACAAATGGGGATAACAGTCACCTACCACAGTTTACAGTGGTGGGACTTGAAACTGCAGGAATCCGAGGGTGGATACATGAGCATGAGAGAGTTAGGGCACACCAGAGATAGAACAGATAGCTGGTCAGGCTGACCAATTAGCTGTATCCCAAGAGCCCCACTGAGAGCAGCGCAGTGATGCATCCCTTGAGTGGTCCCATAGACCATTGCCAGGATCTAGACCCTTTTAATAGGAAATGCTCTCATTCACCTTTGTCCCACTCCCTGCATATTTCTCTTGAGCTGCCAGGAAAAAAACTGTATACAGGCAGTAGACCTGAGGCCAGTAAGATGCAAGTTCTTACATTACTCCTCTCACTTGAAGCCTGATCCAGCTCCTATGGAAATCAATGGAAAGACTCCAACTGCATTCTATGGCAGATGGACCAGACTTTTCGGTTCTTAATCAGTGGCAAGTTACCTTGCCTATAATCTATAAAGAAGGCATCCTTCCAGATGATGTTGTGGCATCCTCTCGCATTGAGGATACCTCTCCGAGGGAGGGAGCTCCAGTTATTAGGAAGAGACAGGTTTTAGTAATGGATGATTCGATCATTAAAAACATAGATGGCAGGGTTTGCAATGACCGTGAGAACGCAGGTGACTTGCCTGCCTGGTGCAAAGGTTGCGAATCTCTCGAGACATCTAGATAGGCTTATGTGTAGTGCTAGGGAGGAGCCGGTGGTCATGGTACATGTAGGTACCAATGACATAGGGAAGGATAAGTCAGAGGTCCTGGAGGCCAAATTTAGGCTGCTAGGTAAGAGATTGAAGTCCAGGACCTCCATGGTAGCATTCTCTGAAATACTTCCAGTTCCACGCGCAGGGCCAGTTAAACAGGCAGAACTGCAGTGTCTTAATACGTGGATGAGACGAACATGTAGGAAGGAGGGGTTTAGTTTTATTAGGAACTGGGGGAAACTTTTGGGAAAGGGAGAGCCTATACAGGAAAGATGGGCTCCACCTAAACCCAAATGGAACCAGACTGCTGGCGCTTAAAATTAAAAATGTTGTTGAGCAGTTTTTAAACTAAGGGCTGGGTGAACGCCAACAGGTGCAGAGGAGCATGTGGACATTCCCTATGTCCTAATAAGGAGGAGAGGATGGAAGATGATAAAATACAGGTAGGATCTTATGAGAAATAGTCAAATGAAAAAAAGTCCCATCCAATTACATCATACATAGATGAACATAATTTGTTGGGGAATAGTCAACATGGTTTTTGTAAAGGGAAATTATGCCTCACCAATCTACCTGAATTCTTTGAGGGGGTCATCAAGCATGTGGACAAGGTGGATACAATGGATATAGTGGTTTTAGATTTTTGGAAAGCCTTTGACAAGGTCCCTCACCAAAGGCTCTTAAGCAAAGTAAGCAGTCATGGGATAAGAGGGAAGGTTCTCTCATGGATTGGTAACTGGTTAAAAGATAGGAAACAAAGGGTAGGAATATATGGTCAGTTTTCAGAATGAAGAGAGAGGTAAATAGTGGTGTGTCCCCCATGGGTCTGTACTGGGCCCAGTCCTATTTAACATATTCATAAATTATCTGGAAAAAGGGGTAAACAGTTAGGGGACAAAATTTGCAGATGATACAAAACTACTCAAGATAGTTAAGTCCCAGGCAGAATGCAAAGAGCTACAAAAGGAACTCTCAAAACTGGTTGATTGGGCAACAAAATAGCAGATGAAATTCAGTGTTGATATATGCAAAGTAATGCACATTGGAAAATATAATCCCAACTATACATATAAAATTGATGGGGCCTAAATTAGCTGTTACCACTCAAGAAAAAGATTTTGGAATCGTTGTGGATAGTTCTCTGAAATCATCCACTCAATGTTCAGCAGCAGTCAAAAAAGCAAACAGAATGTTGGGAATCATTCAGAAAGGGATACATAATTAGACAGAAAATATCATATTGCCTCTATAGAAATCCATGGTTCGCCCACATCTTGAATACTGCATGCAGATGTGGTTGCCCCATGTCAAAAAAAGACATATTGGACTTGGAAAAGGTTCAGAAAAGGGCAACAAAAATTATTAGGGATATGGAACAGCTTCCGAATGAGGAGAGATTAATAAGACTGGGACTTTTCAGCTTGGAAAAGAGACAACTAAGGGGGGATATGACAGAGGTCTATAAAATCATAACTGGTGTGGAGAAAGTAAATAAGGAAGTGTTATATACTCCTTCTCATAACACAAGAACTAGGGGTCACCAAGTGAAATTAATAGGCAACAGGTTTAAAACAAACAAAAGGAAGCATTTTTTCACACAACACTGTCAACCTGTGGAATTCTTTGCCAGAGGATGTTGTGAAGGCTAAGACCATAACAACGTTCAAAAAAGAACTAGATAAATACATGGAAGATAGGTCCATCAATGGCTATTAGCCAGGATGGAAGGGGATGGTGTCCCTTGCTTCTATTTGCCAGAAGCTGGGAATGAGCGACAGGGGATGGATCACTTGATGATTACCTGTTCTGTTCATTCCCTCTGGGGCACCTGGAATTGAACAGTCAGAAGACAGGATACTGGGCTGGATGGACATTTGGTCTGATCCAGTATGGCTGTTTTTACGTTCTTAAGATGATTTTACTAGTCGTGCAGGATCAAGATCAGAAATTGCCTGATCCAAAGAAATTGCCACAAAAAGCATCAACTTTGGAAATTACATGGATGAACATTTTAATTAACATTTTTGTGTGACCTTTTCTTGGTCAAAAACAATGAATTTCAATGTTTGGTTTTCTTTCTTTTATATATAATAAACTACACGTAAAGATTTCTCAAACCTGATGTGCTAATGAGGAAGAGAAAGACATACTGTAGAATTCTTTTTCATTATCAATATGTTTCCCCAGGAAACTGCCCCTAAAGAAATACAATTTTGTTTCTAAGGTCTATAATGAATGTGTGCTGTTATAAACAAACTGCACTCTGTATCTTAATGAGTATTCATGTTTAATTATAATAAATGAAAACATATTTATTCCTGTTAACACACATACAAACACAAGTACAAATAACTTAGAATGACATGTTTTCATTAAAAGAAGTATACATATGAGGAATTGGTATTATAAATGAAAGGAAGGTGAAATTAAATAAAATTTCTAAGCAGAAATTCAGATGTCCAACTTTTATTCTCTTCTTTTTTTAAGTGCAAAGAGAAATTTAAAAAATGTTAAAATGCATGTGGCATGCTCAGGCATATATGACTACACAGACTCCAGGATTTTATCTAAAACTTTAGTTTGCATTATTGGTTAGGATATATTTCCACGTTGGAGAAATACAAATAAAACATTTCAAACTGTTCAAACATAACTGACACCATTAAAATTAAAAGATGTCTCCAATTCTATGCTAAACATTCTTCAGATTTACTAATTTTACTAATGATTTCTTTAAAGTGTATCTCATTTTATTCCAAAAACAAGAAAAAAAAACAACCTTTGCTTAAAAAAAAAAAAAGATTGCAAAGGGAAAAATATATTTACTTACCACATTGTTTACAAAACACAAGAACTTAACAAGCAATTAAATGAACAGTTAAGACCTCAAAAATCTTACCCTGTCCACATAACAAACAAATACAATGGGTAAAATTCTCAACATTGTCCAAGGACCAGACTTTTAAAAGAATGTGTGCACCTAAAAATGTATTGGGATTTCAGAATAGATGCCTAACTCCAATAGGTTTCAATAGGAGTTAGACATCTAAGCACTTCTGAAAATCCCAACAGGTGTTTATCTGCATCCTTTGGTGCCTAATTACCTTTAAATATATGGACGTAATTGACTTTGTTAGCTAAGACCCATAGTAGTCTAAGTCCCACTGACTTTCAAAGTCAATGGACTTTGCCTGCAAGTTGGTCATGGTGACTCACTCAACTCTCACTAGTGGCTCCTAGTAGCTGCGTGTGCATTTCACTCCAGGACCTTGCCTTGGCTGGTATGCTAAACCTTGTGAGGGTAATTAGCAGTGGCTGCTAATGAAAACCTGTCTGGCCCTCCAAGTGCACGAAATCTCCTACAGTGAAGCCAGCAAAACAACTTCCAAAGTATAACACTGGTAGAAACAGTACTGGAGCAAGCTAGTGGATAGCTCAGAGCAGTGTTGTAGATGGAGTACAATACACTGGTCAACCACAAAGCCAAAGAGTTGTGGTTGAACACTTGGCTAGTACTGAACCATAGAAACTGAATGAAGATTGGAAAGAGAAACAAAAGAATGCAGGTACCCAGACAAACAAGAACCACATTCACCGACTGGAAACCGAGGCAGGAATGAAAAGTATGCCGTTGGAACAAACACAACAATACACAAATTGGAATATGAAATGAAAGAACATCATACCAGGCTGGAGCACTTGTGGTAATGATATAGTGGGAAATTATTCATGTAGCCAAAAAGAGATGGGCAGGCAAAGGAGAATTCTATCAGGATGAACATAGGACATTGACATCAGGAAGAAAAGATGGTGGACACCAGGATGGAGTTGCATTGTTGCTAAAGCCAGGCAATTATGGCATTTAACCTGATATTGCCCCATATGCTGAGGGTGAGATTTAAAATAAAATCGGATGCAGTCACAATAGTACATGTGCCAACCTTAGCAGTGCCAGAGAAAAAAATGGACATATTTTATCATGATCTACAGAAAGCAATACGCAAAGTTTCAAGACAAGATGAACTGGTGATGGAATATTTTAATGCGGAAGTAGTATCGGATTGGAATTCCTGGGGTGGAGCAACAGGCAGATTTGGACTTGATGAAGAAAACAAAAGATGAGAAAGGCAGCTAAATTTCTGCCTAACTTACAACCTTGTGATAAAAAACATGCTATTTCAACAAAGAAAGCTGCGGAGGAAGTGGACTCATATATCATCTGATGGGCCAAACAAAGAAAATGATAGACTTCATAATTGTGAATCTCAAATGGAAATCAGATGTATTGACATTCAGATTATTTGTGGCTGATATCAATAGGATCATAAATTAGTGTTAGCATCAATGAGGTTGAGCCCAAGGGCAACTGAAAAAGTGCCAAGAACTGAGATCTATAGTGTGGGTAAATTGAAAGAGCCAAATTTCAGGAAAGAAAACAAAGAAGCCTAGTGGAGAAACATCATGACTCTGGTGAAAGAAGAAATGAATGTTAAAGAGACGTGAAACAGTTTAAAAAATTAGATTATAAGAGCGGCTGAACAAGTTTTGGGGTATAAAGTCAACACAAAGAAACCAAGATGGACAATAGATGAAGTGCTGCAGTTGAGTGACAAGTGTAGGAAGCTGCAAGCCTATTAGCTGAGTACCATGGGTTGACCAGAGAGAGAAAACAAAGAAAGACACAGATAACTGGATAAATGAACAATGTAAAAAAGCAGAAGAATACAGAAAGAGAATTGCAACACAAGGGTTTTATCACAAGATAAGAGAATTGTAGGGAACATATGTATTGAAGATGTCAGTGGTGACAAACAAGCAAAGAAAGAATATTTTGAAGTCCTGTACAACATGCACTACATAGTAGATGAAACTGTCCTGAAGAAGCTTCCCAGTACAAAAATTGGAGAGCACAATCTGGAATTCTTAGTAGTGTTAGTAGTAAGGATCTCAATAAAGTTTGAAAAAGAAAAAGGTGCCAGGAAATGACAACACAGATGTAGAGCTGTTGCAAACAGGCGAGGGTCACATGGTAACGGTGATGCACAAACTATTCAACAAGATTTACAAGTAAAGAGCAAGTGCGGCGTGAATGGGGGAAAGCATTAATAGTAATGATCTTTTAAAAAAAGGAGATAAGAGTAAGTGCAAGTATTACAGAGGAATTAGTTTATTGAGTGTGCCAGGAAAAGTATTCATCAAGTCGTTGCAGAAGAGAATAAAGAGGGACATGGAAACAGTGCTTGCAGAGAAACAGGCCGGATTTAGGCCAGGATGAAGTACAACTGATCAGCTATTTGTGATGACAGAGATGAGAAAAGTATATGTTTTACAATTAGCGATCTTTACAATAAAGTATTTTGGTTGTGGAATTGGGAAAGTCCGGGGGCTGGGAGGAAGGGGAGTCTGATGATGAAGTGGGATGAGTAAATCTCAGCTGATAACAGTGAGGTGGGGGGTGGGGCAAGGAAAGAAAGTCCTGGCAAAAGTTAGGAGAGTCTAAGGAATCCCAATGGTGTTTGTTACTTTATGATGGAGAAATTCTGCTGCCACCACAGCCATGGAAACACATTAGCTCTGAAGCCCATATACCACAACCACTCAGATGATTAAAGGACCTCCTTTTAATCTTGCTAGTTGTGAATCAGGGTCCATGCACTTGCTGTTTGTAACCCTACATTCCATTCATGTCTTGCTCTGTAACCAGCCTGCTAAAATCTGCTCGGTTCAGCAGCTGAGAGTTTATCGCTGTCCTTCCCTTAGATCATTCCTCTTTCATATAAACCTAGATTTATTCACCACTACCCTGATTCAGATTTGTCTTGCCCACGCCACATCAGCTGATCATTATCTCCCCCTCATCCATACTTGTTGCTCTATAGTATCCCCTAACTGGACCCTTAGAGATGGGCGACTGAGAGGAAGAATTAATTTACCTGCAGCTGTGATGCTGCTTCATAGCTCCCAGTTCTGTTCTGCTAGTATCATAGCAGCAGCAGAAAAATCCTCAGAGCCTCCTCTTAACCAGAACATGCAAATAGGGTCTGAATATGGGGCATACAATCTAAAATAAACTATGACATTTAAAAATGCAAGTGCAAACAAAATTCCTTTAAAAGTTAATTTGTATTTATTAATTTGTCTCAAGTGAAATCACACAAGTTAACAACATCCTTCAAGTTCATTTAAAACTAATTATATGGAGAATTCTTCTTATCCGGATGTAAAGTACTTATAATGCTATTTTTGGGAGCAATCCTGAAAGCCATTATATTCACATCAGTATTCCTTATGTGAGTAGTCCTATTAAAGTCATATAAATCGTTCCTCAAAACTCACCTCTACCCACCACTACTGAGTTCAAAAAAGCCAAATGACCCCTTCTCTTCCCCCCAACCCAACTTTCTCCTCTTTTCTATTTCTCACCCTTCTCTGTGGCTCTACTTATATTTGTAAGTTCTGTGGGACAGGGACTATGTCCCATGCTTTTCAATATTTTTTTCCAAAACTGCCTACAGGATTTAGGATCTTAAGTCCCATTTTCAAAAGTGACTTCAGCACTTGGGCCCAAATCTTCAAAGATTTTTAGGTGCCCAATTCCAATTGAAATCAATGGCAGTTAGATGCCTAATACTTTTGAGGATCTGGGTTTTAGGAGCCTAAATCTCATTGAAAATAATTGGAAATTAGGCCAGGTTTTAGAAGTATTTAGGCGCCAAAAGGTGCAGATAGGTGCCAAGTAGGGTTTTCAAAAGTGCTGAGGTGCCTAACTCCCATAGGAGTTGATACAAAGGACACTAGGCACCTATCTGCCTCTTCAGGCACCTAAAAACCGTTACAAATTTAGCCCCAAAGTGACTAACATGTTTAAAAATGGGACTTATTTTTGAAACTTTTATCCTTTATCTTTGTGTCTTATACAACTGTGATGGGGTATATAAACCCCACACTGGAGAACAAGAGGTTAATGAGCTGCTCTGGACTAAGCCAATCCCTCCCTCACCTCCCCCTGCCACCCTGCAAGAGATGCACAGGCTGGAGAAGAGTTAAAAGGGAGCTGAACAGCTCACTTGTGGGAAGGCCAGGGAAGAGAAAGGACCTTTATCTTGCAGCTCCTAAGAAAGGATTGAGTGAAGGTGGGAATCTCTCCTGCCCACAACTGCCTGAAGGTCCCTACCTGAGGAAAGGGAGGACTGGCTTCTGATAGACCCTGAGAGAGAAGCATATCCCCCTTGCACTTACTAACCCAATTTATTTGTGTTGACTCCCTGTGTTTGGTTTATGGACTACCCCTGAAGGGGAGAGAGACTGAACTAACATGGCGGAAGGGCCAAAGTACCAAAGGAAGCCGCCACTCCAAGAGGGGGAGAGTTACCACACCATGCCCAGTCACACAGAGGTGCCATGTGATGAGAAGACCCACTTCAAATTTTCCTGTACAGACTACAAACTATGGACAATAGAGGGATGGTAGGATGTGGCCCAGATAGGGCAGCCTTAAGACATTCCTGGATGGCAGATCCTTTTGCCATCCTCACAGAACCCTGGGCTGGAATCCAGTGGAGTGGGAGAACCTGATTCCCTTCCCAAAACCCCCTCTGCAAGTCGAAGGGCCTAAGCCTGACCACTAGGCAATGCTCCCCATCACATTGTTGGAACAAATAACAAACAGTAATAACAATGAAAACAGCAATTAATATAGAAATGAAGGTTAGTTATCTATAACCAAAGTTCTTCAATATGAGCCTCTGCATATTCTCACAATTGTGGAATCAAGACACCCGCAGTGTGAGCTTCTGCAACCTTCTGGACAGCCGTGTCCATTGGGGCCATTCCCTAATCATTTATTTCCCTATTCTGGATGGTTCTGAGGGTATAAAAGGGGAAGTGGCCCCAACTGCCCTTTAGTTCTTTCCATTAATTCAGGAATTCCTAACCTAAGACTCTGCATAAGTGGAGAAGATCGGCAGAGAGCATGAATACGCAGAGACTCATTTTGAAGAACTTTGGTTACAGGTAGTAACCTTCATTTCTTCTTTAAGGAGTCTTGGCATACACCCCTTTGTGGGAATTTAGTGAGCAGTATAGCCCCCAGGAAGATGGGTTGAGGAGTTCTAGGTCAAAAAGAAGCTGCATTTGTCCTGCATGAGGACTCTGACAAATTCAGAAGGTTGACCCTGCCAAGTCATATGTGTGAAACATAATGTGTTTTGCATAACGTTTGCACCAGGACAGACTGGCTCCTCTAGTGTCATCTCCATCTCTCCAAAGGTTTGGAAACTGGTGCACAGGTTTTGGCCCCATATAAATAACAACCAAGTTATCTGAATACATGATATCTGCCTCCCTGAATCTGAGGCTCATGGACATACATGCAAGCCAGTCATCTGTAAGAGCTGGGAAGTTCAGACATCTTTACATAGTTAGGAGGCAGACGGGACCACATGCTCTGTGAGAATGCAACATAAAGGAGTTAGTCATTAGGCTTGTATCTCAGCAATGCGCTAGGCCAGTGATAACTCAGACTGAGGCTTTTAAACTGCATGTGGCTCTTTAATGCGTCTCCTGTGGCTGTCTACAACACATGATATTAAAACACTGTGTGATTTAATTATTAACCAATCTAAGTTATTAACCAATAGGATGCTTTTGCTGTGTTATTACCCAATTGTTGGTGAATAAAATAATAATACTTGGTCAGTCATTTTGCTGTGAGAATTTATATATACACACACACACACACACACACAATGAATGTAGCTCTTTTGGGTAATATTGATGAAACTACTGTGGTTCCTTTGGGTAATGTTGAGAGCTAATTTGGCTCTGAACCACTGAGGTAGGAATATCACTGCTCTAGGCTATCAAAAATGGCATGTTCATAAAGATATAATACAAAGAGAACAATCTGGCCAATTGTTAAATGGAAGCCTATGAGCTTCACGAGGATAAAATGACAATCCCCTGGTTCTTTCTAGAAGAGGACACCCTTAGGGTGAGATAAATTAACCTATTCTTCTGCAGAATTCACTGCACATGCCAGGCACTGCAATGGATAATTGAATCACATTTTCTGCAGCTGTCCCAGCAAAGTAACTACCCCCAGCAATTCTAGAAGTACACAGAGCAACCCTATCTTAGATAAGGTTATTCCAAGGTGAGAAAGGGGTGACAATGTGTGTAGAGGTTGGAAGAGGGATAGCAACCAAATCTCTCTTGGCAGATGTCAAAGAGGCTTTTCAGTAGGATTTTTTTTTTTTTTTTTTGGTATCTGAAGTGTAAAATAGTCTAAACTCATGGTCTTCTTGCTTAGAAATGATGCAGATGTGGAAATGTCTTTCAATTCACAGAGTAGGTGTGACTGATCAAAGACTTCTGCTTTTTAACAGGATCTTTTAGATCTCAGAATAACACTCACAAACCAGTCAACTGTCAGCCAGAGAAACTCTGAACCTGGATGGAGACTCCCACCTGATATCTGAGACAAAAAACCAGTAGTTTAAAAAACAGGACTTTAACATCAGACCCACAATATTTAATGACAGATTCCCCCATCTCTAACCATGCCTGGTGACAGCAACTTGGTACCAAGTGGACCAAAGTTTGAAAGCCCTCAGAAGAATCCAGGGCAACACAGAGATAAGTTCCTGTTTTTTGGTGGAGAAAAGGCTTGCAATATTGATTTTACATCTTCCTTGTCTTTGTATAAGAATCTCGGACAAGCCCATTATCCATGTTGGGAAAGAGACTTAATTGCTATTTACCTTAGTTGTGGAAAAAAATATAAAGCAAGAGCCCTTGATAGAGCACTTGCAATGCTGAGTGCAAATTCTGTTGAAACAGTCTGTCAATATAATATCTTTCCCTCTGGATAAGACATTGGGTCACTTCTTGACAAGTGTGCTTGGCAGTCCTTCATGTTGGACTGTCAAAACTTGATCTAGGCTCGGGTCCTGCAAGATCCAGATATTCGGCAGCAAGATCCAGATGTAGGCTTGGTTTTTGGCTCTGGATACAGATTCATACTCATCAGGAATTGGTCCCTACGCCCTTCTGCCCCTCCCTATCTCCTCCCCCCCCTTTTTTAAGATCCCAATCCATCTCTTGTTGTGGAGCCAAATATGGGTTTTGCAGCTCCTTGATCCGTGCTCGGCTATCAGAGGCGGATGTGGATTTTGCAGCCCAGGATTCATAGTTGACTGCTAGATCCCGATCTGAGTAGCAGGATTCCTGGCTTTGCAGATCTGGAATGTTTGAAAGTTGGATCCATGGGCCAGAGAGTCACTTTAGGCATAGAGCTAGGTTTCTTAGTTCAATGTAGAGACCTTAACAATGACTGGCTCCTCAATCTGATGCTGGATTGCTTCAGTGCCAGCTTGGCTGAATAGGACTGAAGAGCCTCCTCCATTAATAGGGGTTTCTGAGTTGCCTCTTCCACTCCTGTGGATCCAGACAGAGCCCATGCTCATCTTCTTTTTTTCTTTTTAAGTTATGACCTCATTAACTAACTGGCAAACTAACTAGCTATCAACAAATTCCCCCCCCCCCCCGCCAAATGGATGGGGAGAAGGGATGGGGGGGGGAGAAGAGAATAAAAAGAAAAACTGACCAAGAAAGCATCAAGGACAATGTGTGTGATCAGAGCTTGCTACACCTCCAGCAGTTAGAAGGAACTGAGGGGCAGTTGGGGCCACTCCCTCCTTTATATTCTAGGAACTCTCCAGGATGGGAAAGGGATGGTGGGGTAAGTGTCACCAACAGACACTGCTTTCCAGAAGGTTCTGGAAGCTCCAGGTGCAGGAGTCTTGATCCCACAAGTATGAATATCAGAGGCCACTTGAAGAACTACAAATACTAACATATATGCAACCTGCAGAAGTAAAGGTGTACAGAATAAAGCTTGTTGTGTTTGTTAAATCTAATAAAAAACAAACACACAGAATTATTCAGAAATTTTAATATTTTATATTATGATATAAATGATTTCCATTAGAACACTTCCATTCTTCCCAGAAGAACTCATGTCAATAGAGAATCTTGCCTCTAATTTATAAGCATACATTCATTAATGTTTTAATTAATTCAGTAATTACCATAATTTGGCAAACTATGATGAAGTAGCTAAAGGGCATGTTTTCTCCACATTATGGCCAAAATATCTGGAGTAAAGAAGCACAGTGCAGGAACTGGTAAACTCCCATTCATCCAACAGCTCAGAACTTCAACATGAGAGTACTGTATATGTCTACTTACATATCCAGGTTACACACAAAGATTTAGTTTTTCCTCTACAGAGCAGCTGTTTTACACTACCAGTCCAAAACAGCCCTAATCCAGAGTTGTTGGCCTACAAAGATCACCCTAAAGAACAGGGGTGGGGGAAATCTTCTGGTAGCATAAAGCTGGCACAGTGGCTACACTAAGTGTTTCTCCTGGGATGAGCTTTAAGGCTATTTTATGCTGGTGGTACAACTCCAGCAGCACTGAAAGGGAGCTTGAGTAGAGGTAATAACTGAAGGAAAGGGGCATTCTTAAACCCTGGAAATCCCCGACTGCCTTATCAGCACTTTAAGGCCACTGGCAGCTGACATGAGTTTGAATAGTATTTAGGCTGCTGTAATTCACGCTAGAATACAGATGTTATATACAGTTGACCCAAGATGGAAGGGGTACAAAGGACAACTTTTCATCTGGGCAGCGCTGTGTGCTTCTCAGTAGTAGGTGAAGATCTGGACCATAGTTTTAGAAGTTTACATCACTACCAAGCATAATGAAAAGCAAACAACTCATGATAAGTATCTTAGGAAGATACTTTAAGCTTCCTTGTTGGAGAAAAGAAGAAAAATATATGGAGAAGAGGGTAATAAACCTTAAAAAAGGAATACTACTGGAACCATATAGTTTAATAAAGCTCAGCAGGAAAGCATTTAATAAGATTGTTAAAAACTTAAATTGGCAGTTGTGTTGGTATAGAGAAAAACACAAGTAAAATAAACTAAGAAATCAATAATGCTTTCAGATAAACATCTTAATCTAAATGTTGAATGCAAAACTAACAGCATAGTCTAGAACTCATTTTGAGTGCTGGCCAAAGTATTAATGTATATCAGTTACCACTTATATTTTACTATCAGTGATTGTAAATTGCACTTTTAAAATGAAACATTTTAAATTTAATATTGGGGCAATTCATTAGGAGAGAGCTGCCTTTACATCTTTGTATAAGCCTAATGTGTGTCAATACATTTTAAAATGTTGAAAAAAAGAGTTTAATCAATGTAATCCTCCCCCCCCCCCCCCCCAACTGCTATAATGGACTGAAATTGTATCTTACAGCTGGTCCAACAAAGACCAAGCTTATTGGCCTTTAGTTCAATGAACACAGGAACATAGACCTGGAAGGGACCTCCTAAGTCATCAAGTCTAGTCCTCTGATGTCACAGGCAATCCTGTTCATATACTTGTCAAGCTCCATCTTAAAGCTACTTAGCTTGCTTAGCCCGACTACTCTTACTGGAAGGTTGTTTCAGAACCTCCCTCACCTGATGGTTAGAACCTCCTTCTAATTTCCAGTCTAAATTTATTCATGACCAGTTTATATTAATTTGTTCTTGTGCCAACACTGTTCATTAGCTAAACTGCTCTTCTGTCTCCCTGGATGTTTATCCCAAAATGTACTTATAGAGAAAAATCATATCCTCTCTCAGCTTTTGTTTTGCTGGGCTAAACAAGCCAATCACTCTTAGTTTCTTTTTCATACGAAATGATGATCAGGGAATGGAGAGCTCAATAGCCCTTCTCCAGTACCTGTTCCAGTTTGAATTCATTTTTCTTGAGCATAGATGACCAGAATTGTACACTGGATTCCAGATGAAATCTTACTAGTGGCTTATACAGTGGCATTAATACCTCTCTATCTCATCTGATACTAGGATTGCATTTGCCTTTTTCACAGCTTCATCACATTGGTGGATTGATTAATACACCCAAATCTTTCTCCTCCTCTGTCACTTCCAACTGATGAGCCCCCAGATTATAGCAGAAATTCTTTCTTTCCATTTCTATACACTCATTTCCATTCTGCATTTACTCACTTGTTTTACATTATCATCCTTTCAGATTACTGGGACAAAATATTCATTTGGGTTTTGGGGCATACCTAGATAATCCTTAAGTTCTACCCTATCCTTGCTGTATAGCAGCCCACCTTCTTTTTTCTTGTTCTCTTTTTATTTATATATGTAAAGAACCTTTTACAGAGATTGTTTTAATTTCCTTTGTAAAGTCTAACTCATCTTGACTTTTTACCAATTCTCACTTTATCCCTACACTTGCTGACCCCCAAGACAGACCATTCATAGTTGATCAATCACTGTTTTGATGCCTTGCATGCTCTCTGCTTACTCCCAATATCATTTTTCCAGTACTTATTCATCAAGTTAGGTCTGGAGCTCTTCCCTAATATATTTTTTCCTTTGCTTGGGATGCAAATCCTAGATCGTTTTTGCACCTTTGTCTTAAAGAAATTCCAAGCTTTCAACACATTTAAGTCCTTGAACTCTTCTCCTGACATCACTAACTAGTTCCCTTAATTTCCCAATATTTGTCTTTCCTTAGTTACTGACCTTTTTTTCGTGGGCCTTCCATTTGATTTAAATGGAATCAGCTCATAATCATTTGATACAAAGTTATTTTCTACAACCACCTCTTCTATAATTCTCTCACCTCTTCTCTAATATCCTCACAAACCAAGTCTAAAACAGCAAACAGCAGCAACTCTGGTTGGTTCAGTGATTATTTAGCGAAAAAAATCTTAGGCTATCATAACCAGGACCTACCGTTATTAGTAGCATTTGTTCTTCAATCTATATGTGGGAAGTTAAAGTCTTCCAGAAAGACACAAATTTCCACTAGCCTTTATTTCTCTAATAACATTAAAAAGAAGTTTATCTATGAAATGCTCGTCTCTTCTTTCAGATATTTAACGGAGGTCAGAAGGAGGTAAAGATATGGCTGAGTGGGAAATTGGTTATTTACAGGAGTATGGTTGTAAAAAAAGAGTTCATGTATGTTTTCATTAGATTATGTGGAAGTGCCCTGAGACATGTGAAGGGGTGCATTTTATAAATCTAAAAAATAAAATAAACATACATATGAAAATCTATATATGTATGCATGAATAACTTCATATATATGAAGTTATAATCCTGCCTTAACTGCTATGGGCCCTGTCAGGA
This sequence comes from Malaclemys terrapin pileata, assembly GCF_027887155.1. Lineage (NCBI taxonomy): Eukaryota > Metazoa > Chordata > Testudines > Emydidae > Malaclemys > Malaclemys terrapin. Next base: position 114,738,367 of record NC_071511.1, read on the forward strand.
GCCCACTATGGTAAAATATATATGACTTATCTATTATCTAGACATAGTTCAGCATCAAACTAAAATGAAAATGTTGATATAGAGTAGGTCAGGAAATAAAGATTAATTGCAAGTGTTTAGAAGATTGAGACATAGCTTGCATTCTATATACCAACACAATATCAAATGAAAGTGAACCCTTTGTAAAAATCCTGTCATACTGTCTAATAAAGTTCTAGATGTGAACTTTAGTAACTCTCTGCAGTTCCTCCTTTCATCTCTTTCAAACAGCAAGTAAAGAAGATTTATAGTCAAAGTGGTTTAATTTAATATATATTGAAATGAATCTCCATAAAATAAATAGAACATCTCACCCATTAAGTGTGATTATGTTTCTTTTACTCGTGGAAAATACTTTCATATTTCATACACCTTTATGCTCCTCTACTGTAAGAAACATAATATTTACCCTTCATGGGTGAAATATGCTATATTTTTTCCAACAAGTAGAGTTATATAAATATAAAATAAAATAAAAAGCCACATCTATTTAATGTGAAGGCAAAGAATTGCATAGACAATCCAATAAACACTTAGTAATTTTAAAGAAAAATCTAGACATGGAAGACAAACATATTTTAAAAACAAATATTCCTTGGTAATCAGCATTTTATGCAGTAGCATTGCATAATATTGTTTAGTTACATTAATCCGAGTTACCATTGACTTTGGCATTGAAGCTTTAAGTGTATTCTGTAGTCCAGTGGTTTCAACCTGTAATCCATGGATGCCTGAGGGTCTGCAGACTATGCCTAAGATTTCCAAAGGAGTGCACACCTTCATTTGAAAATGTTTAGGGATCTGCCAATGAAAAAAGGTTGAAAACCACTGCAGTAATCTAAATACCAGAGATGAATGAGTCAGTTTGCGGGGGAGGGGGATTTGCAATCCCAAACTGTAGCTCAGCTAGCCTTCCAAAGCAGAAGATTCACATAGTTTTAGAAACATATTTTGGTTTTCTGTTTATCCTTTTGTTTCTGCCTAACTGACCTATACTGCTCTGTTCGTCTAGCGGGGCTGTTAGAATTTGAAATGAGAAATGATCGAAATATTAAATGCAATCAGGAAAAAAAAAAGGCAAAGTCCTCTTGTGAAGACATTGCCTAGGCATTGGAGTCGAATGAAACCGAAAAGCTGAACAGACTAACAAAGAGCCTTTGTCCACCTTGTGCAACTTTCATAAAGATTTCTTCCATTGAATGTGTGAAGGCAGGCTTGCAACATTAAATGGACATGAAAACAGCCCCACACATGTTTCTATCCACCATGGAAGCATATTTTGAAAAATCCGATATCACCACCTTATCCCACAAAAGTTGGTATATGGTAGAAATGGCACTAATGTAAAAAGAACACTCACTCAACATGCCAAATCCATTGTTCAAAGGGAAGTGAATTACCTTGAGCTCATAGAATCACAGAAATGTAGGACTGGAAGGGACCTTGATAAAGTTATCAAGTCCAGTCTCCTGCATTGAGGCAGGACTAAGTATTACCTAGACTATTCCAGACAGGTGTTAATCTAACCTGTTCGTAAAACCCTCCAGTGAGGGAGATTCCACACCTCCCTAAGTAATTTGTTCCACTACTTAACCACCCTGACAGTTAGGAAGTTTTTCCTAATGTCTAACCTAAATCTCCCTTGCTGTAATTTAAGCCCATTACTTGTCCTATCCTCAGTGGTTAAGGAGAACTATTTATCACCCTTCTCATAACAACCTTTTACGTACTTAAAGATTGTTGTTATGTCCCCCATCATTCTTCTTTTCTCCAAACTAAACAAACCCAGTTTTTTTCAATCTTTCCTTTCAATCATGTTTTCTAGACCTTTAATCATTTTTGTTGCTCTCCCATGGACTTTCTCCAATTTGTCCATATATGTCCCAAAGTGTGGTTCCCAGAACAGGACACAATACTCCAGCTGAGGCCTTATCAGTGCTGAGTAGAGTGAAAGAAGAGGCTACTCACCTTGTGCAGTAACTGCACTCCTTCGAGATGTGTGTGTGGGTGCTCCACTTCAGGGCCCATGTGCCTCTCAAGCCCTTGATTACAGAGTTTAAGCTGGTGGTGTCCGTTCGCCCTGTGCATGCACCCTAAGCTTCCTCATGCCAGACACTGAGGCCGTATAAGGGTGCACGGGCGAACCATCCTCATTTCCTTCTCTACCCTAGTGTCCCCTAGGGAACAGACCAAAGCAGAGGGGAAGGAGAGTGGGTAGTGGAGCACCCACAGGGACATGCATCTTGAAGGACCACAGTTATTGCACAAGGTGAATAACATCATCATCTTTGAATAGTGTCCCTATGGCTGCTCCACTTCAGGTGACTTCTGAGCACTATCCCCAGAAGGAGGAAGGAGCTTCAGAACAGAATCTAGAGCTGAAGATAATACTGCCAAACCAAGCGCTGCATCAGTTCTGATGGCATGGATAAGGGCATAATGTTTTGAAATCTATGAAGTGGCTACTGTGATTCTGTATGATTGAATATGACCCTCATTTATATCATGGAAAAGTTACGATTTGCTAAGTATGATTATCCTGTTTATATGCATGTATTACTTTGTATCTAAAGTTATGAATATTGGCTATGCATGATATCTTATACATATGTTGTATTCCCGAGTAACACCCACTGGATAGAATTTACATTAGAGCCAGACAGCTATGTGTTGATCATAGAATCACAGAAGATGAGGGTTGGAAGAGGCCTCAGGAAGTCATCCAGTCCAACCCCCTGCTCAAAGCAGCACCAATTCCCAACTAAATCATCCCAGCCAGGGCTTTGTCAAGCCGGGCCTTACAAATCTCTAAGGATGGAGATTACACCACCTCCCTAGGTAACCCATTCCAGTGCTTCACCACCCTCCTAGTGAAATAATGTTTCCTAATATCCAGCCTAGACCTTCCCCACTGCAACTTGAGACGATTGCTCCTTGTTCTGTCATCTGCCACCACTGAGACAGCCGAGCTCCATCCTCTTTGGAACCCCCCCTCCCCCTTCAGGTAGTTGAAGGCTGCTATCAAATCCCCCCCCACACATTCTTCTCTTCTGCAGACTAAACAAGCCCAGTTCCCTCAGCCTCTCCTCGTAAGTCATGTGCCCCAGCCCCTGATCATTTTCATTGCCCTCCGCTGGACTCTCTCCAATTTGTCCACATCCTTTCTGTAGTGGGAGGCCCAAAACTGGACTCCAAATGTGGCCTCACCAGTGCTGAATATAGGGGAATAATCACTTTCATCGATCTGCTGGCAATGCTCCTACTAATGCAGCCCAATATGCCGTTAGTCTTCTTGGTAACAAGGGCACACTGCTGACTCATATCCAGCTTCTCATCCACTGTAATCTCCAGGTCCATTTCTGCAGAACTGCTGCTTAGCCGGTCGGTCCCCAGCCTGTAGTGGTGCACGGGTCTCTTCTGTCCTAAGTGCAGGACTCTGCACTTGTCCTTGTTGAACCTCATTTGATTTCTTTTGGCCCAATCTTCCAATTTGTCTAGGTCACTCTGGACCCTGTACCTACCCTCCAGCGTATCTACTTCTCCCCCCTGCTTAGTGTCATCTGCGAACTTGCTGAGGGTGCAATCCATCCCATCATCCAGATCATTAATAAAGATATTGAACAAAACCGGCCCCAGGACCAACCCCTGGGGAACTCCACTTGATACCAGCTGCCAACTAGACATCAAGCCATTGATTACTACCCATTGAGCCTGACAATCTAGACAGTTTTCTATCTCCCTTATTGTCCATTCATCCAATCCATACTTTTTTAACTTGCGGGCAAAAATACTGTGGGAGAGCGTATCAAAAGCTTTGCTAAAGTGAAGATATATCACATCCACCGCTTTCCCCATATCCTCAGAGCTGGTTATCTCATCACAGAAGGCAGTCAAATTGGTCAGCCATGACTTTCCCTTTGTGAATCCATGTTGACTGTTCCTGATCACCTTCCTCCCCTTCAAAATGGATTCCTTGAGCACATGCTCCAGGATTTTTCCAGGGACTGAGAGGAGGCTGACTGGTCTGTAGTTCCCCGGGTTCTCCTTCTTCTCTTTGTTAAAGATGGGCACTATATTTGCCTTTTTCCAATCATTCAGTACCTCCCCCGATCGCCACGAGTTTTCAAAGATAATGGCCAATGGCTCTGAAATCACATCAGCCAACTCCCTCAGCACCCTCGGATGCATTAAATCTGGACCCAGGGACTTGTGCATGTGCAGTTTTTCTAAATAGTCCTTAACCTGTTCTTTCACCACTGAAGGCTGCTCACCTCCTCCCCATACTGTTTTGTCCAGGACAGCAGTGAGGGAGCAGACCTTGTCTGTGAAGACCAAGTGAAAAAAAGCATTGAGTACTTCAGCTTTTTCCACGTCCTCTGCCACGAGGTTGTCTCCCCCATTCATTAAGGGTCCCATGCTTTCCCTGACCTTTTTCTTGTTGCTAACATACCTGTAGAAACGCTTCTTGTTACCCTTCCGATCCCCAGCTAGCTGCAACTCCACTTGTGTTTTGGCCTTCCTGATTACACCCCTGCATGCTCGAGCAGTATTTTTATATTCCTCCCTAGTCATCTGTCCAAGTTTCCACTTCTTGCCCATTAAGGACACTTCACTCTAACAATGAGCCATAGAAGAAACTCATCCCACTCAGTAAGCCTTCCTGTGGATGCCTTAGCAAGAATATGGGCAATAGCTATCCCTGTGAGTCAGCAAAGAATATAAGGATATGTGATATGCTCATGTGACCCTGGATTCCATCTTTGGCCAATAACTTTCCACAAACAGATGCTGTGAGCTTTGTTTGAGATAGTAAAATTCCAGGCACATGGCAGAGGATACAAGAGACTCCTGAGATATATCCATTTTGCCTGTTTCCTTCCCTGATTTACTCTACAAACCTGATACATATAAATAATTGCAAAGTCCTTATATATGATGTACTAACCATTATTAAGTTTATTATTTTCTTTTATTATTTTTTTACTTTGAGTTACTAAAGAATTGGCTTAAGCGCGATTATGTGGTCAGATCTGAGTTATATATTGACCTGACCTGACGCATGTCACCTGGAATGGTGGTTGAAGGCATGAAGGGATTTATTAATCTTTAATGCCTCTGGCACGTAAATATCTTGCGACACCGGCTACAACAGTGCCATGAGAACGTCTGTTCTCACTTTCAGGTGACATTGTAAATAAGAAGCCGGCAGCATTATCTCCTGTAAATGTAAACAAACTTGTTTCCCTTAGCGATTGGCTGAACAAGAAGTAGGACTGAGTGGACTTGTAGGCTCTAACGTTTTACATTGTTTTGTTTTCGAGTGCAGTTATGTAACAAAAATCTACACTTGTAAGTTGCGCTTTCACGATAAAGAGATTGCACTACAGTACTTATATGAGATGAATTGAAAAATACTATTTCTTTTGTTTATAATTTTTACAGTGCAAATACTTGTAATCAAAAATAAAGTGAGCACAGTACACTTTGTATTCTGTGTTGTAATTGAAATTAATATATTTGAAAATGTAGAAAACATCCAAAAATATTTAAATAAATATTTATTGAATATTCTATTATTGTTTAACAATGCCCTCAAAACCAAAACAAAACACTTCATTAGCAATGTGCTATGAGACCTACTAAGCAGTTTGTAGTGGTATACTTAGATGATATATTGATCTTCTCAGAGGATCTGGACCAACACACCACTAACATCCGCACAGTCCTGGAGAGACGACGACAACACAGTCTCTATGCTAAACTCAAAAAATGCATGTTTGATCATACCTCCACTGTTCAATCCTCAGTCTCACCTTGTCCCCAGAAGGAATCAAGATGGACCCATGCAAGGTGGAGGCTGTACATGAATGGGAAGCCTCCTGCAATGTCTGTGACCTCCAATGTTTTCTAGGCTTTGCAAATTTTTACTGGAGGTTCATCTCAATTTTTGTTCAGAAAAACAAAAACCAAGCCCCTCACTGTCCTACTCTGGAAGAATACCCAATTCCACTGGTCGTCCAAGGCCCAATACTAATTCAAACAGATAAAGCTTGTCTTCACCACTGCTCCAGTATGGCCCACCCGGACATGATGCTAGTTTTCATCATGGAGGCTGACACATTCAGCACAGAGATCAAGTAATCCTCTCCCAGAGGCATGGATCCAAGCAAGCACTGCACCCCATCATCTACGACATGAGGAATCTTTCCGCTACTGAATGAAACTATGAAATCTTGGGACAAAAAGCTCCTGGCCATTGAAGAATGGTGACAGTACTTGGAAGGGGCCTGTTATCCAGTCCAAGTATTCACTGATCACAAGAATCTGCAGTACCTGTATAGGGCTAAGGCCCTCCCTAAACCAATGACAGGTTTGGTGGGCCCTATTTTTCTCCCCGTTCAACTTTACCTTGACATACCACCTGGGAACTAGAAATGGCAAGGCTGATGCCTTGTCCCAAAGGTATAGCTCTGATCCATGAGGCCCCAGTCTGGAAAGAGACCATATTCCCAAGACCCCATTATTTCCTCAGTGTGACTCACCATCAAGACCTCTCATGCTCATCCACTCTGTCTCTGGAATTCCACCCAACAAGATGGGCATTATCAGCTGAGAACTACATGATACCCAGGAGGGATCACATTCATAAGGGACTGCATCTATTTTCCCCCCAACCTCCAAGAGTCACTGTTCTTCAATTGTGCCATGACTCCACCCTGGCAGGACACCTGGGGCAATTAAAACCTGACAATTAATGTCTCGCTACTTCTGGTGGCCCTGTATGCGCTCCACAATAAAGACATTTTTTGCTTCCTGCTAGTTATGTCCCTGGCACCAGGATCCCACTCCAGAAACCCTGCCACCTCCTCCAACCACTGGATACTCCCTCTTGGCCCTCAGAGGCCATTTCCTTGGACTTTGTGGTGGAGCAACCAGAATCCAGTGGCTTCATGACCCCCTCCCTGTGACTGGCTTACTTGCAAGTGATCTGTGATAAGACTAAAACAGACTAGAAGCTCGATTTTGAGTTAGACTCAGAAGAGCTATGTGTCCATTAAAAGTATCCCATTTTGGGACCATTTGTACCTTATCACAAACTTTGCAACTGAGGTTCCTTACCTTAAAATAACTTTAAAGAGGCAGGGGTGTCAGTGACTCCATGCATAAGGAAGCCTACTATATCAGAAGCCACACCATGAGAAACAGGACCCTCAGATTGACAAGGTGATGATTCATAGGTTTTTCAGGTGAAAAGGTACCATTATGATCTAGTCCAGAGATCAGCAATCTTTGGTATGCGGCTCGCCAGGGTGAGCACCCTGGCAGGCCGGGCCGGTTTGTTTACCTGCCGCATCTGCAGGTTTGCCCAATCGTGGCTCCCGCTGTCCACGGTTTGCCGCTCCAGGCCAATGGCGGCTGCGGGAAGTGGCGCGGGCCGAGGGATGTGCTGGCTGCTGCTTCCCACAGCCCCCATTGACCTGGAGTGGTGAACCGTGGCCAGTGGGAGCCGTGATTGGCCGAACCTGTGGACGCGGCAGGTAAACAAACCAGCCTGGCCCACCAGGGTGCTTACCCTGGTGAGCCGCGTGCCAAATGTTGCTGATCCCTGATCTAGTCTGATTCCTTGCGTGATGTAGGCCATAGAATCTTATCCAGTATTATTTGCATGTGAAGACTATGGTTGTTTAACTAGAGGAATTAAAAAAAAAAAAGAGAGAGAGAGAAAAGCTGGGCAAAATTTCAAAATGGGAGTATTGTATAATATTGTATAATATATATATATATATATAATATATAATATTGTATAATATCTCTGTAAAATATAGGAAAAATGACACAGAAAAGTCAATTTCCTTATGGAGAGAGCCTTGCCTTGTTGCTGCTGTGTAGGTTATGAGTAGCTACACATCACAGTGAAAAGCAAGCAGCATCCACATGGTGGTGTATAGCTACAAACGACTGTGAAAGACTCTGGCGGGGAGAGGCTATGGGGAAAGGCTCCAGCAACTTCCTGTTGCCGGAGCCTTTCCCTTCTGCTAGAGTCTTTCACAGCAGAATGGACCAGCTCGGCAGCTACCCTCTGCTGGAGCCTTTCCCAACCACAGGGAGCTGCCAGAACCTTTCCCTGAAGTAGGGAAAGGCCCCAGCAACGAGGAGGCTGAGGGACACCACACTGCTAAAAATAACAGTTTAGATGGGGAAGGCACTGCTTGGGTGTGTAGAGAGCCACATAGGGTATGTACCCTACAGCTCTAGTGTGTTTTCATTCTATTCACCTAAGCGGTGCCTCACTGCTGTTTATAATCATGTTACAGAGGGGCAAATAGGGTATGTCTGTACTCTATGTGGTGCTGTAAGTATAGACACTTGCGTAAATTACATCATTAAAGTATGAAACAGAGGGATTTGAGTTCTGCTTTACATGCAAAACTCAATGCAACCTTAACTGTGGAGTTATTACCAAAGCTTCCATAATTTTATTTGTGGCTACATTAAAACAAACAAACAAAAACACTTTTGTTCAAAATGTTTCTTTCTGTACAGTAAAATTGTATTAAGCTATTTTATTAGCATTATATTTTAAAGCTAATTAGTTGAATTCCTTATGAATCCAGATGTCTCTCTTCAATGGTAATCTTTAGATTTAATATTGTAATAACTATGGGATCCACAGGAGGACACATTGTCTAGGCACTCTCTTTCTTCCACTGCCTTGGTTTATTACAATTCAGTACAAGGACTCACAATATTTCTTTACTGCTGTAAACAGGTTGTTCATTTCTTTGATGTCACTCATTTCACGGAGTGCCATACCTACTGTGTCTGAAGGGAAGGCAGACTGGCAGACTACTTGAGAAAGCAGCTTGTCATTTGCCATAACACACAATGACATTGTTGCCTAGAGCAAAGCGTTTACTATTTCTCTCTTCCTTTTTTTTTTACTTCACTAACCTTCAGCCCACCTCACTGCATGCTTACATTTCTGAAAATGAACTCTCAAAGTTAACATTTACAACAGGTTCATGTACTCTATCATGAGAGGATAGAACTGCTTCTCTTATGAATGTAAATGAGGAAGGCATAATTTCAAATCCATTTGTCACAGATGATCACCTACTCTAGCAGGTCTAGTGTTTGCTTTAAAATTAAAGCATGATGGACTGAAGTTACATAAAAGAAAGTGATTGGGGTTAAGGGGAATGAGACACCATCAACTCTCATCTCCAGAGCTGTTTTTAATCTAACAGATTACATTTACTAACAGAGTTTAAGGAAGCACAGTGCCAAGCAAAAGGAAGCCAAATGCAAGCACAATATAAAGCATCTGTAATGTGTAAGGAACACAATAGAAAACATCTATAATATTTCGTGTCAGACTGTACATTAAGATGCAGCCCTGAGAAGAGGGCTGTACAGAGCCAACCAAGGGACGCCCTGAGGATATAGTGCCACAGGAGACATTGTGCTCCTGGAGTTCCTGGGGAATTCATCTGCAGAAGCACCCTTAAAAGACGTGCAGGATGCATTCTTCTGTATGATTGGGCAGCTTCTGATTCTAACAGTAAGTATAGCTGAAAAACAAGCTGACACAGAAAACAGGAAAAAGAAGGGGAGACTGGAAAACAATTCTTTTCACCAGTGGAAAGATATGGGATTAATTGATCTAGCTACCAGTCCTAGAGGAGCAGTCAATTCTGAGGCACCAAGAGAATCTAAATTTGACAGTCTGGCACTGGAAATTCCCCCGTAGTTGCAGGCTATCAAGTGGTTGCCTTAACAGAAAGTTTGAATTAATCCAACAACTCCTTGGGGCATGGCAATGCTTCTCAATGATTCCCAGAGAGGCAGGAATTCTCTATATCAAACCATACACCATAAATTAAAATTTTAAATACAATAATAATAAAAACCCCTCAAAAACTGCATGCTGTAATATACATGTCATCCCAGTGGAATTAAAATACACTATTTGCTTCTATAGTGAGGTGAAAACTGTTTAATGCATCACTAAGTAAAAATCATTTTGGCTGAGATAATTCAATTTTCATGTTACCAGTAAATATTTTAATTTTGATCTATGTAAATTTTATATTCTCTGATAACCAAACTATGGTGAAAGTGATCTGAGTTTTGCAGTTTCAGATCGGTCTTTTTTTGTGGAGATCAATATTCTGTCTCATAAAGCTAATATAACCCAAAACAATTGACATTAATTTATCATCTTTGTTTTAAAAATAAATACCTATGTACTGAACATCTATTTAATTTTTGGGAAGATTCGTGGTGGAAGCAGTTGTTGAAGAATAATACTATACTAAGGAAAGGATTTTTCTCTATTAAAAATGCATCTATTGCAGGTACACCTCTACCCCGATATAATGGGACCCGATATAACACGAATTCGGATAGAACGTGATAAAGCAGTGCTCCGGGGGGCGGGGGGGGCTGCGCATTCCGGTGGATCAAAGCAAGTTCGACATAATGCAGTTTCACCTATAATGCAGGAAGATTTTTTGGCTCCCGAGGACAGTGTTATATCGGGGTAGAGGTATATATGTGGAGTGGGAAAGGATCAGGCTGCTGGAACATTTACAAATTCAATATATTGAAACATCTCTGATGAAATCCACTCATCAACTCCTGCTGTGGGACGAAAAGTGTAGGGATGATGAGTGTTGTGAGATGCTGGACTTATGGTTATCCAGAATGGGGCTGTGAAACTGCTCTTCAGTCATCGTTATGCTTCCCCTTTCTCGCTCCCACAGGTACTCATTGTTCACATTCTATTTACGACCTGGTGCTGAGCGTACTTTGAGCACTGGCTTTCTGGCTACTGACATATATTAGATGGTTGTCATGGGGATTGCCCTGAAAATAAAAGACTATAATGATGGTCTCTTTGAATTGAAATGCTACAGGTGATTGCTGGGTGCTAGTTATACTTCACACACTCCTAATGATAAGATAACTGCCCAAATTTACAGCATCAGAATGATGAGACAAAGAAAACGATGAGCTGAGGAAGACAGTCGAAACAAGATTTGTAGGAGCTGATGCCTGATGCCAGGGCAGGGGGCCTCTGTGGTGAGTGTGATTTGACAATGTGGCTGACTAGACAGCCTGTGGTATGCTGCGCTTCTCAAGGCTGTGTGAGGACCAAAAAAGGTGGAGGAAGACTGCTGGCCAATGACTCTCATGTGTTGTGTTTACTCTGTGGTGACGAGACTCCGTGGTGCCTTCCATTATGACAGAATATATGTATGTACAATTATTGTCTCAGGTGATATCTCTATTGTTTTGGGGTTTTTTTAACCAGACAAGCTAAAATGTATTCTTATATAACGATAATATATAATTATTTATATAACTATAAATAATTCTAAAAGTCAACACTACTCAGCAAGAGGTTGGAACTCCTATGATCCAGAAGGATAACGAGACGTGTAAAACAAGAGCCCGAGATGTCCTATTGTAGCCAGGCATGAATACTGCCATCAAAGATAGGTCTCTGCATGGTGGATTCACCTCAGCAGCTGACTTAGTGACAACAGAGGGATCTGTTTTGAGAACAGGTAAAGGCCGTGGGCTCACAGCCATTGACTGATTAGCTGGTGGTTTGTATTATGTTTTATTTTGAACTGGTCGGTTTTTGTTTCTTTTTTTTTTTTTATAGGAAAGCTGTGACAGTAGTAACCGGATACTGATATATCCTGTGGAGAGGAATATTAACCTTTGCAACTGTGATCCACATGATGAAAGTAGGAATTCAGGTTTCTATTTTTGTAAGCATTCCTGTGTCAGTTCCTTGTTACACTAAAAAAAGTTTCGAAGTAATTCTTGAGATTATAAGTTCCTACTTACAAATTTATGAACAATTAGCTTCAATTTGCAAAGCACAATCAAATGGAATTCATGCTAGAAATAGTTATTTGCTAACAGTTATGGACAAACATTTTGAACTGCTATATTGCACAGTATATGAGCACAAATTAGCTAAAAGCACAATTAGCACATCAACTTAAAAAAAACAGCTTTAAAATCAGAAATAAAAGAATAAGTACCATAAGTATTATCACTGTTTTACGGGGAGGTGGGGGGGGAAATGGTTACATACCTTTCGTAACTGTTGTTCTTTGAGATGTGTTGCTCCTGTCCATTCCTATAAGGTGTGTGCGTGCCCCGTGCACGGCAGCCGGAAGATTTTTCCTCTAGCAGTACCCGTCGGGTAGGTCCAGGCACTCCCTGGAGTTGCACCTCCATGGCACTCAATATTGGTCCCTGCCAACCCGCCACCAGTTCAGTTCCTTCTTGCTGGTTTGCTTCAACAAAGGGGCAGGTGGGTAGGTATTGGAATGGCCATGAGCAACACATCTTGATGAACAACAGTTATGAAATTTGGGTAACTGTTTTTTCTTCGAGGGATTGCTCATGACAATTTGAATTAGGTGATTCCGAAGCCTAAGTTTTGGAGGCAGGGTCAGCTCAAAGGTTTGCTGACTGTAGCACCGCTCTGCCAAAGGTTGCATCATCTCTAGCCTTCTGGGTAATGGTATAAAGTGAGGTAAAAGTGAGGATTGAGGACCACATCACAGCTCTGCAGATTGCCTGAGTTGGAGTGCGCTGTAATTGGGAGGTGAGGGGGGAGGACAGGTATCGTCGCCAGGTCATAGCATGCCCAGATACAGGACATGATCCATGATGAAATTCTTTGGGAGGAGACTGGAAGCCCTTTCATTCTGTCTACTACTGCGACAAACAGCTGAATGGACTTCCGAAATGGTTTCATTCATTCCATATAAAAGGCTAACGCCCAGCAAACGTCCAACTAGTGAAGTTTTTGCTCCCTGCTGCTTGCATGTGGCTTAGGGTAGAAAACTGGGAGAAACATATCCTGGTTAATATGAAACTGGGAGACAAATTTTAGGAAGGAAGGCTGGATGCGATCTAAGCTGAACCTTGTCCTTATAGAACACAGTGTAAGGGGGCTCAGATGTTAGAGCCCTGAGCTCAGACACCCTCCTGGTTGACGTTATCGTTACCAGGAATGCCACCTTATATGAGAGGTACAGTAGAGAACATGTCGCAAGCGTTTCAAAGGGTGGCCCCATTAGTCTGGAAAGGACCAGGTTAAGGTCCCAGGCCGGGATCGGCTGTCGTACGTGAGGATATAGTTTGTCGAGACCTTTTAGGAAACGACTCACCATTGGGTTGGCAAAGACTGACTGGACCCCCCACGTGTGGATGGAAGGCAGAAATGGGAGCCAAGTGGACCTCTATTAACAACATGGGAAGCCCTTGCTCTTTAAGATGGAGGAGGTAATCCAATATCATGGGTATCGATGAGAGAGTTGGAGACGGGAGATATTGTGAAGATCAAATTGTGAATCTTTTCCATTTGGCCAGGTAGGTGGCCCTAGTGGAGGGTTTCCTACTGCCAAAGAAGACTTTCCTGACTGGACCCAAACAAGCCAGCTCCAATGGGTTTAGCCATGGAGCTTCCACACCGTGAGGTGGAGCGATGTTGGAGGCAGCTGCGGTCCTGAATTATTAGGTCCGGGAGCAAGGGTAAGGTGATAGGGTTTTCCATGGCCATTTCCAGGAGAGAAATGTGCCAGTCCTGATGGGGCCAGACTGTGGCAATCAATATCACCAAGGTTTCTTCCCTCTGAACTTTGACTAGCACCTTCTGAACAATTGGTATTGTTGGAAACACATAAAGGAGGTGTCCCTTCCAGGGAAGATGGAAAGTGTCCGTGATGGAGCCCGGGCTGTGATTCAGGAAGGAGCAGAATTGCAGGCACTTCCTGCTGTGCCATGTGGTGAATAAGTCTATCTGGGGAAAACCCCACAGTTGGAAGATGGTATTTGCGACATCCGGGCGTAGGGACCATTCATGGCTGCGAAAGGACCTGCTGAGATAGTCCGCCAACTCATTTTAGACTACGGGCAGGTACATAGTTTCCAGATGTATTGAGTGTGTTATGCAAAAGTCCCACAGCTTGAGGGCTTCCTGGCACAGGGGAGAGGAGGGTGCACCTGTTTATAAAAACATTGCTGCAGTATTGTCCATCATGACCAATACACATTTGCCTTCCAACTGAACTTGGAATATCTGGCATGCCATACAGACCGCTCTCAGATCTCTGACATTGATGTGAAGCGAGAGCGCCGCCTGGGAACAGAGGCCCTTTGTCCTGAGGTCTCCCAGTTGCACACTCCACCCCAATGCTAGTGGATCCAAAGAAGGGATAATGGAGGCCAAAGAGATTATGCAGAACTTCAGTTTCTTCATGAACTTGTTGAGGTCTCGCAGGTCTAGGATAGGCCTGAGACCCTCTTTGGCTTTCAGTATTAGGAAATACCGGGAATAGAACCCCTTGCCCTTCAGCTCCTGAGGAACCTCTTTCACTGCCCCCAGTGATAGGAGCAAGGGCACCTCCTGCAGGAGGAGTTGCTCATGAGAAGGGTCCCTGAAGAGGGACAGGGAAGGGGATGGAAGGAAGGGAGGGAGGAGAACTGGAGGGAGTATTCCCTTTCTACCATATGAAGTAACCAGTGATCCAATGTAATTCTGGCCCACACAGGGTAGTTGGCAGAAGAAGGCAAGGGGGATGGATCCAGAGTCCGGACTGGTGTGTTTCCCACAGGCGCACCTTCAAAAGTTCTGCTTCTGGCCTGCTGACTGTTTCGCCTGCCCAGAGCCCTAGGCTTATGACGGGTGAGGTCTCTTTCTTTTATTCCTATTCCTCCTCTGAGAAAAGTCCTGCCTGTTTTCAGGGTGGTAAAAATGAGGTGGAGGTTATGGCTTAAAAGTCTCCGTTGTATGGCCGGAGTGTGCAAGCCAAGGGATTTGAGGGTGGCCCTCGAGTCCTGGAGGCTATGAAGCTGTGAGTCAGTCTTTTCTGAAAAGAGGGTTGAGCTCTCAAAGGGGAGGTCCTGGATAGTTTGTTGGACCTCGTATGGAAGCCCTGAGACTTGGAGCCAGGAGCTCCGGAGGCCATGGTGCGGGTGGCCGAATCAGCCACATCAAAGGCTGCCTGCAGCAAAGCTCGGGCAATGAGCTTACCCTTTTCTACCAAGGAAGAAAACTCTCCTTGGAGTCCTGTAGCAACAGTTCCATAAATTTTTCAGTCGCTCCGCAGGAGTTGTAACTGTACCTACTGAGGACAGCCTGGTGATTAGTAATTTGGAGCTGGAGCCCCCGAGTGGAATAAATTTTCCTCCCAAAGAGGTCCAACTTTTTAGCCTCCCGGTTTTTTGGGGAGAGTCCCTGGTAATCTTGGCGCTCCCACTCATTAGCCGCCACCACCACTAAGGAGGTCTGGCGGGGATGAGTGTATAGGTTCTCGAACCCCTTAGAGGGAACAAAGTATTTTCGTTCATTCCTCTTTGCTGTTGGTGGTAAGGAGGCGGGGGGTCTGCCGCAGGGTCTTGGTGGTATCCTGTATTGTTTTAATGAGTGGCAAGGCAATACTGGAGGGACCAAGGGGGCAAGAATGTCCACCATGAGGTCTGATGTTTTGACAACCTCCTTGGCTGGGATCTCCAGGTTCTGCACCACCCTTCTCCTCAGCTGCTGGAGCACTCTACTGTCCTCTAGGGCAGGGACCGTCAACGTTCCTGCCACCACCTCAGCAGGTGAGGACGAGGACGAGGCCCTAGCTGGGTGCGGGTCCTGTTCCCTTCCCTTCGCACCAAGGGGATCTCGTGGTGCCTGGTCTTCTGGTGTGGTCGGTGCCGGCGTGCTGAATGGTTGGTGCTGTTCCGGATGAGGTGCCGGAGGCACATATGACTCTGAAGACACCAATGCCAACCTAGAGTAGGACCTCTGGCTCTGGCCCTGACCCTGACCCTGGTGAAATACCCAAAGGTCCAGAACAGCCACTAGGTGGGAGCCTATCACTGACCAGGCCAGGACCCCAGATGAAGCTGCTGCTGTCCACATCTTTTGGTCCTGGATCGCCTGCTTCTTTTGGACCTATAGGACTCTGCTTCCGACACCGAGGACTTGCTATAAGAAGACTGGAACTCGGGGACAGATGCGGCTTCCCTATCTGCCCGCTGGTGGATGGTACCAGCGACCGGTGCCGAGGAGATGGTGACCAGTGAGGTACCTTGCTGGCTTGCCCCTGCACAGCACCGAGGGTCTCATGGGTGTCGCTGAGACTGAGCTCAGTGTCCTGTCTCGCCCTGGAGGGGAAGGCGGCACCATGAAAGCAATGAGGTCTTGGCAGCTTCGAACGCCTCCAGTGTGGAAGGCACTTGCAGATTACTGCCTTCCCATATAGGGAAGTGCTGAGGGCTTGGAGTTGACTGATCCCATGCAGGAGCAGGAGTCGCCGAGACCCTAGCCAGTGGAGTCAAATTCCCGTGGCCCGATGTGGGTCTCAAAGTGACAGGCTTCTTCTAAGTCAGTCTGGGTATGGGGGAGTGACCCCTTTCAGGTCTTCTCTTCTTGTGGGACACTGGATTGCAAACGGTGCCGCCCACTGCCATGCATGGAGCTCCGATGTGACGAACTTTGCTGGTGCTGAGGGTCTCTGGCAGAGTCCTTCCTCGGTGCTGACTCATGTCTTGTCGGTGCCAGCGCACTGCACATCGACGTTGAGGTGCTCGGCATCGGTTCCACTGAACTGGAGTCCAAGTGAGGAGGAAGAGCGGCCTCCATCAGAAATATCCTGAGGTGCAGATCCCTCTCCTTCTGAGTCCTCGGACAAAAATCCCCTGAAGATCTTGCAACATTCTTTCTGGTGGCTTTCCCCCGAACACTTCAGGCAGGAAGTTTGGGGGTCACTTCTTAGCATAGACTTGTCACATGCTGCGCAGTGTTTAAACCCCAGGGACCGATGCATGCCCCAATACCGGGGGAAAAAAGGAGGTACCCCCAAATAAAACCTATCTAAACTATACTACTACTATAACCTAACTATTTACAGGGGGGACGGACAAAAGTTCAAACTACTAGAGAAGTTATGCTTGCAAGTGATAACGATCATTCTGGCTAACCGTCACAGATGGTAAGAAGGAACTGAAGTGGCGGCAGGTCGGCAGGGCTCTATATTCAGCGCCAGGGAGGCGTGACTCCAGGGGGTGCCTGGACTGACCCAACGGGTACTGTTAGGGGAAAAACCTTCTGGCTGCCATACACGCGGCACGCACACACCTGATTGGAATTGACATGAGCAATCAAAGAAGAACTATGGAATAGAATCCATAACTTCATTCCTTTCAAACGCCAAACTTGTTCAGATAGAGTTTTGGGTGTGCGAGGAATGAAAGATTAGTCCTAGCGAGATTGAAAGATTTGCCTCCCAGCATCAGAAACTAGATTAGAACTCACAAGTTCTTTGGCTCCCAGTTCTGTGCTTACTCTACTAGACCATAAGCAAGGAAAAAACCAGGAAAACTGAACATGGACAATTTTTTATATATAATAAAGAACGTAGTATATTAAAATTAGGTTCCTTTTTCCAGCCTAACCTACTGGATAAAACATTATGTAATGTCCAAACTGTTTTTAAAATCCCAGCTGCATCTATGCCATTACAATTATAATTTCACATAAAATTTGCAACCATTGAAATCCACCTCATAATTTACAGAGAAGAAAGTTAAGCCTTAAGTTCATTAACTGTTTTTATTTGCCAGGGCCCGTAGACACAGGTTTCATGTTATTCTGGGGACAGAATTTCTTCAGCATAAAAATTATATAGAGAGATAATTCGTATTTACAGTTTAGGAAATTTTCTAAGGAGACTTTAACTGATTCTAAGAGGGTAAAAAAGTCAATCTTGCCAAGTTTGGGTGAGGATTAAAAAGTCGTCAAGGCATCAGCTAAAAAACAGTGAATCATCCCAACACAGATGCCACAGTTTCTGTAAGAAAGGAGTCCGTTAGTGATATATTATTAGCCTTACATATCTGATTGCATTTCTGCTCTCTCTTACACAAAAGGTCAGTGAACCAGTAGACACAATGAAGCATCCTGATATAAAAGGATGTAAGTAAATGGTTTAATCTGTAGTATGAATATCACAGCCTAGAGCACTGCAGCTTCTGTAATATCCTGCTTATTTCTTCAAAAAAATTAGTATTTCAACCAAGTTTTGCTACAGTGCATATACTGCATAAGATGCTTGTAGATTAAGTATGCTCTTCTGGATCTGGCCATAATATCTATGCTTTCATGTATACAATTTTAAATAACTTGCTTACAAAATGTTCCTTTTTATAATTTTGATCTTTAATACATCAGAAACCCCTATGAAAATGTATTCTATTTTGCTGTGTTTCTTATCAAAGTAATTGAATGTGCATTTCACATGCTTCTAGGTCTTACCACCCAACCTTCACAAGGCAAGCAATCATGTTAAACAACTATTCCAAAGCATAGTTTAAAAACAAGTGGTGTTGTCAAACCAGAATGTTTCCTCTTTTTGGCTGGACAGTACGAACGGGGTCATACCATATGCTCACCAGGTTAAAAAAACAGCAGGCTAGACAAGAAAAAGACCCGGAGTAATATATATTTTCTAAATCAGGTTAGAACATGTTGTGGCTTCAACCATGTTTAAATTGTGCTTAATCCAAGTTATTTATTCTCAGGCCTGCCGACAGGGGGGCAAAAGGGGCATTTGCCTGGGGACCCAGGCTGCTGCTGCAGGGAGCCCCGGGCCCTGTTAAATTGCCCAGGTGGGCCACAGGGCTCAGAGGCGACGCCGGGGGGGGAGAGGGGTCGGTCATCCACCCTCCCCAGATGCCTGCTCGGGGCACTCAACCCAGCAGCCAGCCCCAGATGAGGAGAAGAAGGGGGCAGGACCAGAGCTGGAAGGGAAGAGGCGGGGCCAGAGCCTCTCCTCTTCCAGCCACGCTGCCCGGTGCAGCGCAGCGGCTGCCCTGGGACTCAGCTTCTCTAGGGACAGTGGCCGAGTGAGCCAGAGCCCTCCCGGCATGCTCAGAGTCGGCTCCTGTCCCCAGAAGCTGAGCCTGGGGAGGCGGCCTACTGCTGCTGCAGCCAGGTGCTCTCCCAGGCAGCTGCTGTGCTGCACCGGGCAGCATCTGGGAGTGGCTCCGGAGCCTGGCTGTCAGAAGAGCAGCCAAACAGCCAGTGGAAGCCAGGCTGGTGCAGCAGGAGGACACAGCCCCCTGCCCAGGTAATGTGGGATGGGGAGGAGGAGACGGGGAGAGTGCAGGTGCAGGGCAGGGAGGAGTCACGTGGGAGATCATGCAGGAGGGGTCACATGGGGATGTCACGTATCCCCCCTTAGCAGATATCCCCCTTTGAGTCCCTCCCACTAGTTGCCTCTGGCAGGGCTCCTAGGTGTGCACGGGATGGGACTGGCAGTGGGGAAGGCAGCCGGGTGGGCATGTGGAAGTCCTGGCCATTCCGGAAGAGCGCGGCTAGCAGGGCAGATGGCAGCTCACTGGGCAGCAGAAGCACAGCCGGTAGTAGCTCACTGGGCACCTGCCAGCGCAGGTGCAGCACCACCCACATGTTGGGCAGACTGCGTCCGCGTCCCATTGACTGTTCTGCCCTGGGGCCAGGACTTGCTGTCTGTGGGCCTGTTTATTCTGTAGATGAACCTTGAAAACACGACTTGCCTATTACTGTTTCTGAGCATTATTCACCATTGTTGTTACACGCTACAGAACCATCCAGTTATTAAAAAGTTACTTGCAGATACTGAGGGATCTTGTGTTAGGCTTCACATTTTGCAACATTTGTTCGGTAAGAAATGACTGTTGTACACCACCTTAAGGTCAATTGACCATTGTTGCCATTAACTCTGGTATGTCAATTTTAGTGACACAGGTTTCCACATGTTCATGTCAGAATTGTTTCTAGCTCTTCAATGCTAGCGATCCTAAGGAAATAACACTCACTTGAATACCTCCCGACATTTACAATTTTGTCTGTGTGGGAATGATTTGGGAGTTCTGTCCGTACCACTTCTGAATTGAGGATGATTTTATGAAACAGTATCATGAAATTATTGTGTCCTGGAAAGCCTATACATATGTGGATCCACTATGCGTTGGCAGGGTTGTGTCATGTTTCTGTCATGCCAGAGACAATGGTGAGTGATCAGCACTCAATGATCGTCTATTCAAAGTAAAATGCTTTGGGACAATGGATTTGTTCAAACTGAGGGCAGGTCTACACTACAGCCAGGATCGACACTCTACCGGTGGGTGATTTAGCGGGTCTAATAAAGACCCGCCAAATTGACTGCAGATGGCTCTCCAGTTGACCTCTGTACTCTACCCCCGACAAGAAGAGTACGGTAAGTCGACAGGAGATTTTTTTCCCATCGACCTCCCACAGTGTAGACCCCGCGGTAACTCAATCTAAGGTAGGTTGCCTTATTCACGTAGCTGGAGTTGCATAGCATAGGCCAACTTACCACGGTAGCATAGACATAGCCTGAGAGAAGACACTTCCTCCTCTTATCTGAAGGGAGGAAGGTGTGGAATGTAATGGAAAATTACCAGAACTAGAGCAAAAGAAGCAAATGATCCCTGCTATAAAGGAACTCACAAGGGGGATCTGAGGGGAGAGTCATTTGGTACCAGATTAAGATGAGAGAGGCTGATGCAGGGCAAGGAGGCAGATGACCCTGCCTGTCTGCCTGCCAGCTTGTGTCTCTCACCAACAGAAGTTGGTCCAATAAAGGATATTACCTCATCCACTTTGCCTGACAGAAAAAACATGATCCCCCAAGGACTCCCAAGGGAAAGGTAAGCTAGTGAGGGACATTGAGTTTAGGATGTTTTATTATTTTGTATGATCTGTACTCTCCTGTATTTTACATGATTAAGGATAAAAGATCATACAGATGTTAGACTGTACAAAGTGTAGCAGCCTTCACGACTGCTGTGTGCCCCTGAGAGTGTTGAACTGTAAGCCAAAGCTTCACAGCTTTCGGGTGGAGTTCTGCGAGGGGAGTGTTTAAGTATTGGGGAGTCTGAAGGGTCAGTGCTGTGCCCAGAGGGGTCTAAGTGGATGGACAGCAGATTCCAACGTTTGGAAGAGGATGCCAAATAGAGGGTCTGTCCCCTGAGAGTGTGCTTAGTGACTCTGAGATTAGGATAGTGGCTGGATTCCATTCAGATTCCAGGATCTTGAAACAATGTGGGGATCCAGAGCACAGAGGCTTGGATTCCTTTAACAGCAGTTCTAGTAGCAGGTTGTGCCCGAAGAATCCCTCAATGCCCACTGGCAAAGGATTCACTGTCATGTAACGGCAACTCCTATCAGGCCTGCCAAACTCACAACACCTAACATATTGCTGTCATAGTACTTATCTATAAAGAACATTGTGTAGGGTATCAAATGAAAGCTTATAACGTTATGGTCACCATAAACATTGTGAGATGTATATATGGACGTTGTTCAAGAAGCTGTATGTATAGACTAAAACTATGTTTAAATTATGTAAACAGGCCGGGTAGATAAACACCTTTTTCCCAGACAAAGGAATGTTGATTTATTTGTGTTCCTAGGTCTCTGATGTAAATCAAGTACTGTGTAAGTCAACACAAAGCAAACTTCATTTGCATATTAAGTCAATATGAAAAGCAAGTCAATGGGAGAATGAGAAAGACAATATGGCGTCAGCACACTGAAGAACCAACAGCAGAAAAGAAGAACTTTGTCAGGTGGTACACTTCAGAGGGATACATTTCAAAGGTTCTCTGGATTGTAAGGAGGAATGAGAACCCCTTTGGGGGGGGAGGGGTCCATCACTAAGGGAGCAAAAAGAACATCACTTTGTTGTCTCCATGAAAGCTGGATCCTGGCCCAAGGGTCTGGTGACACTGAGAGCTTGCTTTAGGTCAGTAACTTAACTTAGACAAAGAGTTTAGTTTGCTAAGGTTACGTTTAGTCTCCTAGAAGCATGTTATACTTTTGTTTTATTTGTAACTATATCTGTTTCTCCTGTGCTTACTGAGTATCACTTGAATTTCTCTTTGTTAATAAACTTCTCTTTGTTTTATCAAAAATGTGAATTCTTAGTTGACGCAAGTAAGCTGCTGTGCATATTGTCTTTTTGGAGGCAGCAGATTTCTTAAACAGTGAGTGTTCAGTGAGAGAGACTGGATCCCATGGAGAAATGCTCTTCAAGAGGGATTGGGGACTGGGTGCACCAGGTGTTACCTGCAAGGCAAAGTAAAGGCTGGCAGAGTTCTGAGAAGTTTGTCTGGTGTGGTTAACAGACTCAGGTGACAGGAAGCTGTCACCTAATTTAGCTCCAGCAAGTCTCTTTGCCAATGCAAAGGGGTAACAAGGTCACTCATAGTTCTGGGTGCCCCAAGAAAGTGTCGCAGAGGCTAGTAGTGCCTTATTTGCAACAGAGAACATACATTAGAGATTGTAATTTTCCTATGTGTAGTTAGAAGAAAAATCTAGCAAGATTTTTTGCTACATATATACATTTACTATTCATCACATATGTAGTTGCTTCATCCTCTTTGCTACTACCATACCACTATAAAGCAACGTGATGATTTTTCCTTTGGCTTATCTATTCTGATCGATCATTTTCTAGCTATGTCGTCACTAAGCTACACTTACAGTCATTATTGACAGGAGTTGACCCTATGCAAAGAAGCATGACTGCCTTGGCTTCTCTGGAATATGAAAACAAGATGAGGTCTAATACTGAAGGTCATTAACAGATAAAGGAAAAGCACATTTTTCTAATATATTGTTTATTAAGTGTAATTGAGTTATCATCCACAAGGATAAGTGGTAAATTGCTGGCACTACTATAATGGGTCCCACGCTTTTTCTTCTTGTGAGGGTGTTCAGAGTGCCGTTTCTCACCCCTGATCTGGGGTATTAACTGTCCCACTAGTATCCCAGAGAAGGGGAGTGGAGAGGGAGGGACCCGGGCCCGCCCTCTACTCTGGGTCCCAGCCCAGGAGCTCTAGGGATAGCGGTAAACCACTTGAGCTAGCAATTCCCTTCCCTGGGCTACTTCCCTCTACGGCCCTTCAGCTTGGGGGGCTTCCTGCCCTCTCTCTGCTTGGGCAAGGTTTCTCCCAACCCCTTGTGCCTGTGGAGTCCCTCTGCTCTGTACAAGCCGGGTTTCCCTTTACCTAGGGTCTTGGTCTTTTGGCCCCGCTCTTTTCCAAACTCTCCTCTGCTTCCCTCCAAACTGCTCTCCTTCAAACTGCTCTCTGCTCCAACACCAAACCACTCTGCTTCAACTCCTCCAACTCTCTGATTGAAGCAGAGGGGTTTTATCAGGTGACTGGCTTCAGGTGCTCTAATTGGCTTAATTGGCTTCAGGTGCTCTAATTAATCTGTAGTAGCCTCTCTTCCGTCTCCAGGGAATAAGGCTCTCATCATCCTGGGGCTTACAGATCTCCCATCTATCACTCTCCTGCTGCCCTCTGGCCATGTTATATTACAGATATTATCTGACAGAGATATATGATAAGCAATGTTGTCAAGTGTGATACTTCTTTATTTTGTAAAAACAACCGAATGCCAAAGTGCTAACCTTTACCAACAACAAATGATTAACATTGTGTACTGGGGTACTCCAAACGAATAACATAATAGCTCCAAATTGTCTTTAAACTGATGGCTAAAGATACCATGTTTCAACAAAGGTTGACAACATTTGACAAAGGGGTTCAACAACCCTGGAAGGAGGTAGGAAGAACACTACATCAATTCCAAACTAGTTACGTAAGGTAAACAACTCAGAGACCAAGGTGCAGGGGGGCCATTACAATGTACACCACCAGTTGAGACAGGCTGACAGAGAAGGGGATTCACAGAGTGTGAAGGAAGAAAAAAAATGTGAACTAGGGCTTAAGTAAGAGAACAAGATATTGAAGTGCAGGAGGTGAAACAGCTACATGGCTGAAGTAAGGATGTAAGCTTTTTGATTATAACACATAAAGGTACCTGAAGTGCTAAGAAACTTTCCTATTCACCTAGTATGATTTGTGTAACTTGAGGCTGCAGTTGAAGTGTTTTAGTATTGATTTACTAATTACTCAATGTAGAAATGTTTCTGAAAGTACTAAATGCTCACCAGGGTTCAATTATGACTAAGGATATGATTCTGTCATGGAGGTCATGGATTCTGTGACTTTCCGGAATCTCCATGACTTCTTCTGGGGCAGGGCTGGAGCAGGTCTCAGCCCCAGGCCACTGGAGCAACGGCCCCAGGCCACTGGAGCAACTGAAGCAGCGACTGGGGTTGGGTCATCACCCTTGGGGCTGGAGCAGGGCAGTCAGCCCCTGCGGCAGGAGTAGTGGCGGGGCTGCCAGAACAGCTGACCAGCAGCCAGTCCTGGGGCAGCTGGAATAGCTGACTAGTGGTCAGCCTCAAGGCTGCCAGAGCAGCACCCCCCAGACCACCGGAACAGTGGCCAACAGCCAGCCCCGGAACCGCTGGAGCAGCAGCCAGGATTGGGTCAGCCCCCTCTGGGGCTGGAGCAGCAGCAAGCCTCTGGCAGTGCTCTATTTGTGCCCCCCCCCCAGGATATTTTTCATAAAAGTCAGGGACAGGTCACAGGCTTTCATGAATTTTTGTTTATTGCCTGCAACATTTTTACTAAAAATACCCGTGACAGAATCGTAACCTTAGTTATCACCAACATCATGAAGATTTAATTTGGGACTTATAGTAATAATAATTATTATTAATAATAATTAATAATAGTCTCCCTGATTTCGAGGAGGACATAGACAAACACAGTTAGTACTAATGGGTCTTCGCTTGACTCCATTGACCAATTCGGGAAGAACAACATTTACTTCACTGGCCACAGACTAATGAGAGCCGAGTGTAAGCCAAGCGTGGCTAGCAGGTTGCAGTTGCCCAAGACACTCAGGATGTGGCTTACATGCTTGAAGGTTCTTTGTGAGTGGCCCAGGTGGGAGCTACTTCAGCAAAGCATTGTAAGGAACCCAAGGTTGTAAGGCAGGGGTGACGCAGCCGCTCATTAGTCTGGATTGTACCTGGTATGTCACAAACATGCACAGAGAAACGTCATGAGGACAACAGCATTATATACTTTAATTTGTGTCTACAGACAGATTCCATGTTCCTTCCAAATTCAGTGATAAAGGCAACAATATGTGGTGCTGACTTTCTTAATTTGTGCATCCATTTTGTGATCGACTGTCACTTCATTATTTAACATACTGCTGAGATAAACAAACTGTTTGATGGTTTGGAGCATGATACCTTCCAAGATTATTGATGGTTCTTGGTAAAGTTGTTGAAAAGATGGCTGGTACAGCTTTTGTTTGGCTGATGGTAAAGCCAAAGTTATGAGCCACCACAGCAAGGTGGTTTGTACGATCTTGTAATGCTGCTTCAGAATGTGCCACCGAGGTACAATAATCGGAGTAGAACAGTTCCTGGATCAAAGCTTCGCTCATCTTGGTATTTGCAAGTAGACAAGAAAGATTAAAGAACCTGTCAGTTCAAAAGTGTATAAAGTCACCATCTGAAGAGCCATGAAGGGTTTCCTCTAGCATCACAGCAAAGTATAAACAAAACGTCTAGGAGAAAAGACATCCTTACTTCACCACATTTGTGACTGGAAATGGATCGATTAGATCACCATCAACACTAACTTTTCCATCCATGCCTTCGTGGAATTGCCGAACAATATTAATAAATTTGTCTGGGCATCCAAATTTAGTAAGCAATTTCCATACAGCCGTGTGGTTGACCACGTCAAAAACCTTGTTTAGACTGAGAAACATGATGT
Organism: Malaclemys terrapin pileata; assembly: GCF_027887155.1. Taxonomy (NCBI): domain Eukaryota; kingdom Metazoa; phylum Chordata; order Testudines; family Emydidae; genus Malaclemys; species Malaclemys terrapin. Next base: position 114,764,152 of record NC_071511.1, read on the forward strand.
ACGAAGGTTGATGTTGTTCGTGACATTTTTATTTTGATTGTCAGACATGCCACACTACTCCACTGAACATAAAAGCTACACTGTGACTCAGACCAAACTTTGTCAACCAGGAGCTGGTTCAAGAGAATCCATGCAGGAATGTTACTGGGCACGGAGAGCAAGGAGATGCTGCAGTAGATACCATAGTCACTGTTTAAGCCAGGGGTCGGCAACGTTTGGCACGCGGCTCACCAGGGTTAGCACCCTGACGGGCCAGGCCAGTTTTATTTACCTGCTGACGCAGCAGGTTCGGGAAGCTGCGGCCAGCACATGGCTCGCCCGCGCCACTTCTCGCCGCCCCCATTGGCCCGGGACGGTGAACCAGTGGTGGCCGTGATCTGCCGAACCTGCCGCGTCAGCAGGTAAGTAAAACTGGCCCGGCCCGCCAGGGTGCTTACCCTGGCAAGCCGCGTGCCGAACGTTGCCAACCCCTGGTTTAAGCCTTTGCACTTATAGATAGTGACAAGGTTAGCATCTTTTAGTTGTTGCAGTATGCAGTTCTTGAAGCCAGACGTGATAAGAATTCAAAAAGCTTGTCAATGAGATGATTTCCTCCATGTTTGAAAACTTCAGCTGGAGTGCATCAGGACCAGGATATTTGTTATTTTTCATTGCTTGAACAGCCTCTAACACCTCGGCTCATGAGGGTGGATCAGGAAGTGCATTAGATGTAGGTAGTTTACAGACATTATCCAGTGACTCATCAGGGACAGTAGACAGATGATTAAGTAATTCAGTAAAGTGTTCACACCACCCTTGGTGGATGATAGTGTGATCTGTGATGAGAAATTCATCATCAGCACTTGTTAGCGGTAAAGGCAGATTGGGTAGGGCTATACATAGTTTTGACCATATCATAAAAGGTTTTGGGATCATGTTATTCTGCAAGGAACTGCAATTCAGCCACTTGGTGTTCAAACCACATATTTTGCTTTTGGCAGAATTTGTGTTGAAGTTCGCTGCAAGCTATTCTATATCTGGCCTTTTTCAACTCAGAGGACAGGTCAGGTAAGAGCACATTATGACCTTGCCTGTTTGGCATGAAGAAGATTTGATATTTCAGAACCATTATCACTGAGCCAAGCTGCATGATGGCATTTCGTATATCAAACACAACTGACAACTTTATTAGAGATTGTATCACATAGGATTACACCCATTAAGCAGATACATCATCATTGATCGTTGGAAGTTTTCAAAATGATAGTTAGCTGTGTTGATAATTGTTCGGTGGTGGATGGATCTTTCATCCAGGAAACATTTAGATGCTTAGATGACTGGTTTTTATGCATTTTTGGACAAACAGAAAGGGAGAACTTTGACTGAACAAGACAACGGTCAGTTTAGCAATCAGCTCAGTGTAATACCCAGGTTATGTGCACATCCCATAGGTCCCGCCATCGGACCAACACATAGTCACTCAGATGCCAATGACATGACCAAGGATGCATCCAAATTATTTTGTATTTGTCATGGAAATGGAAGACAGTGTTTGTGATAAATAATTGGTGCCCAACATGTCACCAGCAAAAGTAAGCCATTACTATTCATTCTGCCAAAGCTATGTTTGCCTCGTATGACGCACCATGTAGAATCATCATCGCCAACATGAGCAGGGAGTCAATCAAATCAGATTATTTAGTGTGTAGCAAATTTGCTCCTTCCCCACATCAGAGTTAGTGATTTTTTGCGTGTAGGACTGATTACTGAAGCATAACATCCACCTCTCAGAGCAGCTGATGCTTCATCAATCTGTCATTTATACCAATGGGTAGGCTCTCCAAACAAGAGACAAGATTTTTTCTAATTGCAAAGCCATCTCCCATGTTATGTGGCTTGTTTTGTAGGCGTCCCTTCCAGAAGAATGTGTACCCTGAACTCTTCTCAGTCAGTTGATCTTCTTCAGCAAATTACTTCTCACTCAGCACCACAATGTTGATGCGATATCTTTCAAGCTCTTGAGCAATCAGAACGATCTGCCTAGCAGGACAGTCAGTTTGATCTGGACAATCAAGGAGTGTACGGACCTTTCATGTTATAACTCTGAGACAATAGGAGACTTTTCAAGGCATGTGTAAGTTTCAACCATGTGATGGAACACCTTCCAGTTACAGTACACTGGCCACAGCTGTTCAAGATGAGCAATTTTTAGGACACCTTTTCTAGCCCCCTCCTCAGATTGCCGTCAGCTATACTGTCCCTGAATAAAGCAGTTGGGTAAATCATGATGCTGCCAACTATGGTTTCCCCCCAAGTCAATGCAGAGCCTCTCTTGCTACAGAGGGCAGGAGGAGAGGCAATGGGTCTTCAAATACTTAAAAGGCTGCCATAAAAAAATGGAGAAAAATTGCCACAGATGGCAATTTGTTGGATTTCTGTATGTTGCCACAGAGGGCAGGAAAAGAGGCAATGGGTTCAAAATACAGTATAACAATTTTAGTTTAAATCTCAGAAAAAAATTCCTAATTGTACGAACAGTACAATACTGGAACAAACTGCCTAGGGAAGTCATAAAAGCTCCTTCATGGGAGGTTTTCAAAAACAGGCTGGATAGCCATCTGTTTTGGATGGTTAAGATAACAAATCCTGCATCTTGGCAGGGGGTTAGACTAGATGACCCTTGTGGTCCCTTCTAACCCTATGATGCTATGATTGTAATCTGGCCAGTTGCTAACATGCATCACAGCTCCAAACTTGCTACTTTTATGAAAAATTTCAGGGAGATGTCAGCCTTCTCAAAACTTATAATCACTCTTTTCAGAGCTATGAATCTATAGCATTTATATATTGCTTTTCATCTCGATGCAGCCAAGTAATTTGTGCATGTATGTTGATAAATAACAGCCTCACTATCACTGTTTGACAGCTGACTATGGGATCATGTGTTTAAAAAAAGAAAGAAAAACAACAATATAAAATTAATTTAAGCTAACTTCCACCTAGGTGACATCATTAAGAATCGTCATTTTATATATCACTATACTATATAACTAAATTTGTACTTTCCCTCTTGTGTAATCTCAAAATGTAATTTTGGTTGGATTAGTTTTCAAGTGATAGGTAGCCTTGGAAATCTAAAAATTTCAAAATCTTAAATTCTAGAAGAAACAAATGTTTTCAAATAATGCTTTAACATTTTAAATTCCTTTGTTGAAGAATATCATAGAATCTTACAAAAAGGTTTATAAATTTGATGATGTTTTTGATCCCAAAATACGTTTTGATCACCACTCTATTACCATTACAAATCTCATATGTAAGAATCACAATACACCTGCAGCTGGAGTGTGTCCGTGGCATGCCAGGTCACTCATATGAGCCTTCATCATGTCTTAGTTGGATTACTGTAATTAATTGTATATAGAATTTCTTGTTTTCTTTCTACAAGCTACCATGTTTTCAGATTTCTATAAGAAGATTGCTAACATTAGTGAAACACCTCTGTGCCAGTGTCTGTGCACAGCTTCACTACCATAGGAGAATCACTAGGGAAACTGTACCTTCGGCAGGCACAATTTCTCTAGATATTGCCCTGTTTGTGGTGAAGGAGGAAAGATGGGGATACCCTTTGCATCAGACAATAGGTACAAGATTAATGTGTTAGTCTGGGGAGTAGAGATCTCATGGCTTGCCCACTTCTGGGTGAGTTGTATCCCAGAGGGGGACACAGAGGCAAGCAGTCCACAAATTACTTAAGAGCTGGCAAAGAAAATTAAACAATTTTTAGGCCAAATCAGCGACATCACCAGAGCTGCACTCATTTACCTAAGATGAGGATATTACCCTTTGAGCATAAGAACCAATCAGAGCAGATTAGATTGAAGTAGCTAACCGGATTAGAGAGATTTGCATATACATTGCACAGTTATTGGGAAATAAACATATAGCAATTATGTAAATCTTGCACTCTGGTGAATAATGGCTGTCTGCCATTGTACACAAATTTGCATACTGAATGGTTATTGGGAAATAACTGAACAGTGATACTCCAAAGTAGTGTAGGTAATTCATACACGTTAAAAGTTACACATTCTTATAAAACAGTTGATTTTTTAAAAAGTGTTTCAATTTAATCCTGTTTTGGATCAGAGAATAGTCCTACATTTTCAGATAGGGACCAACGCTGCATTCCTTCCACAGCCAAATCTCACAGCCCACTTGTCTTTTAACAACATATTCAAGAAAGGAAAAGTGAAGACTCTCTTGATTTTGTTTAAAAACAAACAGTTTTCTTCAACAGCTTTCGTAATATGAGTTTATAGTAATAATTCTATCCAAAATACTTATTTCAAAATCATCACATGCAGGTCTACCTGCATTTATATAAATCAGCATAACTGGCCTATGATTTCTATTACATACTAACATTAAAGGTATACAGTTGGAAAAATATTTTGGCTAATCTTTGCATAAAGAATGCAAAGACTATCATTATTATAGCCAAGAGGACAATAACTGTATTTACCCAAAGTACAGAGATAAGGATCCTCAATAGTAGTAAATCAGGGTTGGCACACATAAATTAAAGGTTTCCATGTAGGGATTTCTTAAGAATTAAGAACTGGCAAATCTAATGCTTTGGTGGAACATAAATTAGTATGGATTCAATTAGACATTAGAAGAAGCAATTTACCTGAAGAAGGTGACAAAGAACTGCACAAGATCCATGATGGTGTTGTGCTGTGAAAAGGCAACCTGCAAATAAAAATAAAATAATTACCACAACATTTTCACAGTCAACAATCCCTTAGAATGTTCTAGAAATGGGTGATTTTTTGACTCCACAGATGATCAGTTTAAAGTGTAATGTCGGCATGGTCTGCATACCTGCACAACATCCACTTACCATAAAGAGAGCTGGGTAAATAACTTCCAAAACAGGTGCTTAAAATGGATCTCTTTATGTGAAGTGCAAAACAATGGAATGCAGTCATCATCTCATATTAAATTTAATGGAAATATACACATAAGAATATAATGTGACATGTATAATACCAGGAACAAAATTTTGAAGATTAATAGACAGTTAATAGACAAATAGATTTGAAGACAATTCCAGGAAAAAAACTATACAGATTGGTTTTGTTATATTTAACTCAGCAATATTTTAATTATTTTCATTTCCATTTTAGTTAGGATATTGAGAACAGATTTTAAAAGCGACACTCAAAAACATTCTATGCCATTAAACCAAGACATTTTTTTCCAAGATAAAGCACACTCCAACATATTTTTTAAAATAATGTTAATTTAAAAAACAGGTAAATTTGGTGCATAATAAAAACAGATTATTCCAAAACAAACACATATTAACAAACAGTGTTTTAGGTGAGGTTACTTTTTAAAATAAGATGGCCAGAACTTTGTGCAATATTTCAAATCAAGCCCTTCTATTAGATCTATTCACAAAGCTAGAATAAATTTCCTCTAACATGTTTTTTTAAATAATTGCACATCATACATCCTATAATTTATTTTTAAATAATGTTAAGAGCTGTGTCTAATGTTTTAGAGTTATAGTTGCCAATATTCCATGATCCATCTCTTGTTCAGTGTTTTGTAGTATGTAATTACTGAATTGAGGACATAGTCTATTCTTTATTACTGTTACTGTAGAATTTTCTATAATGAATTGCAAAAGGTGTTTCTCTGACAATGCTCCACCTCTATCCAAGTCATTCTTGTTTCTACTATTTTTCTGCAAAATGGTCTGGTCCTCACTACTGATTATATTGTATTGTGGTATTGATGTTAATGATTATACTACAAAGGTATTTTTGTGCATTCAACTGTCCAAATGGTTCTCTCACACAGAATCTTGGCTTTCCATTATTCCACATTAAGGTTAGAATGTGACTTCAGCCCTACACAGGAGTGGTGTATTAATTTCCCCATTGGAGGGGTAAACCCAGAAGACATAGTCACTCGGACAGACTTCTGAAAATTGCAATTCATCTTCTGCTGCTTTTTTCTAAATAATTTGATGTTGCAAGTATCAGGGGGTAGCCGTGTTAGTCTGTATCCACAAAAACAACAAGGAGTCTGGTGGTATCTTAAAGACCAACAGATTTATTTGGGCATAAGCTTTTGTGGGTAAAAAACCTCACTTTTTCAGATGCATGGAGTGAAAGTTACAGATACAGGTATTATATAATGACACATGAAGAGAAGGGAGTACCTCGCAAGTGGAGAACCAGTGTTGACAGGGCCAATTCAATCAGGGTGGATGTAGTCCACTCCCAATAATAGATGAGGAGGTGTCAATTCCAGAAGAGGCAACACTGCTTCTGTAATGTGCTAGCCACTCCCAGTCCCTATTGAAGCCCAGATTAATGGTGTTAATGGTGTCAAGTATCAGGGGGTAGCCGTGTTAGTCTGTATCTACAAAAACAACAAAGAGTCTGGTGGCACCTTAAAGACTAACAGATTTATTTGGGCATAAGCTTTCGTGAGTAAAAACCTCACTTCTTCAGATGCATCCGAAGAAGTGAGGTTTTAACTCACAAAAGCTTATGCCCAAATAAATCTGTTAGTCTTTAAGGTGCCACCAGACTCTTTGTTGTTGTTGGTGTTAATGGTGTTGCAGACAGCCAGCAGCAATTTATGACACTCATCACTCCAGCTCAGCTGCACTGGTCACAATCAAGGGAGTGTTTATGGAGCCAAGGCTCTATCCTTAACCTGTGTAGTCTAAGTTACTTTCTAGCCCTAACCTTGTTTATCTACAGTACATAGACTTCATCTGCCTCTCAGATCAAATGCTCAACTCTGGCACTACATCATTTGCACAGCAGTACTATAATAAGCGTACTGCAATATCAATAAGTCTTGGCTCATTCCTTTGTGGACGAACCCCAGGCTAACCATGGGTTTTCAAATATATAGAATAGCATTCCACCGGTTAAACGTTTATTAACTAGGGCTAAATGATCAATTACACGATTAAAAAGATCAGTCACACGATTAATCACACTGTTAAACAATAATAGAATACCATTTATTTAAATATTTTTGGAGGCTTTCTGCATTTTCAAATATATTGATTTCAATTACAACACAATACAAATTGTACAGTGCTCACTTTATATTTATTTTTATTACAAATATTTGCACTATAATAAACAAAGTAAATAGTATTAGATGAATTGAAAAATACAAGTAATGTAGTGTAATCTCTTTACCATGAAAGTTGAATTTACAAACGTAGAATTATGTACGAAAAAACCTGCATTCAAAAACAAAACAGACTTTAGAGTCTACAAGTCCACTCAGTCCTACCTCTTGTTTAGCCAATCGCTCAGACAAACAAGTTTGTATACATTTGCAGGAGATAATGCTGCCTGCTTCTTCTTTATGTCATCTGAAAGTGAGACAGGTGTTCTCATGGCACTGTTGTAGCTGGCGTCGCAAGATATTTATATGGCAGATGTGCTAAAGATTCATTTATCCCTTGATACTTCAACCACCATTCCAGAGGACATGCATCCATGCTGATGATGGGTTCTCCTTGATAACGATCCAAAGCAGTACAGACTGATGCATGTTCATTTTCATCATTTGAGTCAGATGCCACCTGCAGAAGATGGATTTTCTTTTTTTGTGGTTCAGGTTTTGTAGTTTCTGCAACAGAGTGTTGTTCTTTTAAGACTTTTGAAAGCATGCTCCACACCTAGTCCCGATCAGATTTTGGAAGGCACTTTAGATTCTTAAACATTGGGTTGAGTGCTGTAGATATCTTTAGAAATCTTACATTGGCACCTTCTTTGCGTTTTGTGAAGGGCTGTGCAATTGTTCTTAAAACAAACAACATGTGCTGGGTTATCATCGGAGACTGCTATAATATGAAATACATGGCAGAACGCAGGTAAAACAGGGCAGGAGACATACAATTCTCCCCCAAGGCGTTCAGTCACTAAGTAATTCACTTTTTTTTTTTTTTAACGAGCATCATCAGCATGGAAGCATGTCCTCTGGAATGGTGGCCGAAGCATGAAGGGGCATACGAGTGTTTAGCATATATGGCACATAAATACCTTGCAATGCTGGCTACAAAAATGCCATTTGAATGCCTGTTCTCACGTTCAGGTGACATTGTAAATAAGAAGCAGGCAGTATTATTTCCTGTAAATGTAAACAAACTTGTTTCCCTTAGCGATTGGCTGAACAAGAAGTAGGAATGAATGGTCTTATAGGCGCTAAAGTTTTACATTGTTTTGTTTTTTAGTTCAATTATGTAACAAAAAAACTACATATGTAAGTTTCACTTTCACGATAAAGAGATTGCGCTACAGTACTTGTATGAGGAGAATTGAAAAATACTATTTCTTTTATCATTTTTACAGTGCAAATATTTGTAATCAAAATAATAATGTAAAGTGAACCCTGTAAACTTTGTATTCTGTGTTGTAACTGAAATCAATACATTTTAAAATGTAGAAAAAAAATCCAAAAATATTTAATAAATTTCACTTGGTATTCTATTGTTTAACAGTGCAAATAAAACTGCGATTAATTGTGATTAATATTTTGAATCACGATTAATTTTTTTGAGTTAATCGCGTGAGCTAACTGCGATTAATCGACAGGCCTATTATTAACTTCAAAAAAATTGACTTTCGATAGTTCATGAACAGTTTTCACTTCCCTTCCTTCCTTCCTTTTTTCCTCTAATATCTTCTGTAAGTGGATCATTCCAGGCCTGAGTTATCCTATTCCCTATGTGAAGCTTCAAAGAAACGATTTGCTTGGAAATTCCACTTTATCGGCCAGGCCTCCATTTAGTTAGTGGAGGGGACAGTTTAATTTTGTAAGGATCAGGTTGCAAAGGCCTAAGCTTCCTGGAGCAACATGTTCAAATCCCAGGAGTAAGGTGATGAAGGATCCAAGTTCCACAGTCTGAGAGGGAACTGAGGTGGGTGCATGCTCTTGAGAGATTGCACTTGTGATAAGAGAAACCAAGAAAGGATAGAGAAGAACATAGAGCCACCATGATACAGGGTAAATGGGACGCCCAGGCAAGAAATAGGGCTGCTTGTGGGAGAGAAAAGGATTCCACAGGAAACAGATGACTAAAATGAGAAACTGTAGGGACTGAAAGTGAAGACAGACCTAGGGAACCAGATCAACACCTGCCACAAAGTATCATTAAAGATGAAGAATAGCTCTAACTGGAGCGAGTGAGAGAGCTAAGACCTGGGACAGAATGTCCAACAGAGCCTGAGGCTTACCTAGAGAGATAAGGGTCCTCTCTACTGTGATGTCCAGAAACTTTCACAGGTGTGGGAAGGCCTGAGACTGTTACATCAGCAATGTCCAGGGCACCCAAATCAAGATGCTTCCACAGTTTGGACACCAGAACCACTAGCATCTATAGGGAGACCGGTGTGTAGAATGAAAGCCTGAATGACAGTGTGATTAAATTGGTATTTGCTGATAGCTGAAGGAAAACAAAAAGAAAGTGCAAATAGCCCATGTAGATGAGCATGTGAGGACTGGCATTTTGCAGATAAATTAAAGAAAGTATATGACCCTGCAAGAGGGACAGGGCAGTACATCATGGGGTTTTCATCTGAAATTTTTATTTACAGCAGTGCAGAAAACATAGCTCAAAATTGAGCCTGAAGTCCCAGTGCAGAGACATGGAAATAATGTGGGAAATAAGTAATTTGAATAAAATCTCTAATTCCTTCCACCCTGGAGAGGCCAGGCAACTGACTCCTTCCTCCAGAAGGTTCTGGATTTTTAAGTACTGGGCCTAGATCTTTGAAGATTCTCAGGGCCAATAGGTCAGAAGAAATTACTAAGAGTAGGAATCTAAGTAAAGACCTGGAGGGTTATTTGGTCCAATGTGTAGCGCATCCCAAGAATAAACAATACTTTAATATTACCTTAAATGAAAAGCCAAAAGTTTCCTACAATCAAAAGCTATGTTTAAACGCAGACACTATTCGCTTCAAATGCTATTTAATGTTCAAAATAACCCCTGGCTTTTCCAGAAAGAAGAGTTACTCACCTTCTCATAACTGTTGTTCTTCAAGATGGATTCTTCATATCCATTCCAATTAGGTGTGCGTGTGCTGCGTGCACAGTCGTTGGAAAGTTTTTCCCCTAGCAGCACCCATTAGATTGGCTGTGGAGCCCCCTAGAGTGGCATCTCCATAGCGTTCTATATATGACCCTGCCGACCCGGCACCTCCTCAGTTCCTTCTTGCTGGCTACTCCGACAGAGGGAAAGGTGGGTGGGTTTGCAATGGATATGAGCAACACATTTTGAAGAACAACAGTTATAAGAAGGTGAGTAACTGTTCTTTCTTCTTCGAGTGATTGCTCATATTGATTCCAATTAGGTGATTCCCAAGCCTTACCTAGGCGGTGGGGTCGGAGTTATGGAATTCCTGATTGGATCAAAGCTCTGCCGAAAGCTGCATCATCTCTAGCATGCTGGACGATGGCGTAATGAGAGGTGAACGTATGTACTGAGGACCAAGTAGCTGCCTTGCAGATTTCTTGGATTGGGACTTGGGCCAGGAATGCCACCGATGAGGCCCGTGCCTTAATGGAGTGTGCTGTAAGTGTTGGGCTGGAATTTTGGCCAACTTGTAATATGTGCGGATGCAGGACGTGACCCAGGAAGATATTCTTTGCGATGATACCGGGAGTCCTCTCATCTGGTCAGTCACCGCGACGAATGGCTAATTCGACTTTCTGAATGGCTTAGTGCGCTTGATGTAGAAGGCTAGCACCTGCCGAACATCCAGAGAGTGCAGCCTCTGCTCACGGTTACTGGCATGAGGCTTAGGATAGAAAACGGGCAGGACTATGTCTTGACTTGTATGAAAATGTGGCACAACCTTAGGAAGGAAGTCCAGGTGAGGCCTAAGTTGCACCTTATCCTTGGGGAAGACTGTGTAAGGTGGGTCAGAGGTGAGGGCCTTTAACTCAGACACCCTCCTTGCTGAGGTAATGGCGACCAGAAAAGCTATCTTGCATGATAGATAGAGAAAGGAGCAAGTCGCTAGCAGAGGGATGGCCAACCTGAGCCTGAGAAGGAGCCAAAATTTACTAATGTACATTTTCAAAGAGCCACAGTAATACGTGAGAAGCCCCCCATCAGCTCCCTCCCACTTTCTGCCCCACTCCCAGTGCCTCCCACCCACCAGCAGCCCCGCCGATTAGCGCCTCTCCCTCCCTCACTGCTCCTCCCGATCAGCAGTTCTGTGGCGTGCAGGAGGCTCTGGGGCAGAGGGGGGAGGAGCAAGGGCACGGCATGCTCAGGGGAGGGGGTGGAAAGAGGTGGAGTGGGGGCAGGGCCTGTGGCAGAGCCAGGGGTTGAGCAGTGAGCACCCCCCGGCACATTGGAAAGTTGGCGCCTGTAGCTCCAGCCCTGGAGTCGGTGCCCATCCAAGGAACTGCATATTAACTTCTGAAGAGCTGCATGTGGCTCTGGAGCCATTGGTGGGCCACCCCTGCACTAGTGGTTCAAATGGGGGCCCCATTAGTTTGGAGAGGGCCAAGTTAAGGTCCCACATAGGAACTGGCTGTCTAATCTAGGGATGGAGGAGTTCCAGGCCCTTGAGAAAATGTCCCACCATGGTGTTGGCAAATACGGAGCATCCAGACACTCCTGGGTGGAAGGCCAAGATAGCAGCCTTGATGTACACTGATGGATGACGCTGCCAGGCCTTGTTGTTTTAAGTGTAGGAGGGACTCTAGGATGAGTGGCATAGGCACCTGAAGTGGAGGTGTGTGATGCTGGGCACACCAGCAAGTGAACCTTTTCCACTTAGCTAGGCAAATGGCCCTGGTGGATCATTTCCTGCTGCCAAGTAGGACTTCCCTTACCAGTTCTGAGCACAAAAGTTCCACGGGGTTTAACTATGAAGCTTCCAAGCTGCAAGATGAAGGGACTTGAGGTCTGGGTGGAGCAGGCGACCGTGGTTCAGAGTGATCAGGTTGGGGTGTAGTAGCAATTTAATCGGGGTGTCCACTGAGAGTGCCAAGAGCGTGGTGTACCAGTGTTGTTGAGGCAACACCGGGACCACCAGGATTACCTCCACTCCATCACTGCGGATCTTGAGAAATACTTTGTGTACAAGAGGGAATGGGGGAAAGGTGTACAACAGATGCCCACCCCAGGGTAGCAGAAACACATCCATGATCGAGCCTGGGCTGTGATTCTGGAAGAAGCAGAACATTTGGCACTTCCGATTGCTGTGGATAGCAAACAGGTCGACCTGGGGAAACCCCCACCTATGGAAGATAGAGTGTATGATGTCTGGATGGACGGACCACTCGTGATTGTGGAACAATCTGCTGAGGTGGTCTGGTAGGTCTTTCTGAGTTCCTGGGAGGATAGGACGCTTCCAGGTGAATGGAGTGAGCTATGCAGAACTCCCAGAGCCTGAGGGTTTTTCAACACGGGGGGAGGAACAAGCTCCACCCTGCCTGCTGATGTAAAACATGACAGTGGTGTTGTCCATCCTCACTGCCATGCAGCCAGGCCCAAAAAGTTTGGCATGCTAGACGTACCGCCCTGAGCTTCTGGATGTTGATATGAAGGGAGAGCTCATCCCCAGACCATAGGCCCTGCATTTGTAGATCTCCCAGATGCTCACTCCAACACAGAGCTGACCCGTTCATTACCAGGGACAAGGAGGGCTGGGTGCTGTTGAAGGGTACTCCTTCGCATACCATCCGAGGGTCAAGCCACCATTGGAAGAACTCAAGTATGTGCTCTGGTACTGTCACTACTAAGTTCAGGTTGTTGCATCCCGGGTGATAGGCTGAGCCAAGCCACACTTGCAGGGGTCTGAGCCTCAGCCTGGCATACCGGACCACATAAGTGCAGGCTGCCATGTGGCTGAAGAGACATAGGCAGCCCCTTGCAGTAGTGGTCGGGAATCACCTGAGGCCTTGAATGATGTTCGACATGGCTTGGTATCATGTCGCTGGCAAAAACACTCTTGCCTTCACTGAATCCAGCACTGCTCTGATAAACTCTATTCTCTGGGTTGGACACAGGGTTGACTTGTTCATAGAATCATACAATATCAGGGTTGGAAGGGACCTCAGGCGGTCATCTAGTCCAACCCCCTGCTCAAAGCAGCACCAATTCCCAACTAAATCATCCCAGCCAGGGCTTTGTCAAGTCTGACCTTAAAAACCTCTAAGGAAGGAGATTCCACCACCTTTGTAGGTAACGCATTCCAGTGCTTCACCACCCTCCCAGTGAAAATGTTTTTCCTAATATCCAACCTAAACCTCCCCAACTGCAACTTGAGACCATTACTCCTTGTTCTGTCATCAAGTACCACTGAGAACGGTCTAGATCCATCCTGTTTGGAATCCCCTTTCAGGTGGTTGAAAGCAGCTATCAAATCCACCCTCATTCTTCTCTTCTGCAGACTATACAATCCCAGTTCCCTCAGCCTCTCCTCATAAGTCCTGTGTTCCAGCCCCCTAATCATTTTTGTTGCCCTCCGCTGGACTTTTTCCAATGTTTTCACATCCTTCTTGTAGTGTGGGGCCCAAAACTGGACACAGTACTCCAGATGAGGCCTGACCAATGTTGAATAGAGGGGAATGATCACGTCCCTCAATCTGCTGGCAATGCCCCTACTTATACAGCCCAAAATGCCGTTAGCCTTCTTGGGAAAAAGGGCACACTGTCAACTCATATCCAGCTTCAAGTCCACTGTAACTGCTAGGTCCTTTTCTGCAGAACTGCTGCCTAGCCATTCGGTCCCTAGTCCATAGCAGTGCATGGGATTCTTCCGTCCTAAGTGCAGGACTCTGCACTTGTCATTGTTGAACCTCATCAGGTTTCTTTTGGCCCAATCCTCTAATTTGTCTAGGTCCCTCTGTATCCTATCCCTACACTCCAGCGTATCTACCGCTCCTCCCAGTTTAGTGTCATCTGCAAACTTGCTGAGAGTGCAGTCCATGCCATCCTCCAGATCAAAACCGGCCCCAGGACTGACCCTTGGGGCACTCCACTTGATACTGGCTGTCAACTAGACATGGAACCACTGATCACTACCCGTTGAGCCCGATGATCTAGCCAGATTTCTATCCACCTTATAGTCCATTCATCCAGCCCATACTTCTTTAACTTGCCGGCAAGAATACTGTGAGAGACCGTATCAAAAACTTTGCTAAAGTCAAGGAATAACATGTCCACTGCTTTCCCCGCATCCACAGAGCCAGTTATCTCCTCATAGAAGGCAATTAGCTTAGTCAGACATGACTTGCCCTTGGTGAATCCATGCTGACTGTTCCTGATCACTTTCCTCTCCTCTACATGCTTCAGAATTGATTCCTTGAGGACCTGGCTCCATGATTTTTCCAGGGACTGAGGTGAGGCTGACTGGCCTGTAGTTCATGTTGAGGAGGAGGCTCAGTCTCTTGAAAGCGGATCTGACGAACTGGACCTGAGATTCCACCTGCTCCCTGGTGCGCCCCCTGAGCAGCCAGTCATTGAGGTAGGGGTTTATCTGCTCCTGTCTCTTGCGAAGGAAGGCTGCTACAACTGACATGCACTTGGTGAAAACTTGGGGGGCTGTCGACAGACCAAATGGGAGGATTGTGAACTGATAGTGTTTGTGGTCGACCACAAACCTTAGAAATCGCCTGTGCGAGGGGGAAATGGCTATGTGAAAGTACACATCTTTCATGTCGAGGGCAGCGTACCAGTCTCCCAGATTCAGGGAAGGGATAATTGTGCTCAGGGAGACCATATGGAACTTCAACTTCACGATGAATTCGTTGAGTCCTCACTGGTCTAGAATTGGTTGGAGACCCACCTTTGTCTTGGGGATTAGGAAATAGCAGAAGTAGACTCCTTTGCCCCTTATCTCCTGCGGAAACTCCTCCACCGCTCCTATGGCAAGGAGTGACTCCTGGATAACGAGTTGCTCATGAGAAGGGTCCCTGAAGAGGGACGAGGAAGGGGGGTAGGAGGGAGGGGAGGAGCAGAATTGGAGAGAATATCCCACTCTACCGTGTGACTAACCAAGTGGTCTGATGTTATTTGGGACCAAGCATGGTAGAAGTGGGATAGACGGTTCAGAAAACACGGGGAAGGATCCGGTGCTGAAACAGATTCTCCGTCCACGGGCGCACCTTCAAAATGATTGCTTTGAGCCTGACAAAGGTTTAGTCTGGTCCTGGCCCTGCCAAGACAGAGGATGGGAAGGCTTGCACCTGCCATTTCTGCCCCCGTATCTGTAGGGATCCTGCCTCGGCCTAGGAGGATATGACCGCTGTTGTTGCGGTTGGGGCTTAAAGAGCTTTCTTTGGGTTGCTGGGGTGTGCATACCCAAGGATTTCATTGTAGCCCTGGAATTCTTTAGGCTATGCAGCCAGGAGTCCGTCTGTTCAGCAAACAGACCCACCCCATCTAAAGACAGGTCCTGAATAGTTTGTTGAACCTCGGGTGAAAGCCCCGAGGCCTGCAGCCATGAGCTATGCCTCATGGCAATTCCTGAGGACAAGTTGCGCGCTGCCGAGTCTGCAGCATCCAGTGAAGCCCGTAAAGAGGTCCGTGCCACTGCCTTGCCCTCCTCGATAATAGCCCCAAACGCCTCTTTGGTCTCTGCTGGTATCAATTCCTTAAACTTCAGCATCGAGTTCCAGGAGTTGAAGTTGTATCTACTCAGGATTACCTGCTGATTGGCAATCCTGAGTTGTAAGTCCCCTTTGGAGTCCAAATAAATCCAGGTGCTTGGCGTCCTTCGACTTAGGCACTGGGGCTTGCTGTTCCTGCCTCTCCTTCTCATTCACTGCAGCCACCACTAGGGAACAAGGCTGTGTGTGTGCTTTATAGGGGACAAAATATTTCCTCTCCACCCCCATGGGGGTTGGAGGGATGGAGGCCGGGGTCTGATAAATGGTCTTTGCATTGGTCTGGATAGTTTTGATGAGTGGTAGAACCACCCTAGATGATCATTCCGGTGCCAAGATATCCACCATAGGGTCCTCGGACTCTACCACCTCCTCGGCCTGCAGGTTCATATTTCGTGCCACCCTGTGTAGGAGTTCCTGGTGGGCACAGCTATCCATAGGGGGAGGCCTGGAGGTGGAGATGCCCGCCACAGCCTCATCTGGGGAGGAAGATGAGGAGGTTAGAGGGGGAACTGTGTCCTCCTGACCTTCCTGGTCCTCCAGTATCTCCTGTCCTGCCTCTAAGCCAGGGTCAGCCACCCAGGGCCGGCGCTTCCACTAGGCGACCCTAGGGCGGCAGGATTTGGGGGGCAGCATTTTGCCATCCTTGGCGGCAATTCGGCGGCGGGGGTCCTTCCACTCCGCGTCTTCAGGGCGCTTTGGCAGCGGGTCCTTCACTTGCTCCGGGACCCGCTGCCGAAGCGCCCCGAAGACGTGGAGCGGAAGGACCCCCGCCGCCGAATGCTCTGAGGAGGAGCACTGCTGCCTAGGGCGGCAAAAACCCTGGCGCCGCTCCTGCAGCCACCCCAGGGTCAGGCTCAGGAACAGGTTCCAGAGGAGGCGGTAGGACTGGTAACTCCTCCGCACCCCTCAGGGTGGGATGACTGGCCAGTGCGTCCGGGACCCTTGTCTCAGATGCCACCAAACGGGAACCCCTGGACTGGGTGCCCTGGGCCTGGTGGTACACCCAAGGGGTCCAAAATGGCCACTGTGCTGGCCCCTGCCACTGTGTGAGCCATGGTGCCACACCCATGTCTGGTCTGCCCCATGCCGACTTGCATCGGGCCCGCTATGAATATTTAGACCCCGTTTCCGAGGCTGAAGATGGGGATCTAGACTGCGAGGGCCAGAACGGTGTCGAGCGCTGTTGGGCTGGGGAGTGGTGCACTGAGGCTGGGGAGCAGTGCCGCGAGCTGGAACGGTACTGCGACCTGGAGCAGTACGGCGAGCGGGGTCTGCGCGATGACACGGAATGGTGCCAAGACAGACTGTGCCGGGACCGGGACCTGCTGCGTGACAGCAATCGACGCTGCGAACGGGAGCGCTGGTGGGGCCTGAAGTGGTGCCGCAAGTCAGACCAGTGCCACAAGTGCAACCGGTGCCACGAGTCTGATTGGTGCCGTGAGTGTGAATCGAAGTTGGGGAACCACTCCTCCCTTGTTTCTGGTGCCGCTTCTGACCTGGGGAATGGGACCGGTACCGTGGGTCTCGCCCAGAGTCCTTCCACGACGCCGTCTCCATGACCACTGCTGGGGCACTACGCACTGGTGCCGGGTCCTGCCGCGCTGATGCTGGTTGTGGTCTAAGTGCCACTTCCATAAGGAGCTGCTTCAGTCTAAAATCCTGCTCCTTTTTTGTTCTCGGGCAAAACCCTTTGCAAATCTTGCATTCCTCTGCCTGATGTGTTTCCCTCACACACTTTAAGCAAGCATCGGGGGGTTGCCCATTGGCATAGGCTTGTTGCAGGGGTTGCAGGGTTTGAATCCCTGGGACTTAGGCATGCCCTGAGTCCCCAGGGAGAGCGTGGTCAGGTTGGAAGGGAATCCCCCACTCCCAACAGTGAACTATTAACACTACACTACATTAACTAATAATTAACTAAACTAAGGAAGACAAACACTAAAGTAGATTGAAGCTAGGAAAATGCGGAGAGCTTGGAATCGATATGAGAAATCACTCGAAGAACACCACTTGTTACAAATATCATATTTCAGGAGCTCAACTAATGCAGAGAGACAAAACATAAGCAATTTTCAGCAGAGTTCATCTTAAGTGACACTATTAAAAAGCTATTTGTTGAAGAAGCCTTTACATTTTGCAGAACTGCAATTATTTTCACTTAAAGTATCAGCATTCATTGAAAGTATCCCTCATTCCAGAAACAATTATTGTCAAGGAAAACTATTGCAATCAATAACTACACTCCTTCTGATTATAAACGATAGCCACACAAGGTAAATTTTACATCAAATATTTCCAAGAAAGATCAGTGCCTTAATTTCTCTTTTCACACAGCACAGCATATCTGAAAGTAAGCAGATTTACAACTATTCAATGAATTTTATACGACCGTTAACTATTACATCTTTTTTCAAAAGTACAAAGGATAGTCTGTAAGCCACAGCTGGGTTAGATGTGTTTAACAGATGTAGTCATAAACGAAGTATATACTACATTATTTTATGCCTTACATCTCTAAAGCTGCCATCGGTGAAACCAGTGTGGACACCCATCCAGGCAACAGATTAAATGCAAATAAGTTAAACTATACAAACTGCGATGTGCTACTAAAAGAATTCCTCCTTGCAAACGAATAAAAAGCTTCATAAAATATTAAAAAACAACATTTGTTTGCCAGTGTAGGGCCTGCTTTGAGATGACCAATATTTCATGACAATGAAGTCATAAGACCAGTAAACACTGAGGCCTTATTCCAAATATAGGAGACATGACCTTCCACTGATATCAGTTGTTGTCTTCCAATGCCTAACAGTCAGTGTTAAAAGATGCCTATTCACAATACCCTAATTACATAAACACCGTCATGCTTCTCTTACTCATTTGCAAACAGATCATTCACTTACTACGCAGTCTATTTATATTTGAATTTATGAGCAGGTCATCCAGGAATAAGAATAAGAAAAAATAGTCTGTCCCAATGAGCCATAAAATAATTAACAAAATGTGTTTTCTGAAGGAGTTTTAGGTCAGATAGGAATGCTCTTGTCCCTTGTCTTGTGATTATATAGGTATGCAAGGAATAATTTTCAATTCCAAATTCCTTCCTTCTAATTTAAAATAAACATATTGTAGGTGAATTGGACTTTTGTTGGTTTGTGTTCTGCAATACATCATGCCCAAACAACATTTAAATTCTCCAAGTTTGTCCAATAAAATCATGAGTGCAATTAATATGGTATATATCATTTCTTACATGCAAAGATCCAAACATGGAACAATCAGATGCTTGAATTCTTATCTTAACATACCACCCTCCTCCCCTCAAAAAAAATGTAAAGCACCGGGGTTAAATACATTCCTCCATCATTTCTTAGAGACATGAATAAATCTGGGGTAAATAGGGATGAATATATGAGCAACTTTTACCATACTTTGCAGAATGATAAAGTAGAAAAAATGCCATGGGTAAATTTTCAGATGTGGCAATAAATAGCATCTCATTTGTGTGTCTGCAGAATTTTATGAATGCAAACATAAGGTCACCCTTTGTGAGTACAGATACATATAAAAAACCATAACACTTATATGTTGGCTTTAAATAATCTAACATATGAAAATGCAAGTGTTAATATTTGCAACAATATAACCCATTTCTCCCAACGTGTTTCTGGATGCAGATGCTAACACTTGATCTCATCATTATTAGATTTTTTTTAAAACAGTATGTACATGAAGTAATGCACATGTAGGTATTTGTATAAGTCATTTTCATTGTGTTACATGTCCCCTCTGGTGGCTAGTCTACAGATATTAATCTAGCATAACCATCAGTTTAAGGAGTTATGGAGTCTTCCTGCATTTATTGAAGTTACTGGCAAAACACTCAGAGACTTCAGTGATGCAAGTTCAGACCCTTACTCTTTTAGTGTTAAAGGCTTTAACTTTTCGTTCTGGAGTTTCCAATTTCAGTCCCTGGTGATAACTTGTGATGGAGGTCATTACATTTGCACATGCAAAATGCAGGCAAAATTTATGCATGCACAATTGCGCATGCACACACATGAAGGTTGAAAATACATCCTATTGCATTCACTTGTGACCATCTTATTACATGACAAAAGACAGAATATTCCAAATGCAATTAGATTTATAAATCTGTGATCTATAAACATTTTTCTTTATTTATAAAATGAAAATTCTTTGCTTTGGGAGTAACGATTATTTCCTCATTTTTTTAACCCAAGTAAACTTTATAACGAACTAATATTTTTTGTCTACATTACCCATTTGAAGAATGGAACATTATCAAAGGTCCATTATGTAACAGATAGTAAGGGCTAGTGTATCAGTCAGCATTACATAGTACACCAGAGCTCCACTAATCTTTGAAAATGAAATTCTGCAAATGCAGTAAATCCTTAGCGGTTATTATGGGACAATGGAACAGCTATTGGCTCTAAGGATTGTGTCTTGACCTCCTTTGGAGCATATTGAACTGGTTTGGACTAGCAGGGGCTCAGAAACAGACAAGGACAAAGAAACTCTATTTAGAAAAAGAGAGGGTCTCTCCTTCCAGAGGCAAGGCAGTTGTTGGGGAACTGTTCAGAATGACAAACCCCAGCTGGTGCCTATCTGAAGAAGCTAGGCCTGCCTAGGCCAACATCACAGGATGATGGGAATTAGGTAAGTTAAACATGCGTGCACACTGCTTGTTTCTTTGAAAAATTATCTTAAATGCTTTGTTCCTACCATTAAAATGAACAATATTTTGGATGTAAGAAATCTGTCTGGTCATTGTAGACACTACTTTTTTCACAGGCTCCCAAAGTGAAGAGCTGCAGGTGTTAAACTCAGACCCGCTGGGTAAGCAGGGCTGATACACAAGGTACTGTAGTCCAGTACCCAGTCCAGGCCAGGGCTGCCCAGAGGATTCAGGGGGCCTGGGGCAAAGCAATTTCAGGAGCCCCTTCCATAAAAAAAAGTTGCAATACTATAGAATACTATATTCTTATGGGGGGCCCTGTAGAGCCCAGGGCAAATTGCCCCACTTGCCCCTCCCCCCACCCCACCCCGGGCGGCCCTGGTCCAGCCATAGGAGGATGATGTGATTCCACCCCAGGAGAAGTAAAGGCATAAAGCCTGACATTTGAGAAGAGTGAACTCAAAGACCAGAGTGGGGACAGAGGTGCAGCTAGCCCTGCAACAACTGTGACATACTGCTGGCAGCATCTGTGGGACAGTGACAGTGGTGAATTTTCAGTAAGTGACAATAGCAGGAAAAGCAAATCTTGTAGAGGGAGAATGCAAGAGAAAAAAAACTATCCTGTGTTCTTTCCAGGAAGAGAGTAGGAAAAGACAGACAGGAAAAATGAATGATGAACAGCTTAAGAAAGATCAGCTAGTAGAGATATGCAAATTAAAAAAAGATAAACTCTAAAGAGTTAAACAGCTAACCCTGCAACCATGGCAATGTCTATGAAACTATAAAGTAAAAATGACTACCAATTGCATAGTTATTATTGTTTACTAATATCACACAACTAGAAGCAGTGACAACCTCAAGACAGCATTGGTAATGGCCACTGTATATTTGTGTTGTTCATTTCCAAAGCTGTAAACTAAAACTAAAATGTAATTATTCATGTACTAAAGAGCTGATAAAAAAAAAGATTTGTTATGTCTGTGTTCCAGACGAGAAAAAGCTGCTAGTGACTGAACTGTGACTACTGCTCCGACCAGCATTACTGATGTGTCACTTGGCATCTTGTCTCTGCCATGCTCAGACACTGGAATGAAGCAACATGATAAAACATGCATTGAGGATTCAACTACTGATATACATCATCTACTTAATTCAAGCAGAAATTTAACTGCTCAGAAATGTAACACTTCTGGGGAAGAGGAAATTGCTTATAGGTTTTTACCTGAAATACTGTTCACCTGAAATTCCCTTTTAACTGTTTTGCCAAAATTTTTAATCCAAAAATAAGAATATTCTGAGAATGTTGTGTCAGGGAGTTGGGTACAGGTCCCTTGTTTTCTGCCCCAACCCTTGTACAGGCATATTTTAGTACAACATAGCAGCTGCTTTAACTTTTGTCAGCCATCAATAGTCCTCGAGGTATAGTACACCAGATGAGCAGAGTTGGAGCACAGTGTACACTGGCTACTTCTAGACTCTGCCCACCACACCAACAACCAGGGAAGAGGATGCAGGAACAGGCTATGCTGGCTCTATGCCCACAGGGGACTTCTCCCATGCTGGGGAAATCTTTTGCTGGAGATTTGTGAGCAGTCTCTGCTCCCTTTGCAGTTCCTGAGAAATGCAAAGGAAGCATAATAGGCCATTGGTGACTTGTTCCAATGGCTCACTGAACTCACTGTTACAAATTTATGCCTTATTTTCCAGGGTCCTTGCCAACATGCATGTATGTTAACTATGTAATATCTTTTATTGGACCAATTTTATGGGTGAAAGAGACAAGCCTTTGAGCTACACAGAGCTCTTCTTCAGGTCTGTGAAAGGAAAAGAGAGGTTAGAGGGTTACAGATTGTTGTAATAAGCCACACATCCAGTATCTTTATTAAGACCATGATTGTAGTGTCTAACAAAGTTATCAATTTAAACTCCCAGGCTCATCTTCTGAAGTTGTGCAGGTTTCCTTTGAGGATGAGGACTGAGAACTCAGATATGGAGTGATCACTTTGTGAAAAATGTTTGACCACAGGTAACTGATGGCCTGGCTCAGATATCCATCAAAATAGCCAAAATGTTCAAGTGATTTTCAGATACAAAAGCAACTTAAAACTCTGCATCACTTCAAAATAATTCAAATTATTCACTAAGTGTAAACCTCTACCTGCTTTGGCTCTGAGGTAATGAACAAATAATACTTTCAACTTGCATTAATTCCATTTTTTCACTGTTAATAAATTAAGAATGAATAAATAAGAAAAACTAAAATAAATATACAGTAAAATTGTAGCAGATGGTCTAATTACTGAGCCTGGGCAGCATATATAATATGATAAGGTTAGACATAACCCAAAGTAAACTGTCTGGGGAGCGCTGATATGGATATTTAAACCCTACAAAATTATTACTTCTTTTGGTATAATCAAAAATTGTAATTGAATTTCTTCCTGGATAAAATTGTTATACACTTCCACAGAGCTACAATGCATGCTCTGTAGCAGAAGTGGGTATTGACAGGAGATGAAGATTAATTCATTTTGGTGTTAATCCTCCATTATCTTTTCCTGAGGAAAAAGTATAACATTCTTTTTGACTAAGACAACTTTTGACTACAACAGTACAAAAAGAGAACAAAGTGGAAAACATGAGGGGAGGAAAGAAAATATTTGTGTGCAAGCACATGCATGTGTTTTTGTGTATAACTTTTTCACCAAGAAGGATGGGTGAAATTTTATTTATTTTTGTCTGGAAATAGGATGTACAATACTTTAGACAGACAATAAATTATAACACCCATTATTTGTAAGGAAGAAAGGAAGTTTGGATGAAGAATTTGCAGAAGAAGAAGGACAAACAATCCAATAAGTTTTAGTTAAAAATAACATTCTGCAATATTTGGTGAATGTGTAAAAACAATCATTGAATCATAGGATATCATAGAATCATAGAATATCAGAGTTGGAAGGGACCTCAGAAGGTCATTTAGTCCAACCCCCTGCTCAAACCAGGACCAATCCCCAGCTAAATCGTCCCAGCCAGGGCTTTGTCAAGCCTGACCTTAAAAACCTCTAAGGAAGATGATTCCACCACCTCCCTAGGTAACCCATTCCAGTGCTTCACCACTCTCCTAGTGAAAAAGTTTGTCCTAATAGCCAACCTAAACCTCCTATCTATTACTTTACTAGATAAGAGATAAGTGTACTTAAGAGAGAAGTGTAGGATGCTTCTTACATGATTTGTAATTGGAACTGAAGTCCTATTAATAGAAGCCAAAACATATTTTAATTGTTTTCCTTTGACTAAACCCTGATAGT
Source organism: Malaclemys terrapin pileata (assembly GCF_027887155.1). NCBI lineage: Eukaryota > Metazoa > Chordata > Testudines > Emydidae > Malaclemys > Malaclemys terrapin. Next base: position 114,787,822 of record NC_071511.1, read on the forward strand.
ATATGGAAATAGGAGGATACATCTCCAAGAGAATCCTGTATAATCCAAACATGAAATACAGTTTCATATGGAGACTAGAAGTCCTATATAGATTCTAACAAGAGTAGTGGCTTGTGACTGTAGTATCTGAAAGAGAAGTCTGAGGTACTAAATGTTAAAATGGATGTTTCTATATATTAACAAGGATGCTACAGTAAGAAAGAGAAATAATTGTTCTTGACATTTTCAAATGATCAGACAAAAAAGTGGACTAAACATTCTGCTGGCATAATTGCATTGGCTTCAATTGATTTATGCCAGAAGAAAATTTGGCCCAATGGATTATGATGAAGTAGAAATGATTTAGGTTCTATGCTAGAAAAATCTTTGTAATGGTAAAATCAACTAGAAAATGAAACATAGTTTCAAGATAATTAGTGGAATCAAAATCGTTTGAAGTCCCCTAGTTAAGATTTGATAAACACCTTCTACATATAGCGCAATGCACAAGGAGATGTACTAAATAATCCAGTGAATGCCCATCCCTTCCGGTCCCAAACAATTCAATAATTCCATAATTCTATTTGAGTATTCAGAAAACATAGAAAGCTGAAAGGCAATCTAGGTCCATCCACTAATAAGATGCATCACACTTGGAGGGATTTTTTTCAAGCTCACAGCGTGTCTGTTAGAATTGATTTGCACTTTGTCATCTTAAAGATTCATATATCTGTGTTTACACACACATACAAACATATACTATATATGCAAATAATGTGTAAAAAAATCACCGCGTGTGAAAGACATCAACTACTGGTTTAAAAAGCTGTTTTACAACGCATAACAACACGATACAGTTTAGCCCAGGGTCCAAAAAGACAGATTTCATAATATAGACAGAGTATAAAAAAAACTAAAGCATTGAGTCAAGTCAATAACAAAGAGAAAGACAAAGAAATTAAACAGCATAAGAAAGGGAGAAAAGATATGTTTTAAAAATGAGATTCGAAAAAAAAAAGATGGGAAGTCAATGAGGCAGAGACATACAGAAAAAGAAGGCTGTTTCGGATAGAAAGCTGAAAGGCTCTCATACCAGCAGCATGTGAAGTAGCAGATTAATCTGTTGCTAGACAAGGTACTCAGGTACTTGGGTGATAGGTGTGGTATAAAATCTTAGATTAGAGAAATGGACAGACAGATGAATTGAATATAGAAGCAGAGGGGACAGAGACAGAGAAAATCTACGAAGCAGACTGGAGGGAATCCAATGACAGTTTTAAATTTTTAAACTGAGCCCTGATATGAATCAGGAACTAGAAGGACTGTATGATCAGAGTTGATATGACTATGCTTCTTTATCAAACTGAAAATGTGGGAAATTTTCTACTTACTGGAGTTTTATTTATCTGTCTTCAGCTTTCAGCCACTGGATCTTGTTACACTTTTGATAAATGAATAGTTCTCTATGATCAGAAAACTCCCCATATAACTATTTATACATCATGATCAAGTCAACTCTTAAACTTCTCTTTGATTAAGACTCCCAAATCTTTTACTGTAAGGCAGGTTTTCCATACCTCAAAAATATTCTTATAGCTCTTTACTAAATCCTTTCCAATTTTTCAAACTCCTTTTTGAATGATAGACACCAGAAGCGGATACAGTTTTCTAGTAAGGGTCTCACTTACGTTGTATATACATGTGAGACCACATCACTATTCCTACTCAATATTCCCCAGCTTATATATCCAAGAATTGCATTAGCTCTCTTAGTCAAATCACCAAACTGGGAGCTCACGTTCATTTCACTATGACCCTTAAGTCCCTTTCTGAGTCACTGCTATCCCAATACAGTCCCCATCCTGCAAGTGTTAAATACACTATCATTGCTGCTGTTTCCAGATGTATTATAGTGGGGTAATAGAACCCTATAGTTAAGGTAAATATTAGTTTATTATTTAACTGCCATGTTTTCTAAGTGCTCTAAAATCTACCTGCTTATTTGGATAATCTTGAAAATTGCTGGGCCTTGTGGGGATCTGGGATATGGGAGTGGTTGAAAGTTGAGGCTGTTTCAGAAAGGAGCTCCTGAGATACAGCCCACTTAAAATAAACCCACCCTACCTAACATTTTACACTTCTTTTCCTCCCCATACCATTGGGGTTCACACAATGTGTCTGTGTCCCTGTGACTAGGGTCCCCATGGGGGCCAGCTGAGGTCACTCAATTAGGGTGAACTGCAAAGAATGGGGCAGAAAATCCCTAAAGATGGTGGATATTTCAATACTTAGATTTACCAAACCAGCATAAAACAGCTTCTTTATTACCTCACTGATTGCCCAGAAGCCGACAATACAGTTCCCTTGAAGTAACCCAGCCTTAGGCCTCCATCCAGGTACCCAAGTCAAAAACAATGGAGATTTCAGAAAAACGTATTTCATCATATAAAAGAAAAGGTTATACCAATCCCAAAGGATTAGACACATTACCTCCCAGGGTAATGAATATTCCAGATTTTACCCAAATATACACATACAGCCAATTCTTATTAACTAATGTGATAGACCCAAACCAGTTGGGAACAGCAGAGTAGCAGAAAGGAGATATACTAGCCACTGGATAAGTAGTTTTCCATTCCCTGAGTGACCAGAGCAGGGGCTGCTCCAGGCTAATAGACCACCTGACTCCAATTAACCTGCTAAGAGTCAGGTGAGGCAGTTAAGCACCTGACTCTAATTAAGGCCCCTCTGATGCTATAAAAGGGCTCACTCCAATCAAGCCTGGGGGAGCCAGAGGAGAGGAAGTATGTGTGTGAGGAACTGGGAGTAAGAGGTGTGTAAGAAGCTGAGAGTGAACAGGTGTACTGCTGGAGGACTGAGAAGTACAAGTTCAGACATCAGGAGGAAAGTCTGGTGGTAAGGACAAAGAAGGTGTTGGGAGGTGGCCATGGGGAAGTAGCTCAGGGAGTTGTAGGTGTTGTGCTGCTGTACCAGGAGGCACTCTAAACAGCTGCAGTCCACAGGGCTGGAACCTGGAGTAGAGGGTGGGCCTGGGTTCCCCCCATACCTCCCAACTCCTGATCAAACACAGGAGGAATTGATCTGGACTATAGCTTCTACCAGAGGGGAAGATCTCTGGACTGTTTCCTGACCCACAGGGTGAATCTGTGAAGCGAGCAAATCTGCCAATAAGTGCAGGACCTACCAAGGTAGAGGAGAAACTTTGTCACACTAAACTAAAATTCTTTAAAAAAAGAAAAGAGAGAGTATGATTAAAAGATCAATATACATATAGACATGAGTTCAATTCTTGAGGTTTCATGCAGGGGAAGCCTAAGCCACAAGGACTGAGATCCCAGTTCTGACTGGACTGCCCTGAAATATAAACCTTGGACTATAACCTATGGACTATTTCTGAAAACTCTTTGTAACTACAAAGCTCACCATCTCTGCTATGTATCTGAACCTCAAGAATTGAACTCATGTCTGTATGTATATTGATGTGACTCCAAACTTCATCTTGTTGCTGTAATTTTCCACAGTAAGAACAATGGGATTCCCTCCACATGGCAAAAATCTATAAAAGACCCTGGAAACACCTCCATTTTGCCTCTTTTCTGCTCCAGCCTCTGGACTCTGAACTTATACTAATGGGAGCATTCTAACCAATGGACTGAGGACCTTCCAATGATTTGGAAGCCCCAGAGACTTATCAAGCCAGCAGTTTATTCCATCACTGCTATAAGCCTGAACCAAGAACTTAGCATTTATTGCATGTATTTGATTCCTTTAACCAATTTTAATTCTCACCTTTCTCTCATTCTTATTATGATTAAACCTTTAGATTTTAGATACTAAAGGATTGGCATCAGCATGATTTTTGGGTAAGAACTGAGTTATATATTGACCTGGGTGTGTGTCTTGTCCTTTGAGATCAGAAGAACCATTTATTTGATGAGACTGGTTGTAAAGAACCACTCACCTTTAAATCCAGCGTTCTCGCTTGTAATACAAGGACTGGGATGCACAAGCAAACTGCTTTTATGACTTCTTGTTAGCCAGTGGTGAAGCAGAAGTTTAATTTTGTTGCTGGTTTGGATTAGCCACCAGTCTTGGGGTGTTTCTGCCCTATTTCTGAGCAGTTTGTCCTGAATTTGGCGTCCTCAGTTGTGACCCACTGAAGCATGATTACAGTCCCCCTCAACCCCGAATGATATTACCACTCAGGATTTATCTCAGCTAGGATCTGGCACACACCGCTCCTTTGAAGAAGTAATATTTAAAACATATATTCAAGGTGAAAGTTAGTTCTACACTTTGTGTCAAATCAAGTTGAGCCAGAGAAACAAAGTTGATGAGATAATACCTTTCATTGGACCAGCTTCTGCTGGTGAGAGAGACAAGCTTTCGAGCTTACACAGAGCTCTTCAGCTTGGCTCTCTTACCAGCAGAAGCTGGTCCAATAAAAGATATTACCTTATCCATCTTTTCTTTCTAATATCCTGGTATCAACACACCTAAAACACCACTGCATGCAACAATGGAAGCGCCAGAGAAAGTCATTTGCACATGTGTGGTAGGACTGGCAATCCGGTGCAAACCAGATTGTTTGCAGGCAGTCTGACATCAGAATAAATGGGTTGCTCAAGGTAATATGCTGTGGCCACTGAACCTGAACAGCATCCGTGTACTGAGAATTCGAGTCCTGCCCTTGGCAGCTTTCATGGAATGTGTGTTGAGCACATTAGTTACTCGTTGCCTGTATTCTGCAGTCTTCCCTTATGGATATTTGCCCTGAGAATAAAGCTTCTGGATTAAGAGATGATATTTCAAAGTGCTCTAAAAGCCATATCCATACTCAGATTCTAGGTTAGAAGTATTGTCAAGTAAAATAGCATTAATTAAATAGAGGGGAAAATGAGAAATTGTAGAAAGCAGCAGTACAAAGAAAGTATAATCATGCTGCATGCCTCTCACCCATTTTGTGAACAATGGCTGGAAAAAGTGGAACTTGCCAGGGGACCCCATAAATTGGAGGGGCAAGTTTGGGATGTATAAACCGGGGAATATTGAGTAGGAGCAGTGATGTGGTCTAGTACAATACGAGACCCTTACTAGAATACTGTATCCAGTTCTGGTGTCTATCATTCAAACGTGAGTTTGAAAAATTTAGAAAAGATTCAGTAAAGAGCTACGATAATGAGTATAGACTTTTTTGTTTTCTACATTTTCTCCATATGCTTTTATCCTTAGCTAAATATATTCTGTTTTGGAAGAGCTGTTTGCTCACTGGTAAAAACAATGTCATTGTTCTTGGAAAGAAATCAAGGAACAGGGTTCAATCACAGTGAGTGACAAGGGACTGCAGCCTAAAACCCCCCCAGTCTGCGAAGTAGGGACACAGGCGTCCCTGCCCAGAGAGAGATGATGGCTAGAGAGGCCTGAGACCCGAAGGCATTCCTTGAGCAGACCACAAAGGGGGTCAGAGGTGCAGATTCCATGAAACTGAAACAAGTACTGCTACATTATACAAATATTTATTATGCATAGCTATTGTAGAACACCAAATATCTAAGTCTATCAGGAACACTGGTGCTAACGGAATTCAAAGGGAAAATGTATGTTAAATCAGCATGTACTTTGAAGAGCCTAATGGCATCTTATTTCCCATAAAATGTCACATTTAAATCCAAGAACAAAATATGATCATACTTTGTAAAGGGGGAATAGTTATGCAAAATGTCAACTTACCAGAAAATAATGAACTCTGACTTAATATAAAAAATAAATGAAGATTAGAAATTTATACAAGGACATGTGTCTAAATTATATAGCTAATCTGACAAGCACAAATTTAATATCATCTAAAACACTTTATCTCGCAAATCAACAGTCTTCAGATTACAGTCTTTCAATCAGTTACTATAAAATTGTAATTACTGATGGTAGAAAGTAGAAAAATAATCATTTCTGACAGGTATTTCATATGGACTTGAGGCACAAATGAATTCAGATCGAACCAATTATTTCCTCTTCCATTTTTTTTTAAACAATTGCATTTTCTGTAGACAAGGATCAGAAATAGGATTACTGCAAGCAGACAAAGTGAAATCAGTATTGCTGTGGCTAGAAGTTGAATATAAGTATTTTAATTTTTTATTACTCGGCAAAAAGCTGGGTTATTTCTAGAAATAAATTAGTATAAAACATACTTATTTTGACACAGATTGCCTAGCTAAAATGTATTTGCACACTCACTGTACCCCCAAAGCAAAGCAGAATGCTGGTAGTGTTACCCAGAATTTGACATTCCTGCACGTTACCCCAGAACTTGATAGTGCTGCAGTCAGCAATTTTGCATGTTCAGCCACTGCCAGCTGAAAACCAAACATCACATAACTAGGAAAATCTTAGGTCCTAAGAGGCGAGGCCACCCAGCTGCCTGTTCGCAGCTCTGCTATCAGAATGGGAGGATGGGATAAGAAGTGAATGTATTTTGAGACTAGGAGGAGTGTTTGGACAGCCAACCTTGGTCTTAAGTGCCTCTGACATCTTTGATATGCCATTTTTATTAATGTTATGACGAGAAATGTTTTGATAAGAGATAATGAGTAGTTTTGCTGAAAGTAGGAGAATTGGTGACCATTAAGGGTTACTATGGTGACCCACTAGGAGTCACTATTGGTTATGTGCTTTGTTTGAAGTTAGCTATACAAGATTAGGTGAAAGAATTTGCTTTGGAGCAGTCCAAGGAAGTTTTCTTTGGGCAAGGATCTGGCAACTAAGCTCTCCAGCAGTCAGATGCAAGGCAGGGGCTCCTGGAAGCCTGCAGCTGATCCAACAGAATCATTTCAGACTTTTGGGGTAACTTATAACTGTTTTGAAATGCTCTAAATCCTACCGAGACAGTATGTATTCCATCCCATCTCCTAGAACTGGAAGGGACCTTGAAAGGTCATTGAGTCCAGCCCCCTGCCTTCACTAGCAGGACCAAGTATGTGTGAGAGTGCTTGAGATCTAATAAAAAAGTACTTTTCAACTTTTGCTGGTGCCAATTATTTATCAGCTGGATGAGCTGTGCCCCCATTGATTTATTCCTGACACCACCTGGAGAGAAACAGTAAAGTTTCCACTGCTTTGGTTTCAAAAACCCTGGGTAACAGAGTTATCAATGTATAGAATGTGAGAAGTGTTCTGCTATTACATACACAAAGAGCAGCAATATTATTTACCCTTCCCCCAAAAGACTGCATTTGATTATATTATCTCAATCACACGATGACTATGATATTTAAAGTTCATACTGTTTGATGGGTTATTGATTTTAATCTCCAATGAACATATCCTGCTGGAAAAGATAACAAATATATTTTACAAAATCTTTTAAGCCTTTATCTCCTTAGACCTACTTGATTGCAGAAAACTGCTGGTTTTACCAAAGCAATACTCTGGTTAATCCATTGATTGGTTCTCTGACCTAATAAAATGATCACTTATGATTTTTCTATATGTAAATAACTCACTCAGCTAAATCCAAAAATATTTTCATATCACATTTCCTGCTGTTTGGAAAAGGTCAGTTTGTTAGAAAAGGCAAAACATATAATGAATTTTACATAAAAATCATGTCATTCCAAATAGTATATGTAAAACCTTACACTCACATTGGTGAGATGCTAAGGAAAGGGCAAAGCATGTTCTTAAATATGAAGAGAGTAATTTCCCAAACTTTATTGTTATAAACGTAGAGATGCTATAAAACCTTTGGCGTTATGGAATAAAAATTCTGTATTTGCAATAGTGCTTGTTCTTGATTACCCTAGATTAGCATATTTATGAGGTTAGTCTCAGAGCCTCAGGTTTTAACCCACAAATCAAAGCTTTATATCAGCAGGGGTAATGGATTACAAAGAAGTCTATGGTCTATGATATCCCAAAGGTATGTGTCTTTCATAAGATTTATGTTTCTAATGACACTTTATATAAATTACATTTTGTGATCTTTTGCATGGTGCTGATTTTCCTGTACAATCTGTAGTACAGACTAAAGAAAGATCCCCCATTCAGCACAGAGACTTACTAATGCAGCTTCCCACCCCCACCCAGCTGTTCATAACACTGTGAAAGATAGATGTGTCTGTTTCCTTGACACAGCCAAGCCACTACAATAAGATTAGAAGGCATGGTGGACATATTTGACCCAAGCAAACATTTTGAAAAGCATAGGAAATTTTGTACTCCTCCTGCAAGTATAAATACAATAGGATTATATTTGCTCATTCAGCAGCTAGTCACTCTCATAGAATGGATGGGAGAAAGGATGCAACAAAAGGATAAACTTTGCTCAAGGTGTGAAACCCTGGATTCCATTGACTTCCCTGGTCGTTAGACAGTAGGATGGTGTGCCAAGAAGTTAAAATCCCTAGTTCTCCCTCTTATGAAAAGTCAAGGCCCTGGTAACCCATAAGGTGTAAAAGAAGAGGGAAGTTGCAATAGAAAGAACTTTTGAAGATAATGAGTTTCTGGGTGACGTTTTTTCACCCATTGTGTAATGATGGTGAAGAAAGAAAGATGGACCTGCATAGGTCCAGGACAGTAGGCAGCCTTGGGATGCATCATCATTTTAGGGTGTTACTGAAGATCCATCTCTTTAGGTGAGAATTAAGAAAATCAAGGTCCAGAAAAATTTGTGTAGATGTACGTGAGAATGAGACCGTATATATGTACTATATATGTATAAGGTTGAAGACAAAAGAGGGTACACCCATCCAACCTAAAGAGATACTAGAAAAAGTATGACTGATTGGGTCTCCACTATAGTATATACAAGTATCCCACTACAATAAAAGTATATTTGTTGTACATGAAAGATGATGTAATGCTTATCTATACATGGACATAAATATTCAAGTGGCATTGCTGCTGATAAAATAGCAAACCAGTCTAAAGTGGAAATATGAGTTACTTCAAATAAAGCACAGGTGGTTGTTGGACCCTAAAAATATCACCCTATATCAAAACTCTATAAAGTAAGGGAAAAAAGCAGTCTGAGTTCATTTGGAACCAGTTTAATGTTCTCTTTCAAAGAGGTGATCAAAATCCAGAATGTGACACCTGAGATTTTTTTGTGAGATAAAATGAAGGATTAACAGAACACACTTTGATCCAATGTTGCTAAATTAATGTTATTCTTATTTTCATTTATTTTATCATTCATTTGAAACTCCTGTTTTATGTCAACGCTCTACAAATATTCTTTTTTAAATAAAACCTATGAGAGCAGTTAAGGGTTAGGTTATACTCTATTGAGAAATAGGTTTTGTACTGACAGGCTAAACTGACTGGTGTAATGTTGAGTCTAGGAAAATATTTGAAAATTATGCAGAGAATTTAATAATGCTCAAAGATCAGAATCCAGAAACCACCGATGTCATACTTTTGACTAAATGAGACTTAACATGTAATAACTGGTTGGAGTAAGGATTTGTCTATAATACAAATTCAACCATATCAAGGCACAAGGTTACAATACGGTTATCAGTTTTACAATGGTTACACTTTATTGTGTGGATGGTACTTTCATTTTCTTTTCATAACCAGGTTGAACACTTGAATATGATTAAACCCATTAGCCTGGTTATGAAACATATTTAAGGACCCATCTACACTGCAAAATGGAACTCTTTCTAACTGGGTCATTGGGAAACAGTATTGTAGATAGGTCCCCTGATGTGGCTGTATATGTAAAGAAGATGGGCTTAAGGCCTGCTGTTACATAAAAATGAGCAGGGCCAGCTCTAGGCACCAGCAAACCAAGCACATGCTTGGGGCAGCACATTTTCAGGGGCGGCATTCAGGCCATCCTTTTTTTGTTTTGCTTTGGGGCAGTGCGTCGTGTGTGGAAGGTGCCCTGGGGCTGCCGCAGTTTACGTTGCGGGAGAGCAGCACCCACACCTTGTGGCTGGGCAGGGTCCGAGCGGGGGACACTTGGGCTGGGGGCCACCCCACGGGGCACACGGAGTCACCTGCAGGTGCCGCAGGGCAGCTGCCCCCAGCACCGCAGCCGGGGCTGGGCGAAGCAGCCTGAGCCGCCCAGGGACTGCGGCAGGGTGGCCAGAAGCAGCAGCCTCCTCCTGGAGGCGGGAGCCCTGGCTGGAGGGATGCTGGGCTGAGGTGCGGCCCAGGGAACCCCGCTGCTTACCCCGACCCTGCCAGCGCCAGACCGGCTGGAGGCGAGGGGGGAGCAGGTGGAGTCAGCACTGGTGGGGGGAGCCCAGCGCTGGGGTGGCAGGGGGAGTGGGTGGGGGGCACTGGTGTTGGGGGTGAGAGCCCAGGGCTGGGGTGGGGGGCAGCCAAAAATGAGAGATGCAGTCAGGAAGTCATTTGTTGTTTTAGATCCAGGTTAATATCTTTGAGAAAGATATGGGAAATTCCTTGTATTCACCAACATTATGGCAGAAAAATAATAGATTTATTGAGGGAGGAAAAATACAGGAATTCACTGCTGAGTATGTCAATTATATTATCCCCACACACACTCCTCAAAGTTCACTGGACACTGCCTTAAATCATTACAAGATTACCTTAAATCTGCCTCCATCGGAACATTTTTAGCATCACAGACTATTTCAAAGGACACTGTTATTACCCTGAATCTTGGGTCTACATTTAATCAGGATCTGCACTATTCTCAGGCACCTGTTCTGCAGAAATTATCGAGAAAGGGCTCAACACTCAGCTGCTTCTGGACTTTTTTATATTATAAACACCTAAACATCCATGTTTAGGAACTAACACCTTTTTGATGAAAAAAGAAAAATCTTCAAACATCTCAATGCCATTTCGTACATTAGTTGGTTTTTTTTAAATTAAATTTTAAAATGTGTTTTCCAGGAGCTCTAGTTGTTTAACTGGGTGTGTGTATTTGAGCAATTCATTAACTACTCAATTGCTGCAGCATTTCAACAAAATCAAAAACCATGAAAAATAAACTTTCCTTTTAGGGCTCCTTTAACTTTGGGTAAGCAGAATAAAGTACTTTAAACTCTTCCAAAATATACAGACATAATCACTTGTTCTTTCTTGAGTTTAAATATGTAATGACAAATGAGGCAGAAGGGACAAATTCTGCTCTTGCAGATACCAGTTCAGTTATCTAGCTTCTTTTGACTTCAATGGCAGTTGAGTGGGCAATTCTGAGGGCAGAATTTGGTCATAAAATAAATATAACTTCTTCTGGACAAAGAAGTGATGTAAACAAGAGCAGAGATTCTGGGACAGAACGTGTACCTTGGGTCTTGGAGTACTGTATTAAACTTATATGGGAATCATGTTATAGATGTCTCAATAATTACATATGAAAGGTAAGAGGAGGTTACTCACTGTGCAGTAACTGATGTTCTTAGAGATCAGTGTCCCTGTGGGTGCTCCACTTCAGGTCAAGGTGCATCCCAGCACCTTCAATCGGAGATTTCTACAGCAGCAGCCCTACGGGCCGTGCACGCTCTGTGCGTGCCTCTCGAGCTGTCAGCGTTTGAATAGTGCATGCACAGCCTGGGCTCCTTAGTTCCTTCTCTACAATGGAGTGCATTACGAATTCTGAAGTAGAGGGGAGGAGGGCAGGTAGTGGAGCACCCGCAAGGACACTCATCTCGAAGAATGTCAGTTACTGCACAGGGTGAGTAACTTCCTCTTCTTCGGGAAATGTCCCCGTGGGTGCTCCACTTTGGGTGACTAAAAAGCAGTATCCCTTAGGATGGTTGGGACTTCAGATCAGGCAAGAAGGCTGTTGACAAGACAGCTCTACCCATTCTGGTATCGGACGCTGCAGTGTGGATGAGAGCGTAGTGATTGGCGAAGGTAAGGTTCGATGCCCAGGTAGCTGCCCTGCATATGTCAGACAGTGGGACATTACGGAGAAAGGCCGTGGAGGTGGAGACAGCTCTGGTAGAATATGTCCTAATTGATGTAGGAGGGTGTATTTTCCTGGGTTGATAACAAAGGCGTATGCAGTGAGCAATCCATGTGGAAAGTCTCTGTGTAGAGATAGCATTTCCCTGTGAGCACTGAGTAGTAGAGACAAAAAGTCTGGGTTTTTTTCTAAATGGTTTTGTTCTATCCAGGTAAAAGGATAATGCTCTGTGAACAAGAGTGTGCATTGCTGTTTCAAAGGCGTTAGCGTGAGGGTTTGGGAAAAATGTTGGGATGTGTATAGGCTCATTGAGGTGAAAGGAAGAGTGTATCTTAGGTAAGAACTTTGGATGCGTGCAAAGTGTGACCTTATTGCGGAAGAATGTGGTATATGGAGGGTCCGCCATAAGCACTCCCATTTCTCCTACTCGTCTGGCAGACGTGATTGCTATGAGGAAGTCGGTCTTCATGGATAGGTGGAGAAGGGAGCAGGTAGCCATCGATTCAAAGGGTTTATCCATCAGGGCTTTGAGGATTAGGTGCAAGTCCCAAGGTGCAGCAGGCGGTTTCACTCTAAATTGGAAAGTGGAAGAAGAATACACTTTGCGGCCGAAGGGGTCTAGTCTCTTGTTATCTTTGTCAGATGGGGTGGATTGGAAGTGTTGGTATTTATTTTTCTGATTGGCCGCATTGACCACTATCGAATTAGGTGAGGGGTGCATGAAGAGAAACTCAGAACCCTTAGATGGGACAAAATATTTGCTGTCCAGTCTCTTGCTAGTGGTGGTTATTGTGGCTGGGGTATGCCAAATAGTTTAGCAGGTTCCATAATGGCCCCATTAATTGGTAGGACTATTTTGAAGATTCCTCTCCCAGTTGCAGGTAACTGAATCTGGGGAGAGTATTGAGAGGAAAACATCTGTTCATCATATTCCTAGGGAGAGCTGAAAGAGGTGGGCAACAAAGCCCTGAGCCTCGGCACCATGTAGCGGAGCGGCAGTTACCAGAGACAGGAGAGACGGTTTTAACTTCTTCCCTGAGGAACAGCCCCTGAAGGGGAGAGGAAGACGGCCATTTTTTTGTTTTGGCTTTGCCTCCGGAGGGTGTCACAGAAGTTCGCTGGCCAGGGTGAGACGCAGGTTTCAGGGAGTTTTCCAGGAGCAGCATTTTAAGTCTGAGCTCCCTGTCCTTGTGGGTCCGCACTTTCAGTTTGGCACAGTGGATGCATTTTTGGGGTACATGAGACTCCCCCAAACAGGGTACACACTGCAAATGACCATCCGAGATGGGGATGGCATCATTACAGGAGGCACATATCTTGAAACCTGGGAAGCCAGGCATGTCCGTAACCTCAGAGTTTTTTTTTTTTTTTTTTTTTTTTTTTGAGAAATAAAACAGTTAATGTATCTTACCTAAATAGTAACTCTAATGACTAAAAACTATCTAACTAAACTGAGAAACAAACTAACTAGTTAATCTCAAAGAGCACTGCTGAACTCCATCTCGAACCAGGACGGTAGAGAAGGAACTAAGGAACCCGGGCTGTGCACGCACTATTCAAACACTGACCGCTCAAGAGGCAGGCGCAGCGTGTGCACGGCCCATTGGGATACTGCTGTAGAAATCTCCCATCGAAAGCACTGGGACGCACCTTGACCTGAAGTGGAGCACCCACAGGGACATCTCTCGAATAAGTAGTAAGGTTTATGTTGGGTATTTCCATTTTCTGTGCTTCAATACTGGAATAATTTCCACCTTTGAATGAGGACCATGTATCAAAAACTAAATGCATTGATATTCTAGCAATTACTTGAGCAAACGTTCTATTTGCTGTTATTTGTAGAGGAGGTAGAACTTTGTGGGGTTTTTTTTTTTTTTAGAACGTTTTGAAAAGAAAAAAAAGTTTGACCAAAACAAAAATTGTCTCAGAAAATGTCACTATTTTTGATTAAAAAAACAGAAAGCAAATTTTTTTTTTTTTTTTTTTTTTTTTTTTTTACTAAAAAGCTTTTAAGGGAAATTTTGGAAAAAGTTATTGTTTTTCAAAAGTTCCTGCGAAAACAAAAACAACACACACCAAACCAAACCACACACAACTGGCATTCTTTGATCAACTTCATTTATTTGTACTATGATAGCACCTAAAAAGCCTCAGTTAGAGTTGCCCCCTCACTGTGTTAGGCACTGAAAAGCATATACTACTATGAGACATTCTTTGCCCTAGAGAACTTAGGCTCTTAGAAGATCAACCTTGCATAGACTTTTAGCTCCAAGTGGAGGCAGTGGCCAGGTAGCTAAGGAATTTAAATCAGAATCTTGACTCCCAGCAGAATGGACACTCACCCATTCAGTTTTTTGTTTTTGTTTTTAAGAAACTTCCCCTGCCAACAAGCTGAAATAATGGATAACTTCATGGGATGTCATGAAAGACTTTTAGTATTCCTCCTGGACCAGGAGAGCTTGCAGCAACAATCTCAAACAGATCACTGATTAATTGCATTGACTCAATTGCAATACACTCAAAGGAAACCTTTCCTCAAAAGTTATTAAAGAGACAAGCTGGCTGAGGTAACATCTTTTATTAGATCAACTGCTGTTGGTGAGAGAATTTTGCAAGATTATGTCACGATGTCTAACCTTTTTCGGATTTGGTACTCAAGTGAAGGCGTATTCAAGTTTTTCATCAAAAGAAATTGACACACTTTCACTAAATCACCTCTAGTTTTCTGTACTTACAATTTTTGAGAAACTAATATTTGCTCTTGATTGCTTCTGAGCTGCAACTGAGTTTGTTTTATATTTGTTTGCATGCTTCTGCAGATGGCCTAATGCTGATTGATGTTGTTTACTGAATGCTTACATTAGCCTGCTGGGAAATAGCTCTGACCAAAATAAATCATGTGACCACATTCAAAGGTTGTAGGAGGCTTGCAAGACAAACCACTGCACAAATGTGATGCTGTACATTGCAATATTCTTTCAGTGTAAATTGCAGCCTTTTATTTTAGTGTTCATTTTAGACAAAAGCTGGGTAAAATGCCAGTACTCTATATTTTACTGCTATTTCTCTTTAAATCTGAAACTCATCTCATCTCTGAGGAATAGGAAATGGCTTGAACTCCCTATCACCCTTCCACAGTGAGCTGTGTCATCTTTGAGTTTGAAAGTACTTTAACCATCGTCTGCTAAAATTTCAGTATTATGATGAATCACGGAGGTTTTAAAAAGCTTAAATATCAGTTACTGAAGCAATATTGCAACACCAAACATACAAAAATCACCCCCCCCCCCCAAATCATGCGATTTTAAAACAAAAATAATTCTGTTATTTTTATTTTGTTCCTGGTGTTTGTACTTATAGAGTCCACATATGCAAGCTTTTCTCTGCAACCACAAAGGCTGGAAACATTCTTTGAAAAAAATCATTAAAGCTGAGATTTTCATGCTACAAGAAGCATGTTAAGAAAAACATTTCAGATAAGTAATAAAAAACAGAAGAACGTTTATTAGTCTCAACAAAAAGCTGTGCACGTGCCTGAAAAGGTGGAAGCGGTCGGAGTTTAGAGTCCTGAAGAGAAACTGGCATGAAGGAAACAATGAAGCAATGTAAAAACTATTTTGTTTCCAACACAGGGTCAGTAGTAGAGCTGGGCAAATTTTTCGGGACAAATATTTTATTCACCAAAAAATGAAGTTTCAGATTGATTGAAACTATTAAGGAATTTTATAAACATTTACATAATTGTTTAAGAAAAAAAAATCAGGCTAGATTCCCATGGGGACTTACGCAACACTCATGGAGAGTTATACCCAATAGCCCAATGTTTCGGGCACTCACCTTGAGGGAGGGAAACAGGACCCAAGTTCAAGTTGCTGCTCTTATGATTATTTAATGATTTTTACAAAATGGAACAACTTCAACAGGAGACATTGAAAGAGACCCACACCAGAATACCCCAAAACTAGTCTGGTTGTTAAGGCACTCCACGGGGTGTAGAGGAGGCTTATGTTCAAGTCCCTTTTGCAGAGTGGGGATTTGAAGCTGGGTCTCCCACATCCTGGATGAGTACGCTGGCAGTACTACCACCACTGGTTTTGTGAATGTAACACTCTATTTCCTTTGCGCCTGGAAACAAAATGTTTTGCTTCACATGAAATGAAATGTTTTGTTCAACTCCAAAAAAAATGTTGTCAATTTTTTCAGTTTGTCAAATATTCCAAAAAACTATGTGTTGGTTTAGGTCAAATCAATTTTTTCTTCATTTTATTTTATTTTATTTTTCAGCACTACCAGTGAACAGAAAAATCAGTTATTTGCCCAGCTCTGTCTAGTACCAGCTTTGAGCTAAGTGCCTGATTCTCATTTACAATAACGGCACTTTATGCTGCTCTGGCAGAATAACAAACCTTGAAGTGGGAATAATTTATATTAACACTGACCTTAAGCCCTAATGTAAAGGACTTTAATATAAATAAGAATTTTAAGGATGCAATGTGATCTTTGAAAATTAGTGTTGTAGTCACGCAGAAGGTATAATCAATAATTAAGTAATATCTCTGAATAATGTTGAAGACATTTATACAGGTGTAATGCTTCCTTCATGTTGATCCTACCTTACTTATCTATTGGCAAGGGTGCAATCTTAGGGACAGCAGTTATTAATTTTTAAAGGAGACACAGATACCCCAAAGCCTCATGGAGTCATCCCAGGAGTTAACTCTGGTACCACATTAAACAATACACAGTACCTCCACCAGGGGAAAGAGTCTGCACA
Organism: Malaclemys terrapin pileata; assembly: GCF_027887155.1. NCBI lineage: Eukaryota > Metazoa > Chordata > Testudines > Emydidae > Malaclemys > Malaclemys terrapin. Next base: position 114,804,486 of record NC_071511.1, read on the forward strand.
CTGACTGAAAGCTTTAGTCCCTCAGGGAAACTTTATAGGGAACTTGTTTGCACAAATGTATAGTCTGGGGACTTGTGGTGGGGCGATTACCCCACACCCAGAGAGACTGGGCTGCGGCAGGCCTAGGCGCCTGCGTAGACGCGCGGCCAATCAGGAGAGGGCTTACTGGGAGCCAATCAGAGGGCAGATTGGAGCCAGCCAATCAGGGCCCGGCTTAGCCATATAAAAGGCTGCCCAGAGCAGGAGCAGTCAGTCTGTCCCTGGCCTTCAGAGGGGAAGGTCTGTCTCCAGAGCTGGGAGGCCAGCACCATGGACAGCGCAGTGCAGGCCAGCCTGAGAGAGTGGGAGAAGGCCCCACTCCATAGCCTGCTAGGCGGCAGGCCTGGGAGGAGGAGGCCTAGCGTAGCGAAGGGCTGTTGGGGAAGCGGTCCAGAGGGCTAGTCAGAGGAGGAAGGAGAAGGAAGACAGTGAGACTGTCACCCAAGGGCTTCTGGACCGGGACGCAGAGTAGTGGGCGGGCCTGAGTCCCCCCCCCCTTTTTTCGCTGTGCTGTCATATGCACAGCCATAGGCCGCAGGAAGCGGCTGGCCAGAATCACGCCTGGTCCTGGACTGTGAGGATCGGACTCGAAGGCGTGGGGCTGTTGTTTACCCCCCCCCCCGGAAGGGGGTGTGAAAAGACGAAAGGGACACTGTCGGAGGACAGTGCTCTGGAAGAGGACTCCGTACATTGAGGGTGACGCAAGTCCGCGCACCCAACGCAGGTGGAACGACAGGCGGGACGCCACCCGAAGGGGTGCCCTACTGGTTCGAGCTAATTCCCTAAGACAACCAAGAGAAGGCACCACAGCGGTGAGCCACTACCCTGTCACAGGACTATACATGCCCAAGAGGACAGTAAAAACACAGAACGTAGACATCCCTCCCTGAATTACTGTATTTAAACTAACAAGGGGAAAGAATCTGAAAAATAGAGAACTGTAAGAAAGGCTGATTAAACAACTCTACTGGCAACAGATAACCATATAAAGCTTCACAATTCAACCTTCCCTTCAAAACAGCTCCACTGAATAAATCCATCTATGTAAAGACCAACTAACTCCTAAGGTATATTGTCAGCTGGTATATATTGGCACAGTTCACTTTACTTCAATGGATTGGTGCTAATTTACATCATCTGAGGATCAGGTCCCCTGCATGCTAATTAGGATTAATGTACAGCCAGTTATAAAAAATTCAGCCCATGTGCACAAGTGTTGGCTGGACTGTAGCTGATTGAGCCTGCTGCCGCAGGTAAGAGTCTCCAGTGATGGGATAGTAGAAAGGGTGCACAAAACAGCAAGAGGATGGAGGTTTCTTTGGGACTACTGAGATCTGATGTGTAAAGATATGCCTGTGTAAGCTACTTCCATTAAACTGTTCTCAGATGTTACTAGGTCACTCAAGGAACTTGCTCCCGGAAGAGGGCAGGGATCCAGATCAGGCAGGATTGGGCTGGCAGTCCTCCTTCCTTTTTTGCATTTCTCCTCTCATGGACTCAGTGTTATTGTTTTCTTTCTCACAGGCAGTATTATAGGGTGTTAGAACCTTTGCGTGAACTGTAGGACTGGACTTAGCCAAGAATATGCAGAGAGTTCTGGTTGAGCCCCCTATTCTTTTCAGAGCTCCCTGTCTGAAACACCTCAAATGCAGCATTGTTGCTCCCTATGGGAAAACTGTGCTAATAGTTCAAGTAATTTATTACTGCTGTAGATACATGTTTAGCTGAAAGCAAGTAATAGTCCGCAACAGGATTTTGAACTCTTTGTTACACTTCTGTAATGATCTGCCTCGTCCCAAAAATTTCCAGATGTGCTAATTAAGCATAGCTAATTAGAAACATCCTGGTCTGTGAGTGTAACATTTTTTGAGTGAAAGCTTGTATTATCCTGCTACAGATCAATGTTGACAGAAATAAATCATATAACCAGAGTAAAAGGTAGTTTTAAGAAGCTTTCAAAGCACACTAGTGCATAGACTTACAGATTAATAATGTCCTGAATACTACAAGCCAATTTAAAGCAACAGCAAATAAAAATGACCCTAAATATAAATAAATTAAATACAACAATAAAACATTTGTGGTAGCAGGTTTGCCTATCCCATAGAACGCTACTTATTTCAATGCAATTTCATAAACCAGGGAAAATCCTATGTGAATGCCTACTGAAATCTTACAAAACATTTTTTCTTTTGAAATGTTAATAGGAAGAGGATGGCTGCATCTTGGGTCAATGGCCATTATTACTTACTGTCATGATAGATCTTATGTAATGTAATGGTAAAAGTATAGCAGTAGGACACTTTTAGAATAATTCGCCATTTGGGTTGAAATGTCTCATTTTTGAATACCATTTAAAGTGTGATTTCAGTTAAATAAAATTCATTTCAGCTGTTTTTCCGATATCTGAGCAGTTCAGATTTGTTTTGTGGTCATTGCTGCAATCATTTTTTTTAAATAAGCAAATGGCTTGCACTTTGATAACTAAAAATGGCTATTTTTCAAACTTCAAATCTGCCACAGATTAGGTTCTCAGTAATGAGAAGAGTTTAAAGTTAACATGGTTGAAGAAATTCGAGTTTGAAAAGTTAAAACCATTAGAACATTGCATACTGTGCATTCTACTAGTACATGATTATTATTTCTAAACGGTACACTGAGAAGTGGTCCTCCAGATAAATTCAGAGAGACACTTGTGTTTTTTATCTGAAGCACCACATTCAAACACAGCATAAGTCAGTTTAACCACTCTGGACCAATCTCCTTCTATGGAAATTCTAATTTTACTCATATTGAAGCCAAATTGTGTCCCATAGGATATATGAAATTTGAAAATAGCAACATATGGGACTCTCAAGAAAAGCCACCAGATTTGTTTGGATACTTTTGGATATCATCTTAACGGTAAGGTGGAAGGGAAGTTTTATCTCCATTCTTCAAGATGCCATTCACTGAATCCCTATGGGTCAGGTGACATTTCTTATGGCCCCTACCCCACTTCATTCTGTCAAACAAACATTTTTGCAAAACCCTGAACCACAGGTAATCTGATTCAAATATGCAATGTAATAAACAGTCATATGCGTCAGTTTAAATTAAAAATACTATGTTAATGCAATGCTATGGGGCTAATTTTATGTGCATAAAAATCAGGGTATTCAAGTAATGCCTTCAACAGCAACCATAATTCAGACACAATGCTGCAATTGAAGATATTCAAGTTAAGATTTTATATGGTAATATAAAACTTAATACTTAACACTAGGAGCAAGAGGGCAGCATTAAAATTGTGGTGGTAGCCCCTAACTTTGAATTTCCTGACTCCTTTGTATGTAAATATTTGGTAACCCTGATCATATTAGATTACTGGGGCCAAGAAATGAAGGCCATTCTCTCTCCAGCACTCACAGGTGTCACTCCTTTATTATGAAGTAAGAAGAGAACTAAACCTTTGACAAAAATTGAGTAAACAAAGCCACTTGAATCTCCAAGTCTGGAAGGGAGGCCTACAGAGAACTGGAAGGAGTGGTGATAGCAGTGTTTCCAAATTTTCCAAGCAGAAAGTAGTATTGCTGAGAGGCTGGAGAGAGTTAAATTCTCCATACTGTCACATGTGCCAGGCCTACAAAATCTGAAGAGCTACATTACATTCCAGCAGGAGTATGAGGAACACAGCAAACTGCTCAACCAAGTCATTCCGAAATGTCAAGAATATTGTGATCCATACAAGATGACTTGGGAAATGCACCATATCTTATCAGCAGTCTTGTGTGTCACAGTTATGAGATTTTGTGGCACTGGTTTCTTTTTTTTCAGGCCTCTAGACATTAGAGAGGCAAGAACATTACAAGTTTCTCCTAAATAAGCTGCTGAGCATCTTAATTTAAGTCCTTTAGAAGCCTGAGAGGTTTCTTTTCAACACTACTTTGAATCAAGTATGTCAGAGCAGCACTCCAGCAGTTCCACCAAGATTGGTAATGCAGCATTTTAGCAATTTGTTGCTATCATTCACATATTTCAGATGTATTCCATGTAGTACCATGGAAATCCTATTACTGCATTTTCAATACTTTTGCAGCATCAGAGAATCCCACTTTCAAAGTAAATGAGTGAGTTTTCAGTCCTTCGTAGTCCCTTTGTGGCATGGTATTTCACTATAACAGAATTTTTTTTTGGTTATAAGCTGCTACTATTTAGCAAGGGAGTTTATTTTGGTTGTTGGCTAGCTTCATGGATGGTCTAATGCTGATTTATATAGAGGCTTGACATAAATCTTGTAACCTCATTCAAAGCTGGCTTTAGATTTTAAGTCAAACAGATACAAGAGTCCTGAGTTTGGATTAACATGTAAGGAGCTTGATGTTAAAAGACCTTTTTCTCCCTTGGGGAATCTTTGATGCACAGTAAGAGAAAAAACAAAGAATTACAAATACAGCAAGATAGAACTGTGTATATCAGAACTTGCTGTTTAACAGAGTTAGTCCTTGATGAAAAGATCATACAATTGCCACATGCTGTTGAACTACAATACAAACCATTTTCTTAGATAAGTTGCCACTGCTTGAACCCCAACTGTAGGGAAGCCAGGGGAAGTTCTTTTGAACGTGAGCCAGTAGCTAACTGACTTTAAAAGGTTTGGCTTAAAAATACAAATACAGTATTTACACTTTTAAAAAAATGTTGCTGTATTTATAAAGGATAAATGTATTGTGTTCCCATTTTTTCTCCACTTTTCCCTATTACCCATTTGGTTTTAGTGTGTTATTTCTTGGAATGTTTCATCCCTCTCCTTGTCATCTAGCAAAAGAGACTCCTGCACAGATCTCACTTTCTTTTGAATACACCACCATACACAACTTCCAGAAATCCTATTATATAATAATGAGCTCAGCTTTCTTTCCTTTAGGCCTTAAAGCTTCAAAAATTCTTTCCAGCTCATTCATTTCCAATTCATACATTTTCATTAGAATTTACTTCAAAAAAAAAAAAAAAACAGAACATGGAAATAAATTAGTTAATTCTACTCAGTGTCAATTCAAATGTCAACCTACTGAATCTAAAGAACTTGGATATTTCAAGGTTACGAATCAATGCATCCATTATTACTGTATCTTTGTTTATCTTTTTTAATAACTCAAAAAGTCCAAAGTACAAACTATTATTCTGTTTTCATTTCCACTCATATCCAGTAATTATTATTTTTTAATTTATTACTATCTCTTCTTTATAGGAACACACAAATGCTGTAATTTCAAGGACCAAAGGGATTTCAACAATGAATTGTATTACTATATGTAATAAAACATTGATGTCCTCCTTCTTTAAGATGCAGAAAGCCCACAGGAAGAATTTAGCATTATTTTTCACAGTGTTTCAATTATTCAAATTTTGTGTACAACTTTAGGGAAGTCTGCAAGGTCTCTGAGCATTCATTACTTTGTAACTGCAAATCCTGACATGAATCAGACACATCAGAACTCAAGTACAATCTCAGGTCAGCCATTTCTTTATTGAATGTTGATAGCCTCTGATGTGTTTCCTACACTGATTCATTAAATATCAATATTTCATTTGACACATCTTTTAAAGAGATGATGTTTTCTGAATCCATGGGCACTGAATAATTTCATCAGTGTACTACAGTTCACAAATCAAACCAAAAACACAATGCATGTGTCATAATATTTTCAACACAGTTTAACTCAACTGTGACTTTGAATTTAAACTCCCATGTGCTATTATGATAAGTGGGACTACAAATGTACCCTAAATGTGTGTTTAACTGTAAAAAGTGAGTGCAAGTTCACAAGATGTCACAATAACCTATAATAACATATGTTGATTGGAATAGGTGGAAGAAAACCAGTGAAAGAAAGTGGATTAGATTAAACAAAAAAAGACCACATTGATACAAACCAAGGATTGTTGAAATTGTGCCGGTTAAAAATAGATGATGTGGAGCTGTAAATTAATTAACCAAAATAGGTGCGTAGGATATTAAGTCTAATTGTTCAACAAAATAATGAGGGGATGGGCTATTCTACCCACCGCTCCCGTTTGGGGTCCTTAAGGAATAGATGGCGAGATTGGAAAAACAGACCGAAGCTACTGGAGCAAACTTCACCATCCTGGCTGCCACCCCCCACCATCTCCTGGGATTCCAGGCTTTCATCATTCTAATCCTGAGAGATGTCCTAACTGGACTGGGCCAGGCCAAAGTTAGCGATCCAAATGAAATTGACACCCCTACAAATCCAGCCAAGTCCCAAACACCATTTGGGATGAAATGGGATCATACTTTAACAACGACAGCAACAACAATAGCACCGGCTCATCTCAACTAACTTCTTTCCCCTTCCCCCAGGGAAGTTTTAGACTTTTACAGCAGCAACAATAACTGCTTCAGCTCATCCCAACTAACCTCTTCCCTTTTATCCCAAAGGATAGTTATTATCATCTTTGATACATCAAAAAGACTATCAAACAAGGAGGAGGGGGGGTTCCTTCTAAAAACTCTCTCCAGCTAAAGGGAACGGGAACAAGAAATATTCTTAAAAGAAAGCTTTGCTTAATACTTTATATTTCAAATTATTTAAAATGGTTTTTTCTTCTTTTCTGTATCTTTAATAAAAGTTAAAAGGATTTTTAATTATGTGCTTGTCGTAGTACTAAGAAGGCTGAGGTCTCTATATACCAAACCCTGATCTTAACACTGCATAATGTTGGACAGTGACCAGGTTATGTTAACACTTTGGGCCCATTTATTCCACCTAAAATGAATACAACAGTGCCTAACAAATTCCCAAAACTAATATTTAAGTACATTTAAAGGAACCAGTCTAGCAACAATGCATTCATTCCCTTGGAGATACCTTAAACAGATAACAGACAGTCTTAAACAAATTTTAGCCAAGTGTGCATTAACAAAATTTTAATTTATACTTTCTCTCAGAAGAGTTAATATTAAACTGCACTTTAAATGAGAGCATTTATATTTCTAATTTATCAATATTTTCTACGCTATTATCCTGAGGTTACTCGTTTCATTATGTTGCTGTGCCTTACCTTTCCAAAACCTGATACTCAGTTGAAGCTTATTGTACAGATAGTACAGTTACAGAATATTGTTTATCTGTATATGTCTACATTGGTTTTGTGAATGACATTTTGATTGTATACTGCACTTTGTCTTTTAATCTCCAAACTGGACTGGGATATCCAGGAGTTGTTACCAGAGTGCTAACCAATGTGTTAACACTGCTAATTCTGAAAGTTAACAATCGAGAGCAATCAACCAATTCAGCTGGATGGTCTTCCATTCATATCAAATGAAAGCAACCTAAAATAATGAGCTGCCTACAGCCTAGGAGAACCAATTTTCCCAGTCTCAAGTTAAAGTGGGCTACAATTAAGCAAGATGAGGCCCTTGAAGCTGCTCAGGTGGGTCACTTGATGGGGCAAACTGAACATTTATAACAAGGAAGCTATCTCTGGCCATTTTAGAAGAGCTAAGAACTGGAAGACAAGACTGGGAAAGTGGAAGGGACAGTCCTGGGACCCTGAAAGGGTTGACCAAAACCCAAAGGGCTCTCAGATTGGTGAGGACTCTGGAGAGAACGAATTGTGTGCAGGTGTTTGCCAAGGAGATTCTAAAACAATCATTCTTCATTTATACACAATGAAGACGTAATCCGCATAAAGCACAAGACGTATCCAGATCTATGGAAGAATAGCAAAGTCTGGGCTTGTACACACTAGCGTCTTCTTCATTATAATTAAGTCACTCACGGGGGTGGAAAAGCCACACCCATGAGCAATGTAAATTACACCAAACTAAGCTCTGGTGTGAACAGTGTTATGTTGGTGGGAGAAGCTCTCCCGCCAAAATAGCTATCACTGCTTGGGGGCTGGAGTTGAGTAATTATGCCGACGGGAGAGCACTACAGTGACGCAGTTACATCGGAACAGATGCACCACTATAGCGATTCTAGTGCAGACTAGCCTTCTGCGTCCCCCTTCCTATAAATGCCTTGTCATTTCTAATGGTTGAAACAGTAATCCAGAATGTTCACAGCTTTGGTGGTGCTCCTTGGGAGACTTGGGTGGGCCTGCATTAGTTTCAGGGCTTAGGTAGATGGACTGCGGAGCCCCATATTTTAGGAAGGGGTGAAAGATACTGGATCTGCACCCCATGTGCCTCTAGCAGTCCAGAGCTTGAGACTCTGTCCTGACCCCGTCAGCCTAGGAGCACATGGGTTCCAAGGTTTGAGTCTATTACAGCAACCTGGTGAGCATTCGCAAGCGGGAGCTCAGTCAGGGTTATAACAAAGCACTATCTAGTTTATGTACAAAACCTCTGGGACCATCCACAAATGATATTTCAGTTAAACATCTAAAACAGAATGTCTCTGTTTAATGAGAAATAGAGGCAATATTATATTTGACTCTATGCAAGAAAATTACACATTTTTATTTTAGTGAAGGCCTTTCCAACCCTGCACTTACTAGTGATGTGGCATATAATGAAGCTCAGTTTAACAACATAAACATCAAAAAACAGTGGCAAAATAATAACATGCATTAATGGAGCTATGATCAAGCCTTTAAATTGTCCCACTAATGTGCCAACTGTGTGTATGCACGTCCAAGGACACAGTTCCAAGTGGGAAGCATAACATCATAATATGTCACAATATGAAATCTCCCTAAAAATGTGAAAGATTTCACAAGAGGACTGCATTTTATACATACCCCCTAGCCTGTCTGCAATAAAACCAAAACCTTGAGTCATATCTGAGAGTAGGAAGATATATGTCCAACTGTCCTTTCCCCTTTCTAAGATCACAAATCAGAAGGGAATTATTTTCAAATAAGAAATAGTTAAAAAAAGAAAAAAAACTAAAGTTGACATTGACTTCAGATCAGAGTATGTCGGACACGGTAATTAAGGACAATATAACTAGTACTCACAAAGGTGACAATGTGTCATCTGAAAGAAATCATATGAATCGTTATCACTACACCTTGCATCTTGGCTGTTTTATATTGACAAACCACAATCTTCCCATTACTTCTGTCTTAGTATTCTTAAGAGACAGTAAATTTAAACTTAGTCTTGCAAATTTAAGAACTGTAACAAGCCAGTTGACTTGTAATGGCATCTTAATGCATGTAGTTATTAACATCCAGTTCAGCTACTATTTTTGTACTTTCAGTTTGATCATTAGTAAAGACATATCACCTATTCAAGGCAACAAATTGAAATTACAAAGTGTAGAATAATGCCTATCATTCTCCTATAAAAAGCAAATCTAAATTATGACATCAGTTGCAGATTGACTTAATAGTGAATTACCAAATCCAATTTACTTGGGACCTGGTAATTTAGATTCAATCTAATTTAATTCAATTTAAACTGTGATATATAAATGTTGATGAGCAACACTATTGCATAAGAATACAAAGTACATAAGCTCAATGTGATCTTTCAGTTTTTCAAGTTATTAGCATTTGGGCTATAGTAGTTTTTTTTGTAGGAGGTGCGGGGGAGTGTTTCTGTTTTTTGCTTTCAAGATACAACTGCAAGGTATTAGGAGCCATAAACAATAAATATGAGAAGCATAAAATCTCAGTCCTGAATCCATTCAATTAATTCAACATCATAGCTTTCCAGCACACAGAAAAAATCCTCTTGTAAAATAACTAAGCTATGAATTTGCTCCTTTTAACATATTTTATACAATAGATCACTGTCATGCGTCTATCTCAGTAAAACATACAGCTACAATTACTGTTCTTCTGACATGCAGGTCAGTGAAGTTTGCAATGTAAACTTTTCAATGAAGTGGATCGTAAAACATAGTCACAAACCTGATTACCAAAAATATTTCATTTAATGTTTATTTCAATTTGATATAAAACTGATTTGTAAACAAAAATTTAAAAATAAGTACTCATCTGGGAACAAAGAATGTGGGCCATACTTACAGAATGGGGGCTCTTTCCTGGGAAGCAGTGACTTTGATAAAGATTTCGGAGTCATGATGGATAATCAGCTGAACATGAGTTCCTAAGTGACACTGTGGCCAACAGAATTAATGCGATCCTGAGATGCATAAACAGGGGAATCTTGAGTAGGAGTAAAGAGGTTATTTTACCTCTGTATTTGACACTGGGGTGAGCGCTGCTGGAATACTATGTCCAGTTCTGGTGCCCACAATTCAAGAAGGGTGTTGAAAAATTGGAGATGGTTCAGAAAAGAGTCAAGAGAATGATTAAAGAATTGATGGACTCAAAGAACTCAATCTATTTAGCTTAACAAAGAGAAGGTTAAAGGGTGATTTGATTACAGCCTACAAATACCTACGTGGGGAACAAATATTTAATAATGGGCTCTTCAATCCAGCAGACAAATAGATAACATGATCCAATGCCTGGAAGTTGAAGCTAGACAAATTCAAACTGGAAAAAGGGTGTAAATTTTTAAAGGTGTGAATAACTAACCCTTGGAATAATTTATTAAGGGCTATGGTGCATTCTCCATCATTGGGAATTTTTAAATCAAGTTTGGACGTTTTTTCTAAAAGATCTGCTCTGGGGATTATTTTGGGAAATGTCTATGGCCTGTGCTAAACAGGAGGTCAGCCTAGACTATCACGTGGGTCCCTTCTGACCTTCGAATATATGAAAAAAGAAAAGAAAAAGGCTAAGACAATTGTTGGGTGAGAATCAAGACACCTGTTAATGAAAAGCTAGGGATTATTCAAGTAAATAGAAAAAAGGTTATTCTTTTTTAAATAAAAAAAAGTATTTACAGCTCAAATCTTCAACCCAGCACCGTGGCTGTGTACTAAGTAGCCCTGTGAGGTACTGGGCAAGTAATGAATCATCGCTACCCCTGCAATGGTTCAGACGCTGCAATAGCATGTTGCCCTAGCACCTTCTTGGGACTGGGAAGGAAGACTGGCTCTGCACAGTAATGGACTCTCTAATTCCCTCCTCAGCCTGTCCCACCTGTATGTTCGTACATAGGCAGCCACCAGGAGATGAGCTCTGCCCAGGTGGTAATTCCCTTCTAAATACTTTTCCCTCCTGTTCTGCCATCCTCCTCACTTTGGGAAGTGGACTGCCATGTGTTCTTACCTAAGTGACCTCCGCATCTCCAATAATAGAACTGGATTTTTCACAAAGTGCAAAACCTCAAAAAGGATCTCATTATTCTATGTTACAAGCTCCGCTTTCAGTCACGTCGCCTTTTACAATAAAGAAAAAACTCATGTAAACTCTTCCATGTCAGAATCATCTCTCTTCTTATTAAGAATAGGAGTACTTGTGGCACCTTAGAGACTAACAAATTTATTAGAGCATAAGCTTTCGTGGACTACAGCCCACTTCTTCGGATGCATACAGAGTGGAATAAATATTGAGGAGATATATATACACACATACAGAGAGCATAAACAGGTGGGAGTTGTCTTACCAACTCTGAGAGGCCAATTAAGTAAGAGAAAAAAAACTTTTGAAGTGATAATCAAGATAGCCCAGTACAGACAGTTTGATAAGAAGTGTGAGAATACTTACAAGGGGAGATAGATTCAATGTTTGTAATGGCTCAGCCATTCCCAGTCCTTATTTAATCCTGAGTTGATTGTGTCTAGTTTGCATATCAATTCCAGCTCAACAGTCTTTCGTTGGAGTCTGTTTTTGAAGTTTTTCTGTTGTAATATAGCCACCCGCAGGTCTGTCATTGAATGGCCAGACAGGTTAAAGTGTTCTCCCACTGGTTTTTGAGTATTATGATTCCTGATGTCAGATTTGTGTCCATTAATTCTTTTGCGGAGAGACTGTCTGGTTTGGCCAATGTACATGGCAGAGGGGCATTGCTGGCACATGATGGCATATATTACATTGGTAGATGTGCAGGTGAACGAGCCCCTGATGGTATGGCTGATGTGATTAGGTCCTATGATGATGTCACTTGAATAGATATGTGGACAGAGTTGGCATCGGGGTTTGTTACAAGGATAGGTTCCTGGGTCAGTGGTTTCGTTCAGTGATGTGTGGTTGCTGGTGAGTATTTGCTTTAGGTTGGGGGGTTGTCTGTAAGCGAGGATAGGTCTGTCTCCCAAGATCTGTGAGAGTAAAGGATCATCTTTCAGGATAGGTTGTAGATCTCTGATGATGCGCTGGAGAGGTTTTAGTTGGGGGCTGAAGGTGACAGCTAGTGGTGACTTCTGGGTACTCGTCTGGCTCCGTCCATCTGTTTTTTCACTTCAGCGGGTGCATTTGCTCCAATCCCTCAGATAGAGACAAGCACATACAAGATCTCTATCAAGCATTCTTAAAACTACAATACCCACCTGCTGAAGTGAAAAAACTGATTGACAGAGCCAGACGAGTACCCAGAAGTCACCTCCTACAAGACAGGCCCAACAAAGAAAATAACAGAACACCACTAGCTGTCACCTTCAGCCCCCAACTAAAACCTCTCCAGCGTATCATCAGAGATCTACAACTTATCCTGAAAGATGATCCTTTACTCTCACAGATCTTGGGAGACAGACCTGTCCTCGCTTACAGACAACCCCCCAACCTAAAGCAAATACTGAGCCATTACAAACACTGAATCTATCTCCCCTTGTAAGTATTCTCACACTTCTTATCAAACTGTGTGTACATATATCTCCTCAATATTTATTCCACTCTGTATGCATCCAAAGAAGTGGGCTGTAGTCCACGAAAGCTTATGCTCTACTAAATTTGTTAGTCGCTAAGGTGCCACAAGTACTCCTGTTCTTTTTGAGATACAGACTAACATGGCTGCTACTCTGAAACCTCTCTTCTTATTGTTCAGCATCCAACTTTGGAGTAACAGAGAATTCCCTGCCTGAACATGAGGAAACTAAGAGATATGCTTACAGAAAGTAAGCTTCTGAGTATCCACTCAGATAAATGAATCACTGTATTCCTGTAGTTTAAATGGGGCAAAACTACACTTTGTATTAACATCTTACAAAACCTTTTAGGCTCTATAATCAAAACTTTTTTAAAAAAGTTAACTCCTAGAGTCACATCTCCCTTTTAGCAAATATTATAGAACCTCAATTAGAAAACTCAGACTAGGTAGACAAAGGTTTGAGCCTTGATTTTGCTGACAACTGCTGCATGTCTCAATAAATAAATAAATTATTAATAATCAATCAATCAATCCTTTATTGTGTCCAGAAAGGAATGGCCTGAAGAGGGGAAGGTTACTCATCTATAGTTGGAGTTCTCTCCAAGTATATTTCCTCTGTGGATTCACCCTAGGGATACATGTACCTTGGGTGAAATCCTCACTCAATTGAAATGCTGGCTTCAGAGTCTGCAGTTGGTACTGCTTCACTGGAGGGAAGGGGATAAAATGGGGCCTACCCTGGGCCACCACTCCCCTGAGCACCTTTCTGGACCCAGAACTGTGCAGAGAAGATTCCCCAATATGGGGACACTAGGACTCAGAGAGTGCCTCCCCTCACCATGGGGCCTTGTGGCAAATCTGCAGCCAGGCATAGACTCCAGCCAGTAGGAACAGAAGCAGCCAAAGCACGGACCTTTGGACCTCCGGATATTCCAGTCAAAACTGTAGAATGTACTTTGACTTTGTCTGCCCTGTGCTCCTGGGTTGTTTGCTCCAATTCCCCTCCCCCCCTTTTGAACACTCCCTCCCTGTCCTGCCCTCACAACCTCCTTCCCTTCCATTTTCTTCCCATTTAGCTGATCCTCTCCTAACTAACCACCCCTGCAAAAAATAACCATGGAACTAACAGGACATTTACTGCCATTACATTGTTCACTTTGTTTGTGTTACACACCTCTCCCCACCATGTGTCTGTCTTGTGTATTTAGACAATATTATCTCATTGTTTCTTTACACTCCTCCTCCTCCTCCCTCCCCCGTGATCTGCAGACCCATTATGTCTAAGGGGTCCTCGAAAGACCTAGACTGAAAACTGACTGAACAGAATTCATTTATATATACAGACAACAGATTTCCAAAGGGGTCTGCAGATCAATGAATGCAGACCTCCATTCAAAATTTTGTAGGAGTCCGCAAATGAAAAAAGGTTGAGAACAACTGATCTAGTAAATTAAAAGTGGGATAACATATGGAAACATGTCAAGTATGCATCTTCATTACCTACTCTATGTTTATCTTTATTACACACACGATAAGTATGACTGCAGGCTTGCAAACAGCTAACAGACTATGAAGACTGCTCAGCGCTCTCCATTTTAAGCTCTTACACACTGATCTTTTGACAAAATTACCACCCTCTTGCACAAATTCTGCAACTTTACTTTTCAAGTACTAAAATTTCCCACCAAACTGTGCTTATGAGGTCTGAATACATCCACAAGTATGGCTTAGAAAACCAGCGATGACACCACTGAACCATTTAAAATGAACTCACCTATGCCAGTGAATCCCAATAATGAACAGGTAGGGTCAACAACATGGTACATAATCACCTGGCCCATTGTACTAATGAGGGTGTGGTTTTTTTGGCCTATGTAGAAGACATTCCTTATTCTTCCAGTATGTTCAGAGTGAATATTTTGTTCATTTACCAATGATATTTGTTGCTGACCCTATGGTTTTCAAATAATGGGCAGGACTTACTGGAGACCATGCAGAAGCACTATTTGCTATGTCCTGTTTTAAGATACAATGCTCCTCAAAGACTTGTGATTTTCTATGAAAGGAAAGGAAAACAATTTCTAGTTTTTACTGTTTTGTAGGAGGTGTTGGGATATATGTAGTGATTCTCTGAGGAGTAATGCCATGAGAAATTGCAATATAAAGCCACTTAGAGAAACAACAATGATCCTAGACAAACATTCAAACCTTTTACCAAAGTACAATATTTACTGCTTCTATTTTAGGGCAGGTGAAACAACAGTAAATATTGAGCTATGAATGTTAACCTGTATCCAGTGCATTTTCATAAATAAAATGTTAAAAAATTAATGCAAACCCACTGGCTATTTCAATCCTAATTTAAATAGCCATATGTATGTTAGAGCTGCAGAGGGAAATCCAAACTTTTGCTCTGGCAATTTAATAAGAATTCTTAACAGTGCTCACTAAAAATTAAAAATGGCCATGACAACCCTTAAATCACATGGGTCAGAAAAACTGCCTCTGGGATACAAAAGAATCTCAAAAAATTCCAACAAACACACATTATATAATTTATTTTTTCTCAGTTTTTATATTGTTTTATAGGATGATAAACATTTGTTGCTTAAGGGACACAATTTATTTAGTTATTTTGTGCTTACTGTCTGGCAAAATGATTTGCCCTTGAGCAATGAGACATTTGTTTGTGACATACTTGTTGCATTTTGAAAGTAATTGCATTAAAAAGAAAACAGAATTAAGGATTTTATAAAACAAGGGGCAGAGGTGGATGTATAAGGGGCAGCTGAAAAGGCTATTATTCATATGGCAGTTCTTGTCTTCCTATGCCATTTGATTGTCACTACACGAGCACAGCAAAAACAGATGTTTTAGTTGCTACAGTGTAAAACAAAATCCATCAGTGCTGCACATGTAGTTCCTATGGGAGTAAAAAATAAATATGTATGTCCCCCTATCGATGTGTCTCCACTGTGCTCAACCCTTTTATATGTATATCATGCTTTCATCATCAGTCAAAAAGTAGTGAAATGATTTTGTAATTAAATATTTTTTTCACTTGGACACAAACCAATAGGACATGGGACGCAATTAAAAAACAACAGATCATGCCATTGTATGATAAAAGTTCTGAAAAATGTTAATATAAAAACAGTCTATGTTGACTTCTTTCATTTTCAATGCAGAAAATCAGGACTGGAATAATGTATCTGTAAAATTAGGTGAGCCTTCAAACAGATATAGAACATCAGATATTGGTATGGGAAAAGCAATTATCTCATGATGAAGGGATATGAAGACTGCATAAAGAATCTTAGACACAGTGGGTCAAATTATGCCTTGAATATTCACATCTCCCATTGACTTCAGTTTGTCTGTGTCAAATTAGTTGTCCTTTCCCTCTGCTGGCATTTTTTGGTTTTGCTGAAATGGAATAAAATAATTGGTGCTGGGTGAACGGTGTTAAAATATTTGTGATAATGTTAGTGAACTATTAACCTAATTTAGATTTGTCATGTTTGAATTTCTTTGGTATTAATTTTTTTAAAAATGTTAAAATAAGCAAAGTTGTGAGTGTGGAGAAATTAATTTCAGGCCCACAGACAAAATTTATTTTGTGACTAAATAAAATCAATTGTGCATGGAAGCTGGAGTTGTAGATTCCCTGTTTTTCCCTATCAGTATGGCTGGAAAAGACTCCTGTTTCTTTGCAGCAGATTTCTGTGGCTGATCACTAGCAAAAGTTTCTGTAAACAAAGCACAAGGTGTTGCTTCTCAGATCTCTGGGCTGATCCCTGAAACTCAGGCTATTATGTGGATCCAACTACAACTTTTTTAAAATGGGATTTGACATATATATTCATGCCACAGTGATGTCAAGAAGAGCAAAAAATGAAGGTGATAGAAAACTGGAAAGCAGTACATTAAATAAATGTATTTGATATGAAATGAAACACCACTACATTACCATGGGGACTGTATTCCTCAAACATAATGCCAGAGCCATGGCACTAATGCTTTTAAATGAGACCGACAAGTGTGTGTGACCACAGCTTTCATAGCCATGATACAGCAAATACCATGGCCAGAGCTCTGGCACAGGGACAATTAAATAAGCATTAAACAATTGTAAAAAAAGAATTCAGATACACATTCAAGACTGAACACATACATCCTCATAGAATTATAATTTGCGTGAATGTGAAGAGAAAATATTAATTTAAGTCTGACACTAACTTTTAATATTGCATTAACCCATTTTTTCTAGCAGTGATGCCTCAGACAAGGAATCACACTAAACTGACAAAAAGAAGAGTACTTCTTTCTAAGACTGGTGGGAAGTTCTGAGGATGAATTTCCTAGAAAACCCCAGTACTTGAAACATACAATTATTGCTCTGACACTAGAGTAGACAGCTAGCACTATGGACTAATATAAATCAACAGAGCATGTTTAGCATAGTATTTGTATATTTAGGAATGAGGAGCTGACAAATAGTGATATCTTCAAGGTTCTAATAGACGCCAAAGAGGAAGATTGATTCGAGGAAATCTGGGAGTGAAAAATGGACTGTCTTTTTGATTTGTTTGTACAGAACCTAGCACAGTGGGGTCCTGATCCATGATTAGTGATTCTAGGAGCAACTGTAATACAAATAATTATTATTAATAATACCGACACTAATCATAAAAGACTGTCATAATTAGATGGTTGTGTTTATTCTGAATGGGGAAACTCCCAAGGATAGATGAAGAATCAGCGAGACAACTAGAGCTGATGAAAGAACAGGAGTACTTGTGGCACCTTAGAGATTAACAAATTTATTAGAGCATAAGCTTTCGTGGACTACAGCCCACTTCTTTGGATGCATATAGCTCATGGGGAGCAATGACAAACTGATTCTACAGTCAGCAGAAAAATAACAAGAACTACTATCTGATCAAGGAATAGCCAGATCACAAATACTGAGAATACAGGAGAATTCATGAAATGTGAGGAAAAAATTACTAGGATGGTTAGTTATTTCTTTGACATCACTATCTGACTTCTTCAGGAGGACTGAATGCAGGATAACCATGAGATTAAAGAAAGATTATATGCAACAAGCAGCAGACCAACTATACCAAAACCAGAACAATTGTCAATACTGTGTTTGGGGAAAGAAAGGATAATCTGAGTGGAAAGGAAATAATAAAAAAGGATATTTTTGAGAATCAACTGTACTCTACACTGGCTTTTATCAGAAAGAATAGAGAGCCTTACTTTGAGGGAAAATTTGGCTAAGTAGCTAGAGACTTTGGAAGCTTTTTTGTTCTTTCTTACCTGGAGAATAACCTCACTGAAGGTAACAACTGGGACAGAAATGTTATTCTCAAAACGCAGAATTGAACCTTGAGTTAAAATTGGTTACATTGACTCTTGAAAGTTTACCTTAATGAGTATAAGATATTTAATACGCCCTCTTGTTAGCTTTGCAACATGGAACTCGCTAAATCACCTAGAATGTTTTACTCATTTCTGTACTTTGAAACTTTTTGGAAAAAAGACTAAATTACATTTTTTAGGATGTTGTTTATATAGTGTTACTTAGATAAATACCACCACTGTGGATTACATTGATTCTATAGGTATTTGGAGAATGTTTAATAGTAATAATATACCTACCTCATAGAACTGGAAGGGACCCTGAAAGGTCATTCAGTCCAGTCCCCTGCCTTCACTAGGAGGACCAAGTACTGATTTTGCCCCAGATCCCTAAGTGGCCCCCTCAAGGACTGAACTCATAACCCTGGGTTTAGCAGGCCAATGCTCAAACCACTGAGCTATCCCTCCTCCACAGTGGAGACTGGACAATGCTTTTCTCTACTTCTGATGACAACTATACTAAAATATTTCTTTCTGATGTCTAAATCTGTGAAACATCTGCTTTCTCAGCCAAATATGGGCTCCCTATTGTGATCTGACCATGTCCATATTATTATTTTTATGACTCAGGTTTTTAATTAATCAGACAATGGAGATGAAATCCCACTATGGTAAAAAAATCCAGTTTATTCTGATAAAGAACCTACACAGATAAATAGAAAATTTCAAAAGCTAAAGATGATCTGTTAAGAACAATATATCTAATAACTAGAATGAGATATCTAATAACTAAATAGGATGTTGTGGAAGATTTTGTGCAGAGCCACATAATTTCTTTATGTTCTAAAAAAAATATGAAGCACAGAAAACATTACTTGTAAATGAAATTGTTTTAGAAAATATTCATAAAAGCAACACAAATAAAAATAGAGATATAACTAGAGAGAAATACTCCATTAATAGCACAAAATAAAATAATACTCCACTTAAACTGGATAATAATATGGAGATATACCTGTCTCATACAGCTGGAAGGGACCTTGCAAGGTCATCAAGTCCAGTCCCCTGCCTTCACAGCAGAACCAAGTACTGTCCCTGACAGATTTTTGCCCCAGATCCCTAAATGGTCCCATCAAGGATTGAACTCTCAACCCTGGATTTAGTAAGCCAATGCTCAAACCACTGAGCTATAACAAGACAAATGTGATAGATTTTTGCCCTTTTTTTGCCATACTAACTGAAAAGAGATTCCTTAATTTCTTCTTGGCCTCACACAATATTTATTTGTGGCCAGAGTGGAGCGCTTTATTCAGTTCTGAAACAAATGAGACTATCTTTATCTGATTCTCCTTGCCCCTCACTCAGGATGAGAAGGGTGGAAGGAGTTTCCCCTCCCCTGTGCATCACATGTGCCAAGCACAATTGCTGTTCTTGTTCTTGGGGGATCATAGGGACTGCTCCCTCTCCACTCAGCTGGGAAAGATGGTCCCTTGAAAATGGGGTGGGGATGAGGTGAGACAATAGCTGCCCCCATCACGTACCAACCAGTGGGCCTGGAGAGGAACACGGGGGAGAATTTGCAGCAGAATTCCTCCTGGTGCTTCCCCTGGGCACAGAAGCTCCAATTCACCCTGTCTCAGGACTACACAAAAGGGCTTGCTTGAGTCTTTAAGCAGACCCTGAATGATGTATTGCTTGTTATGTATTTTTATCTGGTGTCCCTGCAGCAAAACATTTTATACTGGCTTTACTTTGTGATGTGTGCCTGACTAGCTACAATAAGCATAACAGAAGTAAAAAGTATTTGAGAGACTTATCTGATTTTTCCACAGTGACTAAGGATTGCATTTAAGTTGAATTTGAGGGGTAAAAAAGAAATATCCTCTCAAAAACTGAAGGAGTGTATAAAAATTAAGGTCCAAATTCACTCTTGGCATACATGATGCAAACTACATAAAAGTAAATGGAGTTGAGCTCCCTTTACCCGTAGTGAATTTGGTCCTACAGCTTTTGGGTTCTGATTTTATTTTACTGACAGGCAGTAAATAAAACAATGCTTATCTGATTAATAACTGTATTTGCTGAGTGTCTTCCCAGACTGCTGGAAACTTTCCTGAAAAGAAATAGTTTAAATGAAGCTTGTGACGCTCAAGATAGAAAAAGTTGATTCGACCTAGTTATCTTTAGTCAGGGGTTAATCAAATATTATCTCTGGTAACTGTAGGAGGTTGGACAGTTAACCTCTCCCCCAAAAAGTCTGGCGCCCGATAAAAGCATGAGGTCAGTACAGCCGTTAAAATGAGTAAATGGATAGCATTCCAGGAGACACATAATGTACTGAAAGTCTTGTTAAAAGTCATGAAATTGTTCTACATATCTCCAACTGGAAACTATAAAAAATGCATCATTTAGTGCATTTTCCTGATTCATTATAATCATGATTAATGCAATACACAAACCAAATTACTTAGCATATAAATTGCTTACCAGTTGTGCCCACAAATTTCATAAGTATGACTTGATGATGTGTTTTCCTTTCATTATTAGTGAGGACTGAACTCTATCCTGGCCAAGACATGAAAAGCTTAGCTCTTACTCAGATCAAATATCAATTTCATCTTAAGCATCTGTTGAGAGCATGTTTCTTTTATATAAAAGAGTTTTGCTTATTTACACAGTCATATAAATAGCAAGAAAGGAACTAGAGGAGAAATGAGAGCTACTCCTTTTTGACTTCAATAACAAAAAGAAGCATCCTATTTCTGAGAAAGAACACTTTTCTTCAGTTCACTACAGCATATCATTTTTGTGGATTTGAGTATGCAGTGTTACATGATTGGTATGTGTCAGCTAATAATATTCTTGTTCCTTGCAACGAGTAGCTTTGTGTGTGAGTTTCTGAGTTGGACACTAAAATTCCATGGTAGAGCAAAATAACAACTGTAAGGGATGCATAAGCCTCGCATAGCTGTGTAAAACAGCTATAGTATACCAATCAACCCGGAGGAAGTTTGTGTGTGAAGTCCCATGTCTGAAAGGGCAAAGAGAACATCCTTCCTACAATTCAGAGCTGAAGGGCTTATCGAAGGGATAAGAAACTTATGAAAGAGGAAGTTACTTGTAACTGGAGATTCTTTGAGATGTGTGGTCCCTATCTGTATTCTGCATGTGGGTGTGCATGCGCACCATGCACCTGTGCCCCTGAAGTGTTTCTTAGCAGTGTCTGTTGACCCGCACGTGTGTATTGCGTCTCGTTGTTCTCCCAGCTGAGGGCATAAGAGGTAGTGCAGGTCGGTGCCTCTTCAGTTTCTCTTTTACCATTGGAATCCAGTCTGAAGCAGAGGGGATGGAGGGTGGGACCACACATCTCAAAAAATCTCCAGTACAGGTAAGTAATCTCTTCTTTTTGGAGTGATGGTCCCTATGTGTAGTTCACATGTGAGTGACCTGTGAGCAATGATCAGCACGGAGCTGGGTGCCAGGATGCCAATGGAAGTGTGGTCTGCAGTACGAACTGGCCCATGGGTTCATTTGTAGCTGCTGCTGCCTGAGAGATGGTGTAGTGTGTTGTGAACATGTAGATGTACTGCCACGTTGCTGCATGACAGATGTCTGTCTTGCCAGGACACGTCTGCCAGTGAGGCTGATATGGTGGCCTGCG
This sequence comes from Malaclemys terrapin pileata, assembly GCF_027887155.1. Lineage (NCBI taxonomy): Eukaryota > Metazoa > Chordata > Testudines > Emydidae > Malaclemys > Malaclemys terrapin. The sequence goes on from NC_071511.1 coordinate 114,826,229, forward strand.
CCCACATACAATGCGCCATGACTCTATTGGGTGGTGTATATTGGGTTGTTTGTAGCATTTGCAGATGCACCCCCATTTGGAGATGTGTTGGAACGAGAGGACTTGCCCCTTTGATCATTCTGTGATGTCCACAAATAGTTTTGGCAATGCTCTAAATGGTCGAGTCCTGTGGAGGTAGAATGCTAGGGTGAAACAGACATTGGGGAAGTACAAGGCTCTGTCAGTGGGGGAGGCATGTGGTTTGGGGCAGAAAACAGGTAGGTGGATTCACTGATTTAGGTGGAACTCTGACACCACCTTTGGAAGGAATTTAGGGAGCAGCTACAAAGTTACCCTTGTCCTTGTGTGTGGGAGGTCTGCCATCGTGGTAGTGAATTCACTGATCCTGGCTACCAAGAACTCCACTTTCATCGGGAGGTCGGAGAGTGCTCAGGAGCATGTTGCCAGTAGCTCAAAGGGTGGAGAATGAGATTAAGGTCCCGTAGGCATCAGTACTGGTAGAAAGGTGTTGAGTAAACCTTTCACGAAGTGGATAGTGGTGGGGTGCGTAAACACCGAGGCGCCGTCCACAGGAGGGAGAAAGGCACTGAGTGCTACCAGATACACTCAAGCAGAATTGAGAGCCAGGCCCAACATCTTGAGGGTCAGGAGGTAGTCTGTGCTATAGACATGGGGCTCCCACGGGCACTAGTAGTAGTCTGGATAGGGAGTGTGTTGGCATGGACGGACACGTTGTTTATGCTGCCTGCACCTTGGGGCTGGGGTATAGATTCCAAGCGACCAGAGTCAATCTGAAGTCCTTCAGCGAGTGGAGGGATTTGTCCGCCTTCTCATTAAAGAGCTGGTTCTCATCAAAAGGGAGATCCTCGGTCATGTTTTGGACCTCCATGGAGAAGTCGGACAATTGTAGCCACAAGTCCCTTTGCATCACTACCCTGGTCACCAGAGATTGAGAGCAGAGGCAGATTAGGGGTTTGTGAGGCACTGTGCCAGAGCAAGTGGGGGCCCCTCCCTGTCCCCATCCCTTCTGCCTGCAGTCCCCACCACCAGCGCTCCTCCACCCACCTGGCTCTTGCCGGGGAGTGGGGTGCGGAGCGCCCATTTTTCCAGGGGCCCCCCATTTGTCCAGGGGCCCTGAGCATGGGCCCCGTTGGCCCAGTGGCTAATCCACCACTGATTGAGATGATGTGTTTGCCACATCCACCACTGCCTGAAGGGCTACCTTGGCGACCAGTCACCCTTTTCCTAGCAGCGCCTGAAATTGCTGCTGTGATCTGGTGGCAGCTTGCCCTTGGATTCTGCTATCCTATTGTGGTTGTTAAAGTCATACTTGGCTAGCAGAGCTTGGTAATTGGCAATGTGGAATTGCAGGCCAGCAGAAGAATAGACTTTCCCGCCCAGCAGGTCCAGTCTCTTAGCTGTCTTGTCCGGAGGAGTGGACTTTTGTGGTTGCTGCCTTGTCCGTTCCATGGAGACTTGGACAGCGGGGGAGTTGTGGGGTGGACGGGTGATTAGAAAATCTGTCCCTTTGACTGGCACAAAATATCTCCTCTCCACCCACTTACGTGTTGGGGCACGTGTGGTAGGCATCTGCCAAACCACTTGCGCTGGTTCCAGGGTGGCCTTGTTGATGGGTAGGGCTACTCTGGATGTCGCTTGGGGTTGGAGGATGTCCAGGAGTTGATGTTGTAGGTCCTGAACCTCCTACAATGGGATTCCCATGTCTGCCACTACCTTCTGAAGCAAGCCTTAGTCTTGGCGGTGGTCGTCCAGCAGAGAGAGCTGAGGGGGCATCAGAGAGAGGGGGGCATCAGTACCAGACGGTTGCAGTGCAGCAGAGGGATGGGCTTCTTCTGCAGCAGCAGAAGGGGTTCATCCTCCGAGGTAGGGATGCCACAGGTGGTGGTGGGAGGTGGGGAGAGAAGAGAAGACTGCAGGCATAGAAGGGTCAACTCTTCTGTTGACAGAAACGGCTCCTAGTGTCTGGAGGTCCGTGGTGCCCCGATGGAGATGCTGGAGGACCCTGGTGGTGTCTGTGAGGCCAGCCTGTCTGGTAGGCGCATGGGTACTGGCAGAATGGGTGGCATGCACCGGTGAGCGTTCTGAATGTTTAGGTGCCAAGGTCACTGTTGGTACAGTCGGATCCCGTGTACCCCTGGCCTTACCCTCCATATAAGGAATCTTGGGCACTGGTCCAACTGGATCCACGGGCGACATCTCACCCGACCTGGCACAACTTGGGAAGGAAACGCTGCACTTGGGAGCAGTCTGTGATGGGGACCTGCTCTTGAGCCCGTGAAAGTGCTTTTTGCTCTCTTGTCAGGACTTGTCTTTAGCTTCAGTACCATAGTTCAGAGACACATGTGGTGCTCAGAGGGTCGCTCACCACTGATGATGGCCACTGTGGAGGGGGTTCTCCCAGGCCCAGATTCTAGTGGGTCCTGGGTCTCATCGCATCCTCCCTCAGATATTTATGAAGGCAGAGATCGCTGGGTTCCTGGGTTCAGGGCAGGAAAGATTTGCAGATGGCGTAGAGGCACTGCTGGTGCTTGTTGCTCACAGAGAAGTAGCCAGGGCATGAAACACAGTTTTTGAAGCCCAGAATCTGGGGCATAGTCCCCGGGGTGGGGTTGGAGAGATGTGGTCCCCAAACAGGGTAGAGAACTAAACTAACTATACTAAAACTAACAGTCACAAAGAAAAACTACATACAACCAACTCAGGCCATGTGGTGGTAAGAGGGAACTGGAGAGATGCTGACCGCACTCTCTCAATCCTCAGAGATGCACTATGGACATGCAGATCAAAAGACTCTGCTAAGAAACCCTTCTGATTCAGGTGCTTGGCTCGCATGTGTACCCAGGAGTGGAAAACATGTAGGGACCGTCACTCAAAGAAGAAATGTTTCTGTACCACCATGAGTAGTTCTACACGTACATCCCTCATTCTGTTTCCTTTCCTTCCACTGGGGCTGCAGCTCTGGAGATGAGGAGTGTTCAACTGGTGTCAGGATCATGACTCAGACATGGGCAGTCAGACCCAATGGTCAGAGCCAAGGGGGTGGATAGGCCTGGAGGTTAGAGCAGAGTGGAGTGGAGACAAAATCAAGAGTCAAGGCCATGGGACACCCAGGGGAGTATTTGAGAGTAGAGATGAGGATCAGAGTCAGAGATCAGAAGCCGAATACCAGAGCCAGAGGCATGGTCAGGAATCAGAGCCAGGGATCTGAGGCTAAATGCCACAGCCAATGGGTGAGCTAGAGACGTGGTCTGGAAGCGGAGGTCAGAGTCGGGGGTTTCAAGGAGAGGGAAAGGCAGGAACTGAAGCAATCACACAAGAGCAGGCTGGGCAGGAGCAGGCACAGGAAACAGGATCGAGTGCAGCTGCAGCATGGAACGCACCGCACCATAACAACTCTAACTCAGGAACCAACCCATGCAACAAACCTCGATGCCAACTCTGCCCACATATCTACACCAGCAACACCATCACTGGACCTAACCAGATCAGCTACAACATCACCGGCTCATTCACCTGCACGTCCACCAATGTTATATATGCCATCATATGCCAGCAATGCCCCTCTGCTATGTACATTGGCCAAACTGGACAGTCACTACGCAAGAGGATAAATGGACACAAGTCAGATATCAGGAATGGCAATATACAAAAACCTGTAGGAGAACACTTCAACCTCCCTGGCCACACAATAGCAGATGTAAAGGTTGCCATCTTACAGCAAAAAAACTTCAGGACCAGACTCCAAAGAGAAACTGCTGAGCTCCAGTTCATTTGCAAATTTGACACCATCAGATCAGGATTAAACAAAGACTGTGAATGGCTATCCAACTACAGAAACAGTTTCTCCTCCCTTGGTGTTCACACCTCAACTGCTAGCAGAGCACCTCACCCTCCCTGATTGAACTAACCTCGTTATCTCCACACTGATATATACCTGCCTCTGGAGATTTCCATTACTTGCATCTGAAGAAGTGAGGTTCTTACCCACGAAAGCTTATGCTCCCAGTACTTCTGTTAGTCTCAAAGGTGCCACAGGACCCTCTGTTGCTTTTTACAGATTCAGACTAACACGGCTACCCCTCTGATACCTGTCACAGTCAGTTATACGCAGGGTGTTGTTAGGAGACTGACCCTGCTGCAGCTGGCTCCCTGACACTCAGGGCCGGTGCAACCATTTAGACAAACTAGGCAGCCGCCTACATCGCCTAGTGGTTGGGGGCGCCTAAAAGTCTGCTCAGGCGAGGAGGTGGAGTGGAGGTGAGCTGGGGCGCGGGGAGGGCCGCCCGCAGTAACGGGGGGGAGGGGGACGACGCATAGGGGAACCGCTCCCCGCCCCAGATCACCTCCACTCTGCCTCCTCAGCTGAGCACACAGCCCCTGCTCTAAGTCTCCTCCAATCGGCACCTCAAGCCTGCGAGGGGAGGAGAATTAGAGCGGCGCTGGCGTGCTCAGTGGAGGAGGCGGGCTTCCCAGGCGGGGTTAGCTGCCGCAGACGGGGGGGGGCTCCCCGGGCGGGGCTAGATGCCGCGGGGGGGGGAGGGGGAGTCTCCCCAGGCGGGGTTAGCTGCCGCGGGGTGGGGGTCCTCGGGCGGGGTTAGCTGCTGCAGAGAGGCGGGGTTAGCTGGGGGGGTGGGGCGCAAGGTGGAAGTTTCGCCTAGGGCGTGAAACTTCCTTGCACCGGCCCTGCTGATACTGCAATCTTCCTTCCTTCCTTTGTACTTGATTACAGAGTGAGCCAATTCTCACTTTCCCAACTAACAGCTGGAAAACATCTTCAACTTAAACAGCCCATTCAACTTCCTTAATTACCAATCAAAGAGAAACCCATTCATATAGGAAGACAGGGAGCATCATCTCCACTACAGTCATCCCCAATATAAAGCAATTGGGCTGGGTGCCATCTGTAACTCCTCCCCAAGAGGGAAGTGCTACATGGCCACATTAGAAAGAAATCCTTCTCCCTCAAGATCCACTGAAGCCCCTGCAGCTTCAGTGTCCCGCCAGGCTAAAGACACCACTAAGGGCAGGTCTGACCCCATAAAAAAAAATCCATAATCCTTTCAGGAATTAGGTTTTAACTGCAGATTTAGGCTTCTATAATCCACTAATCATATTCAACAACTCCATCCTCTTTCTGTACTTAGTTATAAGCATATCAAATATAAATAAAATATACATAATGGCTGCAATTTTTGAAATTATCTAAGGGATTTGGATGCCCAGTTCCCATTAACATTCATGGAAACTGAGCATCCAAAACCCTAGGTGCCTTGGAAAGTCTCAGCCAATATTTATAACTTACATGATATGACATCTGGTTAAGAAGATATTATTTTAATAACAATGCAAGGGATATGGTACTAGTCAGCTTTACTAGAAAGCTAATCAAATTCATCTAGAAATATCAATTTGTCTGTAGTATCACTACATCTGATGGTATTTGAGAAAACAAAAATATGCTGCTCTAATGTAATATTTATCTCATGAAATAATCACTTTGGGAACTTCAGGTGATGTCTATTTAATAATGAAATGTCATGCAGACCTTGTAGGAAGTTAAATTGCCTGTTACAATAATTTTAGTATGTACCTTATGGAGTTACAAGAGCCTTCAATTTAATTATGTTTGTTTTCAGGTGAAATAAGCAACTTTGCAGTTAAAAGAGCTGATAACATTTGATTACATACTATTAGTAGTGGTAAATCTCGAGTCTATGAAAATTCATTTTATCACCATGATTAATCCAGAAAGTCAAAAAAATTGATTCACTGCTTAAATCCTTCAAAGAACCCCAGTTACAGTATTTGACTGCAATGCTGTCAGAGTCAAAATATAAAACAGATTTCATTTAAACAAGTCTGAGTTCTAATGCTTCCTCCCCGTTTCCCCCCACCCACACACTCTTAAAACAAAGGGTAATGTTAGGTCCAAGGAAAATGGAGTATAGAACAGGTTGTTTGGCCAGCTTAGCCAAAATTAGGCTAACTGTAGTTGCTGGGCCATTCCTGTCTCTCTGTGAAACATGAGGACATGCTTGCTTGGGCTTCAAAGAATGAGATAAAGGGGGGGACCATATTCTTGTACCAAATGTACTAGGAACGGTTTGTTTGGACATATGGAGACTTGCAGTCTCCACTCCGTTTCTGTTCTTAACTCCCTACTTTCTCCTAGTTTCTAGTGCATGACGAAAAAGCTAATAAGAAGCTGCTGAGGAATCATGAACTGTTTGTACTGTCAAAGAACATAGATATGCATGACTATTAAAAACTTTTAACTAGTAAAGGAGGGGATTGGGTTGCTTTAACTATGACGCGACGGAACTGTCTATATAATCTCACTAGTTATTGTAATCGTGGCTGGTTCTCTCTGGAGACGGGCCGCTCTCTATTGTTGTGTGCACTCTTCAATAAAGAGCTTGTATTGAACCTTGCTGGTGTTGCCTGTCTCTCACTCTGCGGTCAGACAACGAACCTTGCCGTCTGGGTTAAAAAGTCCCTGACAAATTTGGCGACCACGAAGGGACTCGTCTGACTCTCCAGTGCGGGATCAGACTCCGAAGCAACGCAGCGCGCATCCTCTGGCTTCGAGGAGCCTTGCCCGGTAACCTGATCCCTGCATCGGCGATAAGGCGAGTTCTGTGAACCAGCTGAAGCCCGTAGAAACCCAGCAATGTCCACCTACCCGTTGAGTAGGATCCAGGTCTTCGGGGTTCGAGTTCCTGGGGAGGTCAGGTCTTTGGGGTTCGAGTCCCTGAATAAGGTAAGCGATCGCCATAAAGGGGTTAGAGTCCCCGAGAAAGGGGTTAGAGTCCCCAGTGAGGGGTTAGAGTCCCCAGTGAGGGGTTAGAGTCCCCGGAGTAGGGTTAGAGTCCCTACAGGCTAAATGGGACAGTTTGGCAGCAAGTGCCCGGGGGACGCCCCGTTGTCTCTGGTACTTAGAAATTGGAAGGAAATCTCTGGAACAACCGGTTTGACTAAATCTAAATGAGAAACTTATGCCAAATTCAATGGCCTTCCTTTACTACCCATTTGTCCCCGACTAAAGACTGGCCAAGGTGCAGAACCTTTTCTGTTGACAGGATGGATTCCCTCAGGAATATCCTGGTTGATCTTAGACCGGGACAAATGGATTATTTATTTGTATGGTATAACTATAAACCAAAAGAAAAACTGCTTTCGGCCCCAGCTAGCTGTGAAAAAATATAGACAGAGGCAAACCAAAGGCAGTACAAGTTACAGTGCTGAGATTACATTTGCAAAGCTTAACTATCCAGTGAGATCCAACAATCTGCCTTTGAGACCCTGGAGCTGGTGTGGTTTGGGGACGCTGAAGAAGCCCCAGGCAGCTGGCCTGGACTGGAATCACTGAAAGAGACATCGCAGAAGACCCCAGGGTGTAAAAGAACAGCCCTCTCAAGAGTGAGAAGTTAACTCTATAGTTGCTAGAGAGAATTAAGCAGTGAAACTTGGTAAGAATTTCTGTAAGTAATCCAGGCAAGAAGTTATTTAAGTGGAATTATTCGACTATGAATACGTTAGTCTAATTTGCTGAAGAACACTCCTGCTGTGTACAATCTGTATTTTATAAGTTTAAGATAAATTGGTATTGTTTAAAGTTGCAAAACCGAAAATACTTTTGCCAGGCACAGGAAACTAGTGTTGTTTAAAGTATTTAGCATTTAATCCTTAAAGTGACTTAATGCTACAAGAGTTAAAATGTTTTAAATAAAGACCAAAGGTTGTGGCTGCAGCAGAGTAGTCAAAGCCAGAAGAATAAAAGATTTAAATTTGTTTTTGGGTAACAAAATAGTAGATAAAAGATCTGGTAAAAAGATAGAAAGACAGTGCCCCTGGCTCTGTGTAGTCGAGCTGTCACTTTGCTGTGGGTGCATGGAGATTTTGTAAGCATAAAAAAAACAGTTACACCTTGTGTAGAAATTGATGTGGCTAGTGTTGTAGAAATTGAATTGTGGATAGGATGTGCATTTTCCCCAGAACATGTGCAGTGTATATTGTAGTAGAGGTAAAAGAAATGCAAGCCTACCAATATAGGTTGTGTTGTCTTTTTCAGATCACTGTGCATTTAAAAGCAGGAGTTAGAAGTAAAAGGCAATCAAAAGTCTAGGAAAGTTAATTGTGTCCTTTTTTTAAAGTAAGAATCTTTAAGCTGTGGATAGCTTTGGATCTAGAAGCAAGCCAGAAAGCATCTGTATTAATGCAATTTTCCAACTAATAAGGTAGAAGCCACTGAAACCTAGGCTGCCTATAAAACAAATACAAGGAAATATGAGGTAATTCCTCAGTTTTGCCTAAAATCAACAAAAGTATGTGTATATAAAAGAAATATTTTAAGTAAATAATGTCTTTCAAATCATCAGAGAAAACGGATACCAGCTGAACAGCATTCAACGTACCATGCATTTACTAGTACAATGAGAATTATTTTTGTGTTCTTTGTCCTGTCTTGTGGTGTTTGTCTTGTGGCCAAAATTGTTGTGTTTAATATTTTCATAAGACAGTCTAGTTCAAAATTAAATAAAACGGTTAAATAAAAAAGCAGATACTAGTTTTATTCAACTTAGAATAAAATGTGTTTAAATAAATCAAGAAAAATGTGATATACTAAAGTCTAATACATTTGCTTAAGTAAAAAAAAAAAAAAAGCTTTTAATTAAAAAAAATGTTGTTAAAATTTGCATATCAACAGTCTTTGGAAGCAAAGACATGGAAGGTTAACCCATTCCCCATATTGCACATGGGATCCTTCTGGCTATCTCAGATTTCTAGCCAGAGGGCTGGGGAGGGAGGAAAGCTATTGGACACAAGAGGTTGTACCGAGTGGACTCCTCAAAGGTGGGTGTGCTTGTCCTGGTTTGTTGCTCCAAAGCTCTGTAATAAAGTTATTTTACTAGAAGGGTGTATATGGCATACATTAAATAATAAGACTAATGTACTGTATAATGGCAATGTGTATGTGTTCGTTGTTGAAAAAAAGTGTATGAGTGAAAAGTGAAAGTTTCCTTTGTAAGTTAAAAGAAGCCAAGAAGAGAAGAAAGAAAAAGAACAGAACGAGTTAACTAAAAAAAAAAAAAATAGCTAGCAAGCTCAGTCTAAAGATAAGATGCTGGCCCATCCAAGGGCACTGCCCACAGCTAAGACTTGGCTGACAGCCAAGAAAAGGGGGGCCTGAATGTGCCCAAGCAGCTGTAAAATCTGCAAAACACTGCCAGGCATTAATGAAATGTGTTAGGTTTTTCTCACAGGTAAAGAAGTGCTACCTAAAGACCGTAGCAGCCCTGCCATTCATTAAAACCAGGAGACTGAGTCTACGTAAAGTCCATCAACGAAAGACTGCTTTGACTCCATGCTGGAAAGGCCCTTTCCAAGTCCTGTTAACCACCAACACCGCTGTGAAGTGCCAAGGACTGCCTACCTGGACTCATGTTTCTTACTGCAAAAAGACCCCTCCACCTCGGGAGGACTCTCCGACTGATGATCAGCCTATTCCTCCTTCTAACTCTGCTGTGCCTTCTGGACAGCAGGGAAAAGAAAAAAAAAGACAAGGTGAAGTTGCTAGTAACCTCTCCCTTGTCCACTGACAGACCTACTGTGCCTTTGGATTTTTTTCTAAAAGAAGCAAAACCCATTACAAGGTAATGTGCTAGTAACCTCTCCCCTGTATGATGCTGAACCACACTGTTTCAGAAAAAGAGAAGAAAAAACACTCGCTCCATTGAAACCACCAAAGTCCAGAAATTCCTGACTACAAAAAAACATTAAGAACTGACCCTGGTGAAGAAACAAAAAATTATACACTGGCAGGAAGAAACTTGTGGGACCCATGCTTGGGAATGTGGTTTTGATTGAATTTTGGGGTTTATTCTACAGGCTGCACCCTGTGTTTTGAATAAGGCCTTCAGCATGTATTGCCCTCCCTAATTAAATTTTAAATGCAAAAAGGGCTGTATTAGATTAGCACAACAGAGGGCTTGCGTTATTTCCTCTAGAAAGAAGAGAGACTTGACCAGATCCCTATGGGATAGGGCCAATAGTACAGCAGCAGTTTAAAATATTTTTAAAAAACCAAAAACATAATAAAAAATTAGAGCAACTAAAGAAGGCCACAAGCCTTATTTGTGGAGCACAGCTAACCCAGGTACAGGCTGGAATTAGTGAGTTACATGTTATCTCCGTCCTTAGTTCTATGACCCAGAAGTTGCTGACAGAGATGGTATTGAATATCACTGAGGCTGGGAAGGCATTGCAGTGGGATCTAGCATGTTCAGGCTTGGCCCACTGCCCTTACAGACACATCAGGAGTACCATCTGATCTGTGGCCATAAAGAAATACTTGGAGACTTCCTGGTGGAAGTGCAGACATTCTCAATGCTCCTTCCAAGCATATGGACCGGTTAGGGAGGTGTGGGCTCCCACATACCGAATCCTGCCGGGTCCATGGGGAAGATGCATGTGGGATTGGGTAATTCACCGAGACATCTAAGAAATTAGACTAACGCCGATGCCCTGGTGGACTTGGCAACTGCACAAAGAAAACTAAGGCAAATGGTTCTCCAGAACCACTTGGCTCTAAATATTTTACTGGCCTCTCAGAGAAGAACATGTGCATTAATTGGACAAGAATGCTGTGTGTATGTCCCAGACGTTTATAATGCCACTTAGAAAAGAGCAAACTACCTTATGGAAGTAGCAAAGGACCACCGAAAGAAGCGAATTGAATCCTAGTGGAGTAGCCTGTTCAATTGGATTCCAAATATAGGTGGTTGGCTCCATAATGTACTCCGAAGCGCCGTTGTAATTATATGCAGCTTGCTGGCCTTGTATGTTATGATAAAAGTTGGATGGGCGCCAAAGTGTGTTCTGTCCAAAAGTAACAAACTCCCAAGTTTACCACTCACAGTAGTTAGTTGTCCCAGGAGTCCCTTCAAAGTACTCCAGGGACAAAGGGGGGACTGTTAGGTCCAAGGAAAATGGAGTATAGAACAGGTTGTTTGGCCAGCTTAGCCAAAATTAGGCTAACTGTAGTTGCTGGGCCATTCCTGTCTCTCTGTGAAACATGAGGACATGCTTGCTTGGGCTTCAAAGAATGAGATAAAGGGGGGGACCATATTCTTGTACCAAATGTACTAGGAACGGTTTGTTTGGACATATGGAGACTTGCAGTCTCCACTCCGTTTCTGTTCTTAACTCCCTACTTTCTCCTAGTTTCTAGTGCATGACGAAAAAGCTAATAAGAAGCTGCTGAGGAATCATGAACTGTTTGTACTGTCAAAGAACATAGATATGCATGAATATTAAAAGCTTTTAACTAGTAAAGGAGGGGATTGGGTTGCTTTAACTATGACGCGACGGAACTGTCTATATAATCTCACTAGTTATTGTAATCGTGGCTGGTTCTCTCTGGAGACGGGCCGCTCTCTATTGTTGTGTGCACTCTTCAATAAAGAGCTTGTATTGGACCTTGCTAGTGTTGCCTGTCTCTCACTCTGCGGTCAGACAACGAACCTTGCCGTCTGGGTTAAAAAGTCCCTGACAGTAAGAAACTCCAGGAACTGAAGGTTGTAGCAATTTACATATTCACGAAGCAGCTGGGGAAGTAAAGAAGAAAAAAAATCAATTAAATTAAAGAGTATGTACTAGCTCAATTGTACCACCACTACTTGTGGAGCAAAGGGCTTTAAGTGTCAACGATCTAGCAGTGAGAGAAGAGTCAATTGGTAAAAGACCTATTTCATTTGCTTCTAAAGCATTCACACAAAACTTCCAAGGCTGAAAAATGGAACAATTTAATTCTTCTTGTTCCAGGCCCATTAATTGCTTTCTAATGATCATTGCTTAATTCAAAGGAGTACTTTTAAAACTGTGAATTAGCCCTCCTTCTCCACTTCAATGCCTATCACAATCTCTCTTCATCCACATCAGCAGTCCTCCACAAAAAGTACCTAACTGTGCCTATAGCAAGCTATCTAGGCCTTCAGGCCTTGGAAAGGCCAATATTCATTAAATTATTATGATTAATGTAGTTCAGCTGTAAGACACATACAATTGAGCTCTCACGGGAAAACTACTGACCAATTTTTTGTGTTTAAAAATCTTGCCGCAGTTTTAGCAAGATAAGGGTGTCAGTCCAATACTTGCCCCTCTACTTTTTTTCATTAGAAGGATTCTCCCTCATATTAGACCTAATGTTACCTTCATTCCTGACATAGATCGGAATCATTTCACTATAAATTATTAGTATTACAAACATAAGTATGACAAAATCATGCAAAGTCATGAAATATAAATTAGAGAAAATGGTTTCACATGAAAATATTGAATCAACGCTATAAGTCCTTGTATTATTTTCTTTTGTCCTTTGCTTTGGATTTCTCAACACTTTGGGTTCAATATTTAAGCACCGATAGGTGTGATCCTAGTGTGTGGGCCAATTCCATTCAAGTAATTACATTCTGCCTACATGCAGTATGGAGACCTGATTTTCCTCACAATTTCATTGATGTAAATCAGGAGTAACACCACTGAAATCAGTAGTCATGTAGGTGTAAAATATGTGTAAGCAAGAGGAGAATCAGGCCTTGGTACAGTACTTTGATATTCTTCAATTCCTCTCTTAAAACTTTTTGTATAGTGTTGGTGAGTCAAAAAGCGGTCTCATTCCAGCCTGGAAGTTACCCTGGTTCTGTAGTCACTGTAGAAAGATTGTGTGAACTACTTGGAATCTTTTAGGATAGAAAACATTGTAGATGCAAGGAATTATTTTGCTGATAATTATGTTGTATGTTAAGACTAATCTTATCTAGGGAACAGCTGATGCTGACTTGAAATAATTCAGACAAATTTAGGTAGGATTTTGTTTTAGTCATGTAATTATAAATGGAAGGCACATGAAATTTTAATACAATATTCTATTGATCTAGAACCACTAGATAATTTAGGCCATTTTAACTGATTATTGGTTCTTTGAGCAACTACAGAATTTCTAAGCTGTGTGGCACATTAAGGACTTTATCCAAAACTCACTGAAGTCAATGGAAAGACTCCCATTGATATCAATGGCTTTTGGTATAAACATATTTCATTCTATGGAAACTCTTTGGGGGTGTGATGAAGTAGACATTTTCTGTAATATTTTTATGAATCCTGTATTGCCTCAGTTTCCCTCTGTACTTTGCATTGCTACCCACTGGTCCAAAAGGGTTAATGTTGTTCTTGGACATGAAGTGCGGTGGAATGAATGGGTCATTAAAACATAGCCATATCAACACAGGATTTGGAGAGACAATGAGAACCCCAGTGACTAAACAATTGCTACCTAACTGTAGGAAATTCCGGCAGGTGGAACATATGAATGCAGTTGGAGAACAAAAGGGGAAGGGTGTCAGGTGACTGGAATGAGGGCTGCCCTTTGGAGAGTCACAGGGCCGTCACCTTGGACTGACAAAGAGCCAGAGCCAGGAATTGAGTCCATAGCAGGTTTCCTGGTTGATTGCATTGCTTGGCCAGAGTGGACTTCCCGATGCTCCGGTTGACTAATAAACCCTACTCTGTTTTGAAAAGGCAGCCTGGGGTCACTGCAAATATTTGCTGAGGTGCATTGGTCCTTGAAGAGTGTAAAAGTCTCTGAGCAGGAGTCTATCTCAGTTGGCTTCGCTGGGCAGAGCTCAGTGTGAAATGGGAATGCTAGAGCCCAGCAGCTCAGTCTCAGAGGCTTTGAGGCTACGTGGCCTATGCTTAAGGCAGAGCAGGACTCCTTGGGTCCTCCAAGCGACTGTCTAAAAGCTGGGAACGTACCACAGATTCTGTGGATCTGTGATTGGGGAAGGAAGATTAAAGAAAAGGTGAGGCTGGGCAGCTCAGTGGACTTTTGCCTCCTGGCATAGGGAGGCTATGACCCATTTCAGAATCTGTTAGGGGATTCTGGGGGCCTTAATGAGTCTATGTCTGTATGAAGATTAGGAGATTTTTAAAGATTTACTCCTAGCAAGGTTGAGAGATGTGTACTTCATCCCCTTGTGAATTCCTTCTGGGCAACTCCAGAGCTACATATTTTCCCCTCTGAGAGGAGCTGCAATTTCTCAGGGGGGAGGAACAGTGTGCGTGCATGGGCTGTCACACCAGTCTGAGTCAGAGTCCCAATCCCTAGCAGTGGGAAGGTCAGTGAGCTGTGAGCAGCAAGAAAGAGTTCACCCTGTGAGCTGCCTAAGACTTCTGCATCCCAAATACAGCAACTTTTGGATTTCCACTTACACTTCCTAGGTTGCTCTGCCATCATTGTGGTGATGTGGGCTGGTCGGCAGACCTTGCACGAGTAGGGTGACCAGATAGCAAGTGTGAAAAATTGAGACGGGGGGCAGGGAGTGATAGGCACCTATATAAGACAATGCCCCACATATTGGGACTGTTCTTATAAAATTGGGACATCTGGTCTTCCTATGCATGAGACAACCCAGAGGAACAAACACTTCAATGCTCAGAGATTCCACAGGAGAGGAAAAGGAGAAAGAAGTAGGGAAAGGAAAGGAAAAAAACAACAATCCACTACTGCCTGAAAAAACATGGGTAAAATAAAGATATGAAAACAAGTAAGGTAGGATAAAACTGGACCAATGAACTGTTCAACCAGTGGAGGCTGAACTATTGGTGAGCAGAAGTAAGATGTGTGACCTTGCCTCAGAATTGACCATTAATGATACTGAATTTCATCAACTCAGACGAAGTCACTGCCCATCAATCATGAATTGAGAGACCAGTTAAAATTCAGAAACATAACATGAACATGTTTGACATGTGTTTAATCCTTTCTACGTTTTGAAAATGTATTTTAATTTAGGGGCATATGCTACCTTCATCCCAAATGAGGATTTGGGTTCCAAAATCAAGGGTACTGAATCACTGCAATACCCAGTTTAAAGAAGTTATTTACAAACTTTGCAGAATTAACATTTGAGAAGCATTGCCCACAATCACACATTCTTTTTATACCACCACTGTATCTTATATTTTTTTCAATTTCAGTTTAAAATGCCAAGATGGCATTTCCTTCTCTTCAATAATTTTCCAAGGTCAAATATACCCTGAAATTTAAAGTTGACGAAAATAAGATTTTACAAAATCTAGGTCCAATAGATATGTTTCTTTAAAAAAAAGTGATAATTTTAATTTAAACAAGTAATCATTCCTCTGTAACCCCAACACTGCAGAACTGTGCTAGTGCAGGAGACCCTGAATGTAAAATGGAGTAGCAACTGATGGTGCCATGAAAAAACAGCTACATTATAAGCAATTATTTCATAGTTTCATTTTATCTTTTTTAAATTATAAATTGTATGAAAGCATCCCAGAGATGAAATTAACCTTAATGGTCTGACTGAGGATTCGTAAATTAAACAGTATAATTTTACATTGGCATTAATATAGATAAAGTTGTCTAGGCATTTCAGTTATACACTCAGATTTTCACAGGTTATAAGGCAAGAGACTAGAAGTCTATTCCAAGAGACTAGAATCTTGTTCATAAAATGTCATCTCAAATGAGATCAGTTTATTTATTTTTTCTTGATAAAATGTTTGCGCTTGAGAAATGTGAAGTACTGAAAGTCCTAACTCTATTATGTTTAGCCACCATAACAGATCCAGAAGGAGCAGCAGAAAAGCAGCTTCCCACAAATGCACAAAATAATGATATGGTACATCCAGAAAGAGAGTCTCTTTGTTCATCCAATTCTTAGCCACTCTGCTGAGACTGAAAACAGGCATGCCAAATTACTGCAGATGGCATTTTTCTTTTACATGGACACTATCTTACTGAGGACTGGACTGAGAACCACCACACCCATTGTACATCTGAAATTGAATATTTAAGTATTTTTTCACCTAACACAGTGCTGAACATGTTTTATTTAAGGCAAAATCCTACAAACTCTTATTTATCTGTGTAATGTGAGCAATCCCACTGACTTCAATAAGATCACTTGTGTAAGTATCTTAATTTAACACATGTCTTTGCAGGACTTCACCCTTGTGCTGTCTTTTGATGCCAGGACTATGTCTTTTACTTTTCCATAAATCACTATGGACATCAACACGGCGGTAATAAATAATATAAAGGCCACTAACAATTATAACATTGATAAATGGAATAATATTTAGTATGGAATAATGTCTAGGCTGAACAAGAACAAGAAATGAAGAGTTACTTCAGGCTTTTATTCCATTCTAAACTTACTTTAAGGAACACAAAAAATACTGAAGCACTGTTTAGATCGTGACAATTAACACATAGAGTATATAAGGAGATACACATAAGCCCTGCTGATTTATTTTTGCATTCTGTTTATGCTTCTACTTACTACATGAAAATTCAAACAGAGCAGATGAACAGATTATTTAAATGTCCATTTTAACTTGTGAGAAGAGCCAAAATAAGACAAACACTAATAAAAAGGAGCAGGCTGATTTATATCAATGTTTCAGTAGTTTTCAAGTAGCCCTTATTTATATGAACACTAAATAAAATTCAAAGGACCTAGATTAGAAGACATGTGGATCAGTCTTCACAATAAAACAAAGACAAAGCCCAAGCATATCATCTTAGTGTAATTTTCTTTCAGCCCCTTAGGATGCCTCTTCTAGTTAGAATGGAGAAGTGAATTGGTTACTTAGCAAATAATACAGCTGCAATTGATTTTTAACCACCCCCATCCTCACCACAGATGAATACAGCTTTAAAAAGTATTTTCTAAACAAATGCAGTTTTGTGGCTAATGCCTGCAGAATATAAATGAATT
The DNA here is from genome assembly GCF_027887155.1 of Malaclemys terrapin pileata. Lineage (NCBI taxonomy): Eukaryota > Metazoa > Chordata > Testudines > Emydidae > Malaclemys > Malaclemys terrapin. Next base: position 114,843,058 of record NC_071511.1, read on the forward strand.
GTTATTAGTTTAGAAAAATCAGTGCAATCATTTTACGAAAAGTGCATTATCAGCTTACAGTAGTGATTACAGGTACAATGTGAATTGAATGGCCTTTTTCCTTTTTTTAATAGCTAAAGGGAAAGTAACAGCTAAGGGACAAATTAATTCTCATTGATGCACAGGGGATTTAACCATTTGAGTGCTGTTTGATGTCCCTGTTACATGGGGCAAAAAGCACATCCTCTACTATATTCTCATGGAAGAGTCAATATATGCATTTCAAAGAATGAATGCCTCCCACCACTGCTTCACAGAAGCTGTTACATAACAATATGGGTAAGATAGTGACCCCATGCTGATATTAACAGAAGTTGCAAGGATAAACCCACAGTGGACTAATGGAAGAACAAAACCTAAGATTTACTTTTAAACAATTTGGATGCATAGTTTATAACCACCTTGCCACACAAAAAATACTTCTGTTCGTTTTATTAAGTACATTAATGAGAAAAAGTACATAGTCCAATTTAAATGCTTCCTCGGTTTCACCCAATTTTTATTTCTTTTACTACTGGAAAAATGCACAATATCCCTATTCTTTCACAGCTCCACTATACTGAAACAAGCATTAATAAATGTTCAGTACTGCGATATTTTAAAGAAACATTGCACATATTTTAATTGAAAAGAGAGATTGAGAATTAGGCCACTAGAAGCGCCTTAACTTTGACAATGGCAGTAAAAATATTAAACAAAAAATGTTAGACAAAAATCAAATAATAAAAGGGACAAGAAATTGTATGTCAAGCTCCTGTACATAGGATTTGGCTTTAGAATTCACAATATCCATGGCCAGTGATATTCATTTGTGTCCTAGATATAAGGTACAAATCTCACACGTGTTATTTGGAAAGGAAGGTGCTGAGTGCAATGCTTTTGCAGTGTTCCCTGCTGATTCATTCAAGCAGCAGTATTGATAAGCATTACTGAAGGCTGCTTCTAGAGAGAGGAATGAAGCGTTAATGGGACACAACTTATAAATAATATTTCCAACAGAAAAAATGGTACCTACTATAACCGTTTTATTGTTACAATTAACCCCGTGATTAATATATAACTGAAAGAGATTAAGGAATAAGATAACTGGTTGGTTTACATGCACGCGTGGTTTGTTGAGCATTTGAAAGAATGTGGTACACAGTTTCACTGCTTTATTGACAGTGTACACCCTTCTCCAGCTCTGCAGACTCTTTACAGTAACAGAAAACACTAAAGCTGAAAAAGTAACCCACAAGAATTTGCACAGAGGTAAAGGGCAGTGGAAGGATATGAACATGTTTGGTGGTGTAGCTGACAGACGTACCCGAACGATCCTTATAAATATCAATAAGAGAGCAAAAACACCTACATTAAGTATTGCCAAGTCTCATGAAATGGGCGGGGGGTTAAAGCCCCAGCTCCCCATGTCTTGTGATGATGTAAGAATATGCGTGGTCATTTAAATAGTTTCTCATGGCTGTAGAGAAAACTTTAAAACATGAACCCTGATGGCTGAAAAACTAGAAAGCAAATAAAATAAAACTTAAATATATTCTTTTTTTTTTTAAATCATGATTTTTAGCTAATCTCATCATTTTTGAATCCTTAGGACTAGTAGGATTTTTCAGGACTATGTTGAATTGCACTCATAATTTGCTGGGTCTGTTGTGGAAATTAATCATACTTTACAATTTACAGCCTAGAAAATAAAGTCAGTAACTTCTACTATCTTGCTTTTTAACTGCATTTAAAAGAAATGCAAAATATAAATGAACTTCCATAGTTTTAGTTTACAGCTACCAATGATGAATCCAAATAGGCACAAACCGATCTACTTTTTTAAAAACAGTGTGACATTTTCCTCATCCATTTCCAACACCACAAACATATTATGATATTCAAAAAGTAAAAATATAATAGAAATAATACCTAGAATTTGCATAGTGTTTTATAGTTTCTATAGGGCACTAAAAACTCCAGCTAACAAACTATAAGGTGGTTATTATTTACATTAGAGGTTAAGTGAGTCATTGGCAAAACCAAGATTAGAAGTCAGAAGCTCTACTCCCAGATCATTAGACTGTATAAAATGATCTGAGAGGCCCTAAAATGTTTTCTAGCTGTAAACTGTCACATTCTTATAACCACTGATTAGTTGCACCATGCAATATCACTTGCCTTTGCTTTTTCTCCTTCGACCAATAGCTGACATGCCATTATCAAAATTCCCACTTCGGAGCCTTCAATTTTCAGTCTTAACTCATATCCAACAATCTTATGAATAGCCTCTTCTTTATCATACGCTCTCTCTGGTAGACTTATGCTGCTACTGTAGCTTTAACAATCCATTCTGTCAGCATTTCTACTTTTTAAATTTAAAATTCTGACAATTTAGTAATTCTGTTACAACTCTGTAGAGGAAAACTTTTTTTATGGGTCTGATAGTTATGGCTGTCTGTTTACAACCTTACTGGCTGCTGTCTAAAGCTTTAGGGAAGAAAGTAGATGTAATTATATTTCTGTGATTCATTTGGACACGAAGATAGAAGACACACTGCTATAAATTTCCTTTACTTAAGAAACCATTGTATTTTATTCTAGCTATCTCAACTTTAAGATGCAACAGACCATCTGAAACACCTGCATTTTCTCGCTTCCCACTCACAATATTGCATAAGCATTCACTAGCGATATCCACATAAGTCAAAACTGTTCTGATATAAAGGTCCAGTGACCCCATCCTCACCAAAAGAGAATAAATTTCATGCAAATTATGCTAAAACTCCATATATACATTCACTATAGAAAGTAATTAAAATGTAAACCAAATATTAAAAGTACTACCTCATTGAATAGCAAGCAGCAAGGCCCTTACACCAGGCATGTGAACAGTATTTCTTTTATTCACACCCTACAATTCCTCAGGGTTACATTCTTTTATTGTCCCTCCCCCTTCCAAAATGCTCATCATTTATATAATATATGGAACACAATATAACAACATAAATACTAATAATTTGAAGATGGTGTTATCCTGCTACTGCAGACAGTATTTTTTTATATGACTGATGAGCCTGGATTGTAATTTTATCAATAATTTAATCAGAAGATAGAATGCTGCCCTCTAACCAGTCCTGGTTAAAGAACCTGCTGCACACCTTAACACCGGAATGTCTTTTCTCAGTAGGAGCAGGGTCACTTGCTTTATTTTATTTATGGCATTTTTCAAAACTACTGCTTCCCTTATGTGCAGTTTATAAATGTTTATGAACAGTTTCATCAGCAGTTAGTAAATTGCTTCATAAGTTGTAGCTTGGAAGCACTCCTGAAAGGGTCACAGGGTTCATGGATCTGCTCCTCTTTCTCTGACTGGAGTATATTTCAAAAGCTGTTAGAGGGTTCATCCCATACTGTGGTATCTTTGTGTGTATTTTATCTGTTTCTCCCTCTCTCTCATACATACATACATACACAATTTTTAAGAACATAAGAACAGCCATACTGGGTCAGAACAAAGGTCCATCCAGCCCAGTATCCTGTCTACCGATGCCAGGTGCCCCAGAGGGAATGAACCTAACAGGTAATGATCAAGTGATTTCTCTCCTGCCATCCATCTCCACCCTCTGACAAACAGAGGCTAGGGACACCATTCCTTATGGACTTAACCTCCAGGAATTTATCCAGTTCTCTTTTAAACCCCGTTATAGTCCTAGTCTTCACAACTTCCTTAGGCAAGGAGTTCCACAGATTGACTGTGCTCTGTGTGAAGAACTTCCTTTTATTTGTTTTAAACCTGCTGCTCATTAATTTCATTTGGTGGCCCCTAGTTCTTATATTACGGGAACAAGTAAATAACTTTTCCTTATTCACTTTCTCCATACCACTCATGATTTTACATACCACTATCATATCCCACCTTAGTCTCCTCTTTCTCAAGCTGAAAAGTTTTAGCCTCTTTAATCTCTCCTCCTATGGGACCTGTTCTAAACCCCTAATCATTTTAGTTGCCCTTTTCTGAACTTTTTCTAATGCCAGTATATCTTTTTTGAGATGAGAAGACCACATCTGTACGCAGCATTCAAGATGTGGCCATACCATGGATTTATATAAGGGCAATAAGATATTCTCTGTCTTATTCTCTATTCCTTTTTGAATGATTCCTAACATCCTGTTTGCTTTTTTGACTGCCACTGCACACTGCGTGGACGTCTTCAGAGAACTATCCACAATGACTCCAGATCTCTTTCTTGATTAGTTGTAGCTAAATTAGCCCCATCATAAAGTATAGTTGGGGTTATTTTTTCCAATATGCATTACTTTACATTTATCCACATTAAATTTCATTTGCCATTTTGTTGCCCAATCACTTAGTTTTGTGAGATCTTTTTGTAGTTCTTCACAGTCTGCTTTGGTCTTAACTATCTTGAGCAGTTTAGTATCATCTGCAAACTTTGCCACCTCACTGTTTACCCCTTTCTCCAGACCATTTATGAATAAGTTGAATAGGATTGGTCCTAAGACTGAACCTTGGGGAACACCACTACTTACCCCTCTCCATTCTGAAAATTTACTATTTATTCCTACCCTTTGTTCCCTGTCTTTTAACCAGTTCTCAATCCATGAAAAAATCTTCCCTCTTATCCCATGACAACTTAATTTACGTAAGCCTTGTCAAAGGCTTTCTGGAAATCTAAGTACACTATGCCCACTGGATCCCCCTTGTCCACATGTTTGTTGACCCCTTTGAAGAACTCTAATAGATTAGAGAGACATGATTTCCCTTTACAGAAACCATGTTGTCTTTTCCCAACATGTTATGATTCACAAAGAAAAATATTTATGATACAGAAGGGTTTATATTGGCAACCTGAATAGCTGATGGTGGGGCTCTACCACCATTACTCAGAGGACTACTCCCACTCAAGTCAAGACTATGCATATAAATAGGAATGGGCCCCGTGTGGACATTTTATTTCCACTCATTTGTGAGGTTTCACCATTTTTGTCTAACACAGTTCTACAATGAAAATTAAATGGGGAGAGCTCTGCGTAAAGGATTTTCAGGATCAGGTCCTCAAGTTGTGTACAGTCTATTTTTGTTACTTTTTCCTTCTAAATAATGGAACCTACATTCACAAAATGAATTCACAAGTGCACATGCTTTGTCTGTACTTCCATTAATTGGATCTTTTTACTTGTTCTAGGAATAGCATTTTCCTTTTTATTCTACACATCTGATATCACTATTCAGACACAGCTAGCCCTAAGGTCAAAGAATGACTGTCATCTACAGTGCTTAGGCCTGTATATTTCCAAATTATCATTGCCAACTGCTGTCTTTTTACATTTAGTTAAGTCTTCCTTGCAGAGCTCCAATAAAAGTTCTATTTTTAAGATTCCAAAACAGACAAGCAATTGGAATAAAGTTGAAGGTGAAAAACAGAAAAATGCCAAAATACTTGTACATATAATTCTGTACCTTATGAACCTGTGGCAAATTGATATAAAACAAGACAGGTATATCTCTAGAATTACAATGCATGTTACTATATATATAATTTCACTTTTAAGAATCCCTATTAACATTTTAAATCTTTCACAGCTGCCAAATAGACTGCTAATCACAGGTCACCCAAAGGCATCAACTAATCAAGACTCATCTATAAATTCTTCAAATATGTCAGTTTACATTGAGCATGAGAACCTATAAACAGAGCAGAACTACATACTACAGCAGTAGATTCCATAACATGAAATGGACATGAAAAACAATTGCGATGGCATTGATTTACCTGGATATTATTTTCACAAACTACGGAATAAGCATATTTTACTAAATACATCCAAGGAATCTGATTCGTCAGTTCTTAACTTAATCAATAGATTTCCGTGAAGATGAATATCCCAAAATAAAATCACTAATTACTAAAATATATCAACAGGCAAATATCAAAAGTTTTGGAAACTCAGTTCAGCAAATTTAACCATACTTATCCAAACAGTAAGTTGTCAAACAAGATTTAGGGATTTTGCAGAAACCTGATATTATACATGCTAAAACCTATATACCAGTATAAGGGCTTACACTGAATATTTATTTTTCTCTATGCACATCTCTATGCTGCTTCCTATTGGAGCCTCTATGCAGCATGAAAGTGGTACTCACTACACTATATTTTGCATAATGAATATCCAAACCCTTACCAGGTTTTGCTAGAGATGTGTTTGAACACACTTGCACTGACATCTGAGTGATCAACAGGATTATGAGACATCTGGAGTAGGTTAGTTAGTTAGAAAAACTATTTCATACTCTATGGCAATTGATTCTTTGAGGGATCAAGTCTTCAGGAGTACACATTCATCAAAACAAATACACATAAAAAGACCAAAATCTCATTCCGCTGAGCTGTTTCACAATGCTGTGAGGAAGACTCACATGCACCCACGTATCATGTAGAAAGTGAATTCTGTGCTAGATCTACAGTAATTGTTTGTTGAAGAAACTGTTTGTTGTAAAGCTCATAATTAAGGCCCTACTTGAACTGTGAGATGTTTGTCAAAAAAAAGTGGCTGAGTTGAGGACAAGCCATGGAAAATTGTGGAAAAGTAATAATGGATCTTATTATTTGTGGTAATGAAGTCCATTATTACTTTTGCATGATTTTTTGCTGTCAGCTGCCTGGGGCTGAGAGTGGGGGCTCTGCTTTTAGCCCCAGGGTGGCCGTGGCTCCCATTGTCAGCCCTGTGCCTGGTGGGGCTCCTGTCTCAAAACTGTGGTGGAAGCCTAATATTGTGGAATTTGCAATTTCCACAATATCACAAGCTAAGTAGGGCCTTAATTCAATCAGCTGTGACTAATAAAAATAACTTCCTACCAACATACACTAATAATTGTTGTGGTATTCACATATAGATACAGCAGAAAACTGCTGTGATGGGAACAAGAAGGTAAAAATAAAATTATCCTAAATGAAAACATTACACAAGACTGCAAGAAGATGTTTTTATAACACCAGGTGTAATGACGATGCCACATAGACACAAACGTCTTTTATTTCATACACTGAGAACATCTGACAGCTTCAATGTTTTCCCTGTACCTGGAGTACTGGTTAATATGGCAATTTTAACGAGATTGCAATCTATAACATAATGTCAGTCTCATGTATTTCTGTTGTCACAATAAAGAAAAAAAGAAAAACTGCAAGAAAACAAAATCAACAGGGCAGAACCTCATAAAAAAGCAGAGAAAACAGAATGAAATCCATAGAAGATTCACCTTCCACTACCCTCACCCCGCAAAAATTGTTATGTAAAGGTATTTTCATTAATATGTAATGGAGATTTTAAAAAATTAAAAGCTAACAGAACTATAAAGTTCATGAAGTGTAACTAGTAATGGTACAAATAGGACAGCAAAATAGATTTGTGGTGTGTTTCCCTACAAATGTATTTTATAAATTTGTAACACATATATGGGCTCAAAATGGGTATTTTATACCAGCAATTCTCAAATGTTTTCATAGAGTGGACCACTTCTCTCCAGTACATGATTGCACGGACCAACTTCCCTCCCATTTACAATTAAAAATGGTTACTTACTTGTATTGTAAGTGTTATTCTTGGAGATGTGGATGCAGCCGCGTATTCCAATCAGTTGTGTGCATATCCAGCGTGCTGAAGGAAGACAGTTTTCCGCATCAGTACCTGTCAGGGTGGCGTATGCCCTCTGCATCTCCTCAAACACCCTCTTAAGGCTAGATAAGGGTGGCACTGTTCTAACCTCCCCTCAATTCCTTCGCACTGGAAGAGCGGCCTAAGACTGGTAAATAATTGTTCTTTCTTCATTGGGTGGATGCAGACTAGTATTCTACTCAGGTCACTTACAAGCAGTACTGTAGGGGGTTGGGCATGGAGTCTTTGCTAAAGTCAAGAAATAACACATCCACTGCTTTCCCCTCATCCACAGAGCCAGTTATCTCATCATAGAAGGTAACCTAATTGCCTTCTATGATGAGATAACTGGCTCTGTGGATGAGGGGAAAGCAGTGGATGTGTTATTTCTTGACTTTAGCAAAGCTTTTGATACTGTCTCCCACAGTATTCTTGCCACCAAGTTAAAGAAGTATGGGCTGGATGAATGGACTGTAAGGTGGATAGAAAGCTGGCTAGATCGTCGGGCTCAACGGGTAGTGATCAATGGCTCCATGTCTAGTTGGCAGCCGGTTTCAAGTGGAGTGCCCCAAGGGTCGGTCCTGGGGCCGGTTTTGTTTAATATCTTTATTAATGATCTGGAGGATGGTGTGGACTGCACTCTCAGCAAGTTTGCAGATGACACTAAACTAGGAGGCGTGGTAGATACACTAGAGGGTAGGGATCGGATACAGAGGGACCTAGACAAATTAGAGGATTGGGCAGAAAAAAACCTGATGAGGTTCAACAAGGACAAGTGCAGAGTCCTGCACTTAGGACGGAAGAATCCCATGCACTGCTACAGACTAGGGACCGAATGGCTAGGTAGCAGTTCTGCTGAAAAGGACCTAGGGGTCACAGTGGACGAGAAGCTGGATATGAGTCAACAGTGTGCTCTTGTTGCCAAGAAGGCTAACGGCATTTTGGGCTGTATAAGTAGGGGCATTGCCAGCAGATCGAGGAACGTGATCGTTCCCCTTTATTCGACATTGGTGAGGCCTCATCTGGAATACTGTGTCCAGTTTTGGTCCCCACACTACAAGAAGGATGTGGAAAAATTGGAAAGAGTCCAGCGGAGGGCAACAAAAATGATTAGGGGTCTGGAGCACATGACTTATGAGGAGAGGCTGAGAGAACTGGGATTGTTTAGTCTCCAGAAGAGAAGAATGAGGGGGGATTTGATAGCAGCCTTCAACTACCTGAAGGGGGGTTCCAAAGAGGATGGAGCTCGGCTGTTCTCAGTGGTGGCAGATGACAGAACAAGGAGCAATGGTCTCAAGTTGCAGTGGGGGAGGTCCAGGTTGGATATCAGGAAAAACTATTTCACTAGGAGGGTGGTGAAACACTGGAATGCGTTACCTAGGGAGGTGGTGGAGTCTCCTTCCTTGGAGGTTTTTAAGGCCCGGCTTGACAAAGCCCTGGCTGGGATGATTTAGCTGGGAATTGGTCCTGCTTTGAGCAGGGGGTTGGACTAGATGACCTCTTGAGGTCCCTTCCAACGCTGATATTCTATGATTCTATGATTCTATTTAAACAGTGACTGTAGTATCACTTTGCCAAAGTTTGCATCTTCCCTTGAGGCTGTCATGATGGTGTACAAGTAAATGTATGTATGATGGAGCACGGGGCAGCCCTACAAACATCCAGTATAGGAATAGCTTTGAGAAAAGCTGTGGATGTTTCCTGATACCTTGTTGAGTGGATAGAAAGTCTCTGAGGAGGAGGACTGTTGACTGAGAACAAAACTGATGGCACTCGCTGTTGTCTCTTGCAGCAAACACATTGATTGATGGTATGCGCCAGGCTTGAAAAATAGTCCTCAATACACTGTTCTGTGAGGACTCCTTTTGATTATGAGAGAACTCTCTGCTCAGAAAATTGTCCAGCTAATTTTGGAAACCAAGTAAGTGAGCTGCTGTGGGAGTAATGTTCTGTTTGAGGCAAAAGTCCCAGAGGGTCATCACCTCCTGACAGAGCTATCTGAACCAAGCACCTCCTCCCCACCACCTGCTGTTTGTTGAGACAATTCATGGCTGTTGTATTGTCAATGAGCCGTTGATAAGAGGGAAGAAGGCCTGGCAAGCTTTGTAAATGGCAAGAAGTTACAGGCCATTGATATGACGCCTCGCTTCCTATTCTGTCCATAAACCCTGGATCCATGAACCATCCAGGTGAACACCTCACCCAACTGTAGAGGCACTAATTACAACACTAGTCTTTGTTGGGAGAGGACAGGGGAATGGGACCCTTGGACATATGTTGTGTGGGCTAGCCTAAAGAATACAGGGCCATGGGAAGAATTTGGACCAGTTTGTTCAGATGGTGTCAGCTGTGTTGGTAGACTGATATTAGCCAGGCTTGAAGAGAGCGAAAGCACAGACTTGCATTCATGGTACATAAGTACGTGCAGCCATGTGACCTAGCAACATGAGGCACACTTGAGCTACGGTGGATGGGTGAGACCTGAGAGACTCATACATTTCACAAATAGTTCGATACCTTTCCTAAGGATGGAAGGCATTTGCTAATATGGAGTCGAGTAAGGCTCTGAGGAATTCAAGCTTCTGTGTGGGACCTAATGTTGATTTCTCTATGTTCAAGATAAGCTGCAGACAGTCAAAGAGACGGAGAATAAACTGGATTTAATGGAGGACCTGAAGATGGGATGGGCTTTGGAAAAGCCAGTCATTTAGGTAAGGGAAGACGTGTATCCTGTTCTCCTCAAGAATGTCACCACCACAGCCATGCATTTTGTGAACATGCAAGGAGCTGATGATAAGCCAAACGGAAGTACAGTGTGTTGATAATAATTGCCCATTACCACGAAGCTCAGAAACTTCCTGTGACTGGGTCAGACTGAGATGTGAAAGTGAGCACCATGAAAATCAAGGGGAGAAAACCAATTGTTTTGATCCAGGGAGGGAATGACAGATGCTGGAGAAACCATGCAGAATCTCACGTACTTGATAAATTTGAGATTGCAAAGATCCAAAATGGGCCTTAGACTATCCTTTGATTTGGGAATTAGAAAAAATAAAATGGATGTACAAGACACTGGAGTCTCACTGACTCATATTGGTTTTTGCAGTTTATCATGGAAATGAACACGTTGGCTGTAGGTTGGAAGATTAATCCCCTACTGTTAGAGGGCTTATTTCTTCACTCTCCCGTTCCCTGGTCCTTCTCGCGTGAACAGAGAGCAGCAATACCCAAAGTCCAAAGGTGCAAACAATTTTATGTTTATTGGGGTGAACTTTCAGCAAGCAATGATTCCAATTTCCTTCCTCAGTGTCCCCCTTCCCAGTTCTGATGCCACAGAACCTTGCCTATATCCCTGTTCCCATTCCCCACCCTTAGCAAAACATGATTCCAATTCCCCCCCGCTACTTCCTGATTGACTGCAGACTATGGCCTTGGCTACACTTGCGAGTTACAGTGCGGTAAAGCCGCCCCCAGCGCTGTAACTCACTCCCCGTCCACACTGGCAAGGCATTTGCAGTGCTGTATCTCCGTGGTTGCAGCGCTGCATGTACTCCTCCTCCCTGAGAGGAATAGCATGTATTGCGCTGCTGCTGCAGTGCTGCGGCGCCAGTGTGGCCGCCCAATGCGCTGTGAATGGCCTCCAGAATTATTCGGCAGTATCCCACAATGCCTGTTCTAGCCACTCTGGTCATCAGTTCAAACTCTACTGCCCTCGCCTCAGGTAACCAACCATGTGACCCACCCTTTACATTCCCCGGGAATTTAAAAAATCCCCTTCCTGTTTGCTCAGCCAGGCATGGCGTGGAGTGCCATCAGCGAATCTTTCCAGGTGACCATGCCTCCACGCACCAAGCGAGCCCCAGCATGGAGCAATGGCGAGTTGCTGGACCTCAGTGTTTGGGGGGAGGAAGCTGTCCAGTCCCAGCTGCGCTACAGCCGTAGGAATTACGATACCTTCGGGAAAGTATCAAAGGACATGATGGAAAGAGGCCATGACCGGGACGCCCTGCAGTGGAGGATTAAAGTGAAGGAGCTGCGGAGTGCCTACCGCAAAGCCCGCGATGCAAACGGCCGCTCGGGTGCTCCCCCCGTGACCTGCCGATTCTACAAAGAGCTGGATGCGATACTTGAAGTTAACCCCACCTCAACTCCGAGCACCACCATGGACACTTCAGAGCCAGTGTGGGGGGGGAGGGAGAGGAGGAGGAGGAAAACAGGAGTGATGGTAGTGGCCCGGATGGAGACACCCCGGAATCCCTGGAGCCATGCAGCCAGGAGCTCTTCTCAAGCCAGGAGGAAGGTAGCCAGTCACAGCGGCCGGTACGTGGTGGAGGACAAACAGAAGAGCAGGTTCCCGGTAAGGGGTTTTTTTGGGGGGGGAAGGAATTTTTTCGGTGCGGGCTCTTTGGGAGAGGAGGGTTAGGCATGCATGCCTAGATGTGGAATAGTGCATTGATGTGGTTTATCATATTGCAGTAATCGGCCTCGGTAAGCTCCTCAAATGTCTCATCCAGAATGTGTGCAATGTGCTTGCGCAGGTTTATTGGGAGAGCCACCGTGGTCCTTGTCCCAGCCAGGCTAACGTGTCCACGCCACTGTACCGTGAGGGGCGGGGGGACCATTGCTGCACACAGGCAAGCTGCATATGGGCCAGGGCGGAAGCTGCATTGCAGTAGAAGACCCTCCCTTGCTTCCCAGGTCACCCTCAGCAGTGAGATATCGTCCAGGACGAACTCCTGTGGAAAATGTTGGGACAATGTTCAGTGTAGGTGCCCCCTGAAGCTGTTGGCTCTCCCCAAGGCACAGAAACCCAGAGGACAGTGCAGCCCTGAAACAATCAGTCCCCCTTACTCACCATTTTGAGGCTCCCGTGGGATATGTGTGCTCTGTTTCGGACGGGAAAATTATGCTATTGTGTAGACCCTGTGTGTTTTCTACTCCTTAAGTGCAGGGGGAATCATTACTCTGTCTGGTATAAACAATGCTGCCTCTGTTAAATGTTGCATTTTGCCTATACAGCAGCATCAACCTTGAGACCTCAGCCGTCCCTCTTATCGCCTGCTCAGAGACTGCAAAGACTCAGGAAGAGACCGCGAAAGAGCGAAGTAGTCATACTGCAAGAAGTGATGCAGCAATCTATTAAAGAGAATGAGAAAGCACAGAACTGGAGGGAGAGAGAAAGCAGGATCCACCAGGAAAACGCAGCGCACCAGCGGCAAAGCACGAAGCACCGGCAGCAAAGCATGGATCGGCTCATAAGCATCCTGGAGCGCCAAGCAGACGCTATCCAGGAGCTCGTAGCCATGCAGAAAGAGGAGCAGTACCACAAACGCAAACGCCACCCACCCCCCCCACAGCCCTTGTCCCAAAACTCTTTCCGTTGTGCCCCACTGTCACCTCCAACCCACTTTCCCCAACTTCCGTGTTCTTCACGCCACCTGCTGCCTCCAACACCAGTATCTTCACCACCCAGCCCTGAAAACCACGACCCTTACCCTCTGCACTCAACCCCCATCACCATGCAGAATAGCTATCCTGAAGTGCAGCACTCACTGCACAGCACACCAGTCAGGACATACGTGAATCTGCGATTGTACCATTCCCCACTCCACCCCCTTGTTTCTTTTCAATAAATAATTTTTTTTTCTTTTCAATAAATGGATTCTTTGGCTTTGAAAATATTCTTTATTATTGCATAAAGTAAAAGACTCCTTAGCCTAGGAAATAAACAGGCACTGCAAGTCTGCTTGTCTGCTTAGCAGACACTGATTCCTAAAGATTGGAACTACTGCACTTCACTCCCGTGCAGGGCACCAGATATCACTGCTGGGTTTCAGCCTCAAATTGCTCCCTCAAGGCATCCCTAATCCTTTCAGCCCCGCGCTGGCCCCCTGTAATTGCCCTGCTCTCTGCCTGTGCAAATTCAGCCTCCAGGTTTTGAACCTTGGAGGTCCATGCCTGAGTGAAGCTTTCACCCTTCCCGTCACAAATATTATGGAGGGCACAGCACGCAGATATAACCGGGGGGATGCTGTTTTCGGCCAAGTCCAGCTTCGCATACAGAGATCGCCAGCGGCCCTTTAAACGGCCAAAGGCACACTCCACAGTCATTCGGCACCGGCTCAGCCTGTAGTTGAACCGTTCCTTGCTGCTGTCAAGGCTCCCTGTGTAGGGTTTCATGAGTCACAGCATTAACGGGTAAGTGGGATCTCCAAGGATCACAATGGGCATTTCAACTTCCCCTACCGTGATCTTCTGCTCTGGGAAAAAAGTCCCGGCCTGAATCTCCCTGAACAGCCAAGTGTTCCGAAAGATGCGTGCATCATGCACCTTTCCAGGCCAGCCTGTGTTAATGTCAATGAAATGCCCACGGTGATCCACAAGCACCTGAAGAACCATAGAGAAATACCCCTTCCGATTAACGTACTCGGATCCTAGGTGGGGTGGTGCCAGAATAGGAATGTGCGTCCCATCTATCGCCCCTCCACAGTTAGGGAACCCCATTTGTGCAAAGCCATCCACTATTTCCTGCACGTTACCCAGAGTCACGGTTCTTCTGAGTAGGATGCGATTAATGGCCTTTCAAACTTGCATCAACACAATTCCAACGGTCAACTTTCCCACTCCAAACTGGTTTGCAACCGACCGGTAGCTGACTGCAGTTGCCAGCTTCCAGACTGCAATAGCCACCGGCTTCTCCACTGGCAGGGCAGCTCTCAATCTCGTGTCCTTGCGCCGCAGGGTGGGGGCAAGCTCCTCACAGTCCCATGAAAGTGGCTTTTCTCATCCGAAAATTCTGCAGCCATTGCTCGTCATCCCAGACTTCCATGACGATGTGATCCCACCACTCGGTGCTTGTTTCCCGAGCCCAAAAGTGGCGTTCCATGGTGCTGAGCACGTCCGTGAATGCCACAAGCAATTTCGTGTCGTACATGTTACACGACTCGATAGCATCGTCGGACTCCTCACTCTCACTGTCACTTTGGATCTTAAGGAATAGTTCGACAACCAAACGTGACGTGCTGGCGAGATAAGTCAGCATACGCCTCAGCAGTTCAGGCTCCATTTCCCGCACACAGATCGCGCTGCACAGAAACTGTTGAAAGATGTTGCCAAAGGTGAACGGAAACAAAGGGATTTCTGGGATGCAAACCGATGCATCATGGGGCGTTGGGACAGGACCCAGAATGCCCCGCACCCACTCCCCCTTCCCACAACCACGGCGCCAGAATGGGAAAAGGTGCTCTGTGGGATAGCTGCCCATAATGCACTGCTCCCAATAGCGCTGCAATTGCCGCAAATGTGGCCGTGACAGTGCGCTGGGCAGCTGTCAGTGTGGACAGACTGCAGCGCTTTCTCTACTCAGCTGCATGAAGTCAGGTTTAACTCACAGTGCTGTACATCTGCAAGTGTAGCCAAAGCCTACATAGTAAAACTTGAGCTCTGCTTAGCTATACCTTAACCAATCATTTTACTGAAATTTAACTAACCAATATTGCAACATGATTATCTAACCAATTATATCCCACCACCTTAATTGGTTTACACCCAACAAAATTAATTATACAGCACACAGAACCAGACAGAAATTATACAGACAAACAATAGGGAAGTGGGGACTATAGTGATAGAACAACAAAGAAATGAGGATTTTACACCCCAGCCATTGATAAGTGAGTTCTTGCCAGACAGGATGCTATCAAACTAAGTTTTCTTTAAATCTTCTAGGCTCTTCCCTTTCTCTGGAGGTGATAATTGGATCACCTTTTTAAAAGCCCAAAACTGCCTTATTTCAATGTTACTGGTGAGGACGTGACCGTTCACTTCCCATCTTATGGCTGCCCCTGCTTTTTAGCCAAAGGCCTTAGCCTAAGAACAAGGCCTTAGACTATCATAGTGAGAGAAGGCCTATAAACAGGCACACTGATTTTGATTCTTGTTTTGTACCTCTATAACTAGCTAAGTTATAAGAATACACCTAAATTTTTAAAGTCTAAGTCTTTGCAGACAGGCCTGAATATCTATCCTAACATTCCACCCCTTTTTTTCTTTTGGGATCCTCCTGCCCAGATATCCCTGGAAAAGCATAGAACATATGGTGACACATTTCCTGATAGGGCCAAGCATCAAGGTGGAAGGTGTCGATATTCCATTTGTCCCACTGCCTCTTGTGTAGTATAGTGCCCTGCACCTTCTCTTATACAGGCATACCACACCTATTCCAATTAGTGTTCCACACTTCCCATTATAGTGGGCCCGAGAAGGTTGGGTCCGGGTTGTCTAGTACACTGGGGAGGAGGGGAGCTTACTACATTACTTGTAGGTTATCTCCATATGCAACGTTACACAAGTATACTTAACAATACACCAGCTGCCATAATAATCCACAGCAACACCGAGAGTCCTGACCACTGCAGTATAGTCCAACATCCGAGCCACCACCAAAACACTGCCTCTCCTCCTTTGACAGGGTCAAGATCTTAATGTGTTCAGTTGCTGGCAGTTGCAACAAGCTGCACCTGCAGGTTTTGCGTGCTTAGTTCTGATTACTTTTCACTTTCATCTCCTGCTCCAAAGCATGCACAGAGATCTGAAAAAGAGAGCACAACCTATTGTGACTTCTTTTGGAGCCCTAATAGGATTTTAATTAAGTACATGTTTTGTCTGCATTTCTTTTACTCTTTCTCTAATATACACTGCACACGTCCTGGGAAAATGCACATTCCTTCCATAGTTTAACCTCCATAACATTATATTAGCCATATCAATTTTAACTGTTTCTTTTGTGACAAAAAAAAAAAAAAGGAATTCATATTTTTTCTCCATTCTCTTGGTTCTGGCTGCCCCTTACTACAACCATAACTTTGGTTTTGAACTTTATAAAGTAGTGAGATACCCTTAAGGGTTAAATGCTAAATATCAAACCCAAACAACACTAGTTACCTCTGTCTGGCAAAAAGTGTTTGTGAGTTTTGCCACTTTGAATGATTCAAATGGATTTTCAGTGGAATTATAAACAAAACAAAACAAAGCAGAACCAAACCAATACATTTTAAACCTACAAAACAAGAGGTTTACAAACCAGGAGTATCAGTTTAGGTCCTTAATACCTTACATAATCTCACACACACACAAAATTCTCTTTTGCATAACATCCCTTACACTGCAATTATATTTTTTTTACACAACTGTACCCCGATTACACTCCCATCTTGTACAACCAGAGAGAAGCCGGGGCAGCCAAGTTAAGTTCGAATAGAAAGCCCCTACATTCCTTTCGTGATTTTGATTACATTACTCAATAGTCAAATAATTTTGATCAGATTATCTCTCCGCCTGCTGCCATCCCTTATAGACCATTTCTGTGGGAAAAGGGCCCATTTTTTCTCAGAACAGCTGTAAAGACTTCTGGGGACAAAAACATAGTAGTGGTAGTAGCCACTCTACCTGATTCCCTTGTATAATTTAATTACCAAGCTTCCATCCAATGTGACTGAACAGAGTTCCACATACAGTTACATTCATATAACTGGATTTTATCAAATCAAAAACTTCCTTCTTGTAACACCACAACTGTTACTCTTTAACATCTTCACAACTGTTACTTTTTACTATTTCCACAACTCCCACATGTTTACTTTCCTGCAAACTTTGTATTATTAATTTCTGCAAAAGTTATTTGTAACTTTTTACTTACTCCTTTAAATCACTTACTCCTACATTTAGTTCTTTAAGATAGTGCAATTTGCCTGTAACAACTCAGCCACCAAGTACAATTATTGCCACACAGCTGCCTTAACTTGTGCTGTCTTTACCTTGAGACTGTTCAAAAAGGCAGTAAAACATTTGTCTCCATGGTTGCACATGGATCTTTTACTCCAAAAAATTCCAGTGGAATACAGCAGACCTCCTTCATAATTTGCCACACACACAAAAAAGAGGCATTTCACATAAGTATCCAAAGTACCCTCCATTAAAACTTCAGAAAAACAAAAGTGTGGAAAGGCTGGGGGGGGGGGGAGGGGGGCAAGAAGAAGGGGAAGAGGTGGAAACAAACCAATTAACCCTGTGAGGTCAGTTTAAAGTACAGCCTACCAGCAGCAAATTAAGTAAACTGAGAGAAAGAAGAAGGAAAACAAGAAAAGAATATAGAATCATAGAATATCAGGGTTGGATGGGAACTCAGGAGGTCATCTAGTCCAACCCTCTGCTCAAAGCAGGACCAATTCCCAACTAAATCATCCCAGCCAGGGCTTTGTCAAGCCTGACCTTAAAAACCTCTAAGGAAGGAGATTCCACCACCTCCCTAGGTAACCCATTCCAGTGCTTCACCACCCTCCTAGTGAAAAAGTGTTTCCCAATATCCAACCTAAACCTCCCCAACTGCAACTTGAGACCATTACTCCTTGTTCTGTCATCAGATACCACTGAGAACAGTCTAGATCCATCCTCTTTGGAACCCCCTTTCAGGTAGCTGAAAGCAGCTATCAAATCCCCCCTCATTCTTCTCTTCTGCAGACTAAATAATCCCAGTTCCCTCAGCCTCTCCTCATAAGTCCTGTGTTCCAGCCCCTTAATAATTTTTGTTGCCCTCCGCTGGACTTTTTCCAATTTTTTCAGATCCTTTTTGTAGTGTGGGACCCAAAACTGGACACAGTACTCCAGATGAGGCCTCACCAATGTTGAATAGAGGGGAATGATCACGTCCCTCAGTCTGCTGGCAATGCCCCTACTTATACAGCCCAAAATGCCGTTAGCCTTCTTGGGAAAAAGGGCACACTGTCAACTCATATCCAGCTTCTCGTCCACTGTAACTGCTAGTTCCTTTTCTGCAGAACTGCCTCCTAGCCATTCGGTCCCTAGTCTGTAACAGTGCAGGGGATACTTCTGTCCTAAGTGCAGGACTCTGCACTTGTCCTTGTTGAACCTCATCAGGTTTCTTTTGGCCCAATCCTCTAATTTGTCTAGGTTCCTCTGTATCCTGTCCCTACCCTCCAGCGTATCTACCACTCCTCCCAGTTTAGTGTCATCTGCAAACTTGCTGAGAGTGCAGTCCACGCCATCCTCCAGATCATTAATGAAGGTACTGAACAAAACCGTTAGTGCTATAGTTATAGTTCGCTCTGAGCCAAGAGTAGGCTCCCTGGGTTGAAACAATTGGGAACCCTTACCCCCAGGTTTTCATTCTGGCCTGGGAGCAGAGTGAGGGTCGTTACCTGCTCCTGCAAACCCTGCCATTTTTCACTTTGAAACTTTTTTTTTTTTTGCCTCCACTCCCCCAGGACCAAGTCCCAGCTCCTGTCTCTAAACGTAGTCTGTTAATTCTGCTTTTGACTATAACCCCTGTTGTGCCAAATCATCTTTAACCACCCCTAACTAATTTACAACCCTTCAGCAGCCCTTGCTGAAGCAGCACCAAACATGAAAGATTACTGGCAGCTTCCCATAATGCTGCCCTTACTTCAAACCTCTCACAAGTGGACTGAAGTGCCTCCTTTCCCTGGAAGGCATCCAGTTCCATGGGCATGGACCTTCTTCCACTACCCATATACCAAGGACGGTGGGGTCCTCAGCCACCCGCCACCCCTCTGGGTCCCCTAACACTGCCTCCATTTCTTTTTAATCTCATCCCAGGTTGACCCCTGCAGCTGGTATGGGCCCTGGTTCTTCCTTATCCATTTATCGAAAAAATCCATTACCCCGGCCAATTCCAATTCCGATCACATTATCTCAGTTTATCATGGAAATGAACATGTTGGCTATAGAGTTGGAAGATTAATCTCCTACCTTTGAGAAAAACAAATACTGATCAGATAAGGAGTTTGCCCCAGCTCTCTCAGCACAAAAGAAAGAAAGATGTACATTAGGCCCCAAGAACAGAGTGGAAAAAAAGAGAAATAGAATGCCTCTCTTCTACTCAAAAGCTTCTTTTTTTCTTAAGACACCATCATAGTCCACATGCCAGGGTCTCCCTCATCACACTTATGACCACTGAGAAAAGATACTACAGACCTAGAGCTACAGTAACTTCTACTGACTGCCTAGTGCCTGGTTGTTGAAAAGAACTGAAGGGCCCAAGGATTGAAAATAATGATAAACAGGAGGCAGTGAGCTATCTTTCTCCTCAGTGGCTCTGTAATATTCCTCCAGGGAATAAATCTGTTTATTTCTTTTGTGCTTCACTGCGGTCCAAACCCTCACTTTTAAATAACTCAGACTGCATTGGCGCCATTATCTGTGACCTTCCTGGGCATGCATGGCTCAGCCCATGTAGATTTTATGCTGACAAAGTTCTTAATCTTTGAAGGGGTTATATATTTTTTTAAATGTATGACCAGGCTTCTGCACACTGTCATGTGCAGAAAAGTTTATTTCTCCCCTTTGCATGGTGTAAAAGAAAGGCAATTGCTTTATTTCCCCATATTGACAGAAGCCCAGAACAAGTAAGAGCTCTCTTTGAGGAATATTTCCTACTAAATTCTAAATGTTATAACTACAATTTTCTTAATTAACTAGATAAGGGAAATGGAAATTACAGAAGAAAATCTCAATATCTGGTTACAAAACATCAGAGACGGAATAGAGTATTTGCAAATATAAGCTATCTACATATCTCTATTGTGTAATACAACTACCCATGGACAGTGCCTTGGTCTGTTTGTATAGCTTTTTTTCTCCAATTGGCACATCAGTTATCAGAGTTCTTATTTTAGCCATTCAAATTATACAGAGATTAAAACTGTGCATCATTGAAGACTATCTCTTAATTAGGTGTTTTGGTCCTTTTTTAAACCATCAGCTAAACTGTTTATAGTGCTTCTGCTCACTGAGAAATAACAGTTGTCTCACTATTTCAAAATTTACAGATATTCTTGATAGCCATATTAAACCCGCAGGCAGGGGAAGGGGGGACTGGAAGAAAGAAGCATGCGAGCAGCAGTAATGAAATACACACTTACTGGAGCAGTTTAGCAGTTGACATCACATTGTTAGTACCCATGCACTAATTCATTTTAACACAAATTTCAAAAGCACCATCATTATATATCAAAGAAATAAAGGTGTTATCTAGTCATCAGACAACAGCTGGATAATGCCATCAAATTCTAGCAATGCTTCTGGATATTCTCACGTTTCATCTGCTATTGATGTGAAAATTATTTCTGAAAATTTTATATTGGATATGTTCATATCATGAATATTTTATATGACCAGCACATAGTGTTATCATCTGTTACTGTCATAACTGGCATTGTGACTAAAATGAAATAAATTACTACTGCTACTATGAAGAGTTAATTTGCCCAATTTTAGGTTTCAGGTTTTAGACTATATTTAAATGTATCAGAAAGAAAAAGATAATCATCATCATAATTATGATAACACTCTAGGTTTACCATATTTCAACAATCAAAAAAGAGGACAGGAGGAGCCCGCCCTAGCCCCGCCCCTGTCCTAGCCCCGCCCCATCCTGTCCTAGCCCCGCTCCATCCCCTTCCACTCCCTCCCACTTCCTGCCCTCTCAGAACCCCCAACCCTCCCCCCCACTCCTTGTCCCCTGACTGCCCCCCAGGACTCCACCCCCTCCCTAAGCCTCCCTGCCTCTTGTCCCCTGACTGCCCCCTCCTGAGACCTTCCCCACATCCTAACTGGCCCCCTAGGACCCTACCCCCTACCTGTCCCCTGACTGCCCCAACCCTTATCCACACTCCCACCCCCCCCCCAGAACTCCTGACCCATCTAAACCCCTCTGCTCCCTGTCCCCTGACTGCCCCCTCCTGGGACCCCTGCTCCTAACTGCCCTCCAGAACCCCACCCCCTACCTAAGCCTCCCTGTTCCTTATCCCCTAACTGCCCCTTCCTAAGACCCCCCCCCAACTGCCCCCCAGGACCCTACCTCCTACCTGCACCCTGACTGCCCAAAACCTTATCCACCCCCCCCCCCAGAAAGCTCCCCCCCGAACTCCCGACCCCCCCCGCTCCTTGTCCCCTGACTGCCCCCTCCTGGGACCCCTGCTCCTAACTGCCCTCCAGAACCCCACCCCCTACCTAAGCCTCCCTGTTCTTTGTCCCCTAACTGCCCCCTCCTGAGAAACCCCCCCACCTGTACCCAGACTGCCCAAAACCTTACACCCCCAACCCCCAGACAGCTCCCCCCGAACTCCTGACCCATCCAACCCTCCCCCGTTCCCTGTCTCTTGACTACCCCCCCCCCGAACCTCCCTGCCGCTTCTCTGGCCCCCGGCCCCCTTACTGTGCTGCAGAGCAGTGCGCTCGACAGCGGGGGAGGGGAGCAGGGTCGGAGCTCCAGACGGCAAACGGCCTGCGATCTGTGAATGCAGGGAGGGAGGGGGAGGAGGGGAGTGCTGTCAAGTTTCAGGAGAGAGGAGGGGGAAGTGAAGGAAGGGCTCTGGCTCTCGGAGCCCCGGCTGCTCTGTAAGCCGCACGCACGCTCTGTATGGGGGGGGGGGGGGAGGGGAAGTCCGGACATTGACAAATTCCCCCCGGACGCTATTTTTAACTCAAAAAAGCCAGACATGTCTGGGGGAATCCGGACGAATGGTAACCCTATAACACTCAGCATTTATATAGTAGTTTCCACCTCCATTAACTAATCATATTCATCTAATCTATTAATCAAAATTTAAAAAAATATATTTTAATAATGCATCTATAAAATATACATTTTCAATAATGATACATAATAATGAAATATAGTAGAAAATTGAGTGTTGTGCAATTTAAGGCCCTAGTCCTGCAAGGCATTCCACACAGGCAAATCCTTACCCAGGTGTTGGAGTCCCATTGATTTCAGTGCACGTATCACATTGTGTCTATCCGCCAGGGTTCTTTTTCTTCTAGCAATGATTAATGGAAAGATTCACCAGAACATAGTTCACTTATGAATTTTAAAAAATTAAAAATGAATCTATCTTTACAATATGTTCCATATAGATTTTTACTAGATATAAACAGGATATGTTCATAAAATATACATCTGGATTTTTGCTTTTTGTTTGTTTGTTTAAAACAAGCCAAATATTTTTAGTATGCCACCTGCAAGAAGGGAATTAGCTGATAATTTACTGGAATCATCTAGATGTGTACACAACATAAATGAATAACTTTGTAATTTTATTATTGTAACCCCTATGCTTCCTTAACCTCACTTCCTTTCCCGACCTTGTTTTTATTCTCATTCACGACACACCTAAAATTAAATTTTAAGTTCCCTGTGGCACAAATGATGACTTATTTGTTCTTCAAAGGGGACACAACACTTTTGGACATCATAACAATAAAATAAATGGCAATAATCATACACTTACATTTAAGTGGCTTTAAAATTGTGACCTCAATCAAGAGTTTTCCATGGATACTGAAAGTCATATTTAAAGGTTGAAAATTCATTCTTATTCCACGTCACTGAGCCCTTTTTTGACAACAGATTTAGTCCTACAAAGGGCAGGATCCTGCAATGTGTTGGTTGCCTCAAAACCCATTAACTTCAATGAAATTTGAGAGTATTCAGCACCTCAAAGGAAGTGTTCATCTCCTTGCAGAACTGGGTGCAAGTGTCTATCAGCCTGGTTATGGAATTTCATAAATTTTGTTTGCATTATTAGAAGATTGATACTTCCTTACAGTCAATATAAAAATCTAAGTCATTTTAGGAAGCTAATGTGTCTTACAATTATATTATCAATACCCACTTGGTATTTCAAGAATTATAATGACTTCACACACAGCCATATGCATTTATTAGGCAGCCTCTCTGAAAACCAATAAGGTACTTAGAAATTGAACCTTTTGCTGTAAATCACAGTTATCAAATTGATGTATGCAACCACTGCTGGGAAAAGGTTCTCTACAGACCCTGGTATATTTATATATACACACATTTCCAAGTGAAAATTCCATCCAATGACCTTTGCAAAATTCTAAAAAGATTTACAATACAAAGGCTTATGTTTTCATTTTAATTAAGTAATTGAATTTGTGGTACATCATTAACAAAAGATTGTTTTAATTCCTCATGACAATTACTGATAACTTCTATTCCTCAGAGCTTTTACATCAGTATTTGTCAGTCAAGAATGTTAAATATTCAAAATTAACTCCAAAACAAAGAATGCTAAAATAATTAAATATGCTACACTGAGTAAATTTTTTTTTATGAGGACAAATGTGCTTCTTGACTTTTATTAAGCTGCTTCTTCAGTTGGAAAGTTCAGTCTATTAACATGGGAAATAAAACCTTCTGAGCTCTGAAACAGGAACCAGTGTCATCAAAACAGTGCTGATTTTCTCTTTCTTTTTTAAATATAACACCATAGAAATCTGTGATGTGAAGTAGTCCTGAGTGCTTAAAGCACTCTACAACATCCTTAGTTCCCTCTATTACATGCAAATAAAATACAAATCAAATCTATAACTATAACTAGATTAATTCCTTTTTGCTGTTTTTGAAACTAATACAGGATGCCATGATTTTTTTTCAACTTAGAAGCATTAATACAGAAAAAGAACCAAATAACACACCAGTAAAACTTTCAACAAGTTTCATTGGAATGATTAAATTAATTCCTTACAATACACTGGAGCATTCTAACTTCATTTTAACAGCATGTCTAACTTCACTGTACGAGTAATTGCTCTATGAAATACTGTTGTGGAAACATAACTGAGATGGCTGTTTTTCTTAGAAAATAATTAATAACTAAGCATTATTTCAAAATTACATACAGTTCCTTTAGGAAGAATTTGCACACAGAAAAGGGGGATCTCACGATCACGACCTCAGATCACATCTTCATTATGAAGTGTAGCACTTTGCCAGCTGGGGAGCACTGCCCCGCCACATACAGCCCATATACTTGGGACCCTTTTATTTACTTTAGGGAGTGTGCCTGATAACTGGTAGGAAGGTCTGTTGTTCAGTGACGCCTTTATTCTGGCTTTTTTCTGAGTACTTGTATCTGAATGGACTATTCCTGGACTCAGTCTGAGACCCTTCCAGCTAAACACTGGCCACTGGGTAATTGGTGTTTTTATCCTCAAATGATGATCAGATTTAGTATGGGGTCACAGGATGGAGACCGCGCAACTTGCCCCATGTTGGTATTAGGATATACATGGCAGCACATAATCCTCTGGAATTGGGGCTACCATCACAACACTGGCATTCATTATGGGCCCCTGATGGAGGGAACTCTAGCTCTTGAGGCACAGGTCCAGCTAGTGGCCCTAACTGCTTCCACAGTGGATTTGGAGAAGTGCAGGTAATTCTGACAGGGTAGATAGATCCCTGAGAGCAACTAATCAGGAGGCAGCAAAGTTACTGCCTGCCCTTAAGAATAAAGACGGAATGGACACTGAATGGACTCACTGAATGGACAACTGGGCCAGTGTTTTATGAACATTTGTTCTGGGATACATATGTTTTTGTTACTTTGCAGGCAGTGAATGATCAAGCCATCTGTTGACATCTCCTGTGGTGGAAAACCCTTGCAGACAACTTTGGTTGCCAAGGTGTTCTTTCCCATAAAACATATGAAGATTGGGGAATGGATGTGCTAAGGGTCATTGGGGGTAATAATGTAGGGAATGGAGGAAAGTCTTACTGTCTTGCAAAGGTCTTCAGCCTCCCACGAGGAGATAGATATTCCTCTATAAAACTAATGTGGTTTGGGAATTGTAGCTTCATATTTCATCTCCTTGGGGTTGTAGACACATGATGGGTGCCCTCAGGCTTTACGATTACTTGTTACGTTGACCAGTGGCTGCAATTTAGCAATGAAGTCAAAGTTACTGCATTTCAATAAAAGTTGCAACCTTCAAATTCCATTACCAGAGAGAGGATTTTGTGTTCTTTCCACATCATCCAGACTGATATCAGCAAGTAAGTTGCTTAAGATGTTACAAAAAGAATCACCTGATTCTCACAAACCATTTGCTGGATGGCACCTCTGATAGTTCTGACTCCTCTAGTGCATGACCTCTGAAGAGTAACATTTTATGTGGGAACTTCAGGGTAAGAAAGAGAGGATGCCAGCAAATTAGTAGCTACAAGAAGATTCCCAGAGAATATGGATTTTTGTTGTTGTTGTTTTTTTAATCATTTCTCTAGATCATTAATGCTAGAAAACTTGTTTTTACATTATGTGCTCAGTCTTGTTTGACTTTATTACAGATCTTTCTTTTACATCTTAAGTAATCTGCTGGAAAAAGTTGTACAAATAACTTGTGCTTTTCATTGTCACTTTAGATTTTTATTTAAAACTTTATCCTGGAAAAAAATTTGACTTGTGGTACACGCACAGAACTCCCATGACAGTCAATAGGAATCCCACATGTATATCAGAGGACAAATGTTGGCCATAAATAGAAGTTAATGATAGATGTTCCATGCTCAGACAATGGAATATGATGATGATGATGATGATGATTGACAAAGACAAATAAATAAAAAAGACTGGCAAATGCAAACCATAAGAATCAAATTGTTTTTTAAACTCCAGACTTATGTGTCTTATGTCTTTTAGTCACACAGGTCAATATTTTATATTATCAGAGAGTAGTCTGGACTGTCAGGAGCTTCCAGAATGCCTATTTTTCACCAGTGGTCTGTACTACAAGCCAGCAACAGCCAGGCACAATGGTCCCAATTCATGGAACCGGATGTGGCATTTGAAGGTGACACTGCATTACCTATAAAAACAGCAGGGGGATTCAACTTGATTAACCATCCCCATAGGACAATTAATTAATGGACTTCATTGATCCCAATTTATGTTCTGGCAGGTATGCCTCTTTTGGTTGCTCTGTGAGCACTGGGCAGGCACATGAGTGCAAGCATTAGTAACGAAGCATAA
This sequence comes from Malaclemys terrapin pileata, assembly GCF_027887155.1. Lineage (NCBI taxonomy): Eukaryota > Metazoa > Chordata > Testudines > Emydidae > Malaclemys > Malaclemys terrapin. The sequence continues at coordinate 114,869,631 of NC_071511.1, forward strand.
TGAAGTCTGAGTTTCACCTTTGACCATTACCATCTAGGTGATTTTGACTTGATGGGGTTTATATCACTGATTAATTTTGTTTGGCAAGGCCATGCTCATTTGCAGTATAATCCTATATGCTGCTTTTAGGAGGTTTATTTCTTGAATGCACATATTAGAGAAGCAAAGGCTAGATTCAGTGACTCACTACTTAAAGACTTTTTGTTGGTGCGGGTTAAGGACATATGAAAGGGACAGAAAGGTGATTTCAGACACTAATTGTGCTTGGTGCCTATCAACATCTTTCCAGCAAATAGCCATCAAGTTAGCAGTCCTTCAGGCTGAGGAAAAAAACTCAGAAGCTTTAAGATATCTCTGTTTTGAACTGGATTCAGAGGCCAGAACACCCACCAGAAAGGATCACAAAGCTTATGGCTTTAGTTTAGGATACACTGAAATCAAAAAGTTGAGTCATTTGCAGTTCCTGGTAGGATCTCTGAATTTTGCATGTCAGGAAACTGCTCCAGGTTGGGTATTTTTCTTTCAGCTGGGTTCAATAACCAGGGTGGTGCTCAGTCAGCAATATTATACATAGTGACTTAGAAGATAAAGGATGTGATGACATGTTTTTCCAGAGGTTCACTGGAGCATCACTATGAAAATCAGAATGGGGCCTTTGGAGCAATTGGTGAAGCCACAGTTCCTATAGATGTGTAAGTGACTTAAAGCCTGTAGACTGATGGAGAGATTGGTTATTTCAGAAAAATGAAATTTTGATTTTCCAATTTTTTCTTTTCTTCCAGATTTGATCTTAGGTGGCCAGCAGTCTGGTTGATATTGGAGGAATGTTTTGTTGTATCCACAAATGCACATTTCCACAAAAAAAAGTGCCATCCAAAGCGTGGAAAGTCACTCTGATAAGGTATCAGAACACCTATAGTTTCTAATAGCCTTTTTCAAAGCAATGAGCATTTTTACTAATTTATTGAGACATGCAATGCTCACCTGTGATTTCTTTTGGGTGCTTGGTGGGTTATCCTGCATTTACTTCTCTGAAAAATTGATGAAATGGTTACTTACCATATAGTAACTGCAATTCTTTGAGATTTGTATCAAGATATAGTCCACTCTTGGAGCACAGGCACTCCATGCGCTCAAGTTTTGATTCTTTTGGCCAGCAGTGGTCACTGGGGCTATTCCTGTGTGCAAGGTGTCCTTGTGCCCCCTAACAGAAGGCATAAATAGCAAGGGCTAGATCTTGCTCCTCCCTGACTGCTGATATAAAACATTGCTTTGTTGCTATTTGTCATGATCTCAATAGTTAGCTTTCCCAGTATTGGAAGGAATGCCATGCAAACCAGCTGAATAGCTCTCAATTCTAGAACATTTATGTATACGCTATCCTCTTGAGGAGACCAGCGTCCTTATATCTGGAGATGGTCTAGGTGAGCTTCCCACCCTACAATGGAGACATATCTCACCAGCATCTTGGATCGCAATGGTGGAGGGAAGGATATCCACTTGCATACCTTTAGAGGATCATTCCACTAGCTTAATTATGATAGTACTCTTGGAGGAAACTGCATGCTTATGATGTCTGAACTGGGCAGATATCTGAAGATACAGAAGATGTGAGCCTTGGACTCTTGAGGTCCTTTCCAACCCTACGTTTCTATGATTCTATGATGTCTCTGGGGGACGATATACAGATTTCAACCACCCTTGTATACTGCAAAGGTGAAGTCTGGCATGCTGTGTTATGCATAAGCAGGAGGCTATGTGCCCTAGACGTCTGTGTCAGGATCTTACTGATGTTTGTTGATGAGCTTGTAGCTGACTGACAAGATCTACAATGGTGTTGAATATGTCTTGAGGTAGATAAGCCTTTACAGTTGTGGAATCTACTACTGTTTTTATGAATTCTATCCTCTGGGAGGGACTAACAATGACTTCTCTTCACTAACACTCAGTCCCCGGGACGCAAAGAACAGAAATATCTGATGAATGGAGTTGGTCACATGTTGTGAAGATTTCCCTCAAATGAGCCAGTTGTTCAGGTATGGGAAACCTTGACCCATTTTCTCAAGTGACATACTGCCATTGCCACATATTTGGTGAAGGCCCTTGGTGCTGTTCCCAAATGGCTGAGCTCTCTCTTGGGAAAGGAAATTCCTCAATTGGAGACTCAGGTATTTCCTATGAGTAGGATAGATGCTATATGAAAATAGGCATCTTGGATGTTGAGAGCTGTGTACCAGTCCCGTGAATCAAGGGAGGGTTCATACAGGATAACTGCAAGGGTCTAGTGGCCTGTGATATTCAGAAGCTCAGACTAGATGATCCGGTGATCCTTTCTGGACCAAAACTCTATGACTCTTGTTAGGTATATTCTATGCCACCGTAATAGGCGTTATGTGCACCGTACTAATATAACACAAATTATCTATCTATATATCCGGAAGTTATGTTAGCTGAATGTATTATGCTTTTCCCACAATTCTGTTCATTCATGTCAAGCATCCTACAACACTTAGAATCACAGAATATCAGGGTTGGAAGAGACCTCAGGAGGTCATCCAGTCCAACTCCCTGCTCAAAGCAGGACCAATCCCCAACTAAATCATCCCAAGCCTGACCTTAAAAACCTCTAAGGAAGGAGATTCCAACACCTCCCTAGGTAACCCATTCCAGTGCTTCAACACCCTCTTAGTGAAAAGCTTTTACTAATATCCAACCTAAACCTCCCCCACTGCAACTTGAGACCATTACTCCTTGTTCTGTCATCTGCTATCACTGAGAACAGTCTAGATCCATCCTCTTTGGACCCCCCCTTTCAGGTAGTTGAAAGCAGCTATCAAATCCCCCCTTATTCTTCTCTTCTGCAGACTAAATAATCCCAGTTCCCTCAGCCTCTCCTCATAAGTCAGGTGCTCCAGCCCCCTAATCACTTTTGTTGCCCTCCGCTGGACTCTTTCCAATTTTTCCACATCCTTCTTGTAGTGTGGGTTCCAAATGAGGCCTCACCAATGCCAAATAAAGGGGAATGATCACGTCCCTCGATCTGCTGGCAATGCCCCTACTTATACAGCCCCAAATTCCGTTAGCCTTCTTGGCAACAAGAACACACTGTTGACTCTCATCCAGCTTCTCGTCCACTGTAACCCCTAGGTCCTTTTCTGCAGAACTGCTGCC